>NC_046154.1:267172149-267507149 GCF_011064425.1 Rattus rattus
AATCTAAGAACAATTATATACTGTGGAAATTGTAAAGACACATGAATCAACAAATCCCAGAGAGTACTACAGAATAGCACATGTTTTATGTGGCACAGGCTCAGAGATGTTTCCCCAGTATTGCAAACAGAGTAGGGTAGAGGACAAAGACAGAGGTCAGTGAATGAGACATAATGACACTCACTGGAAAGGACTCTGCCTAGCCCAGGTCATGATGCCTGAAATACACCAGCTCCTTCCTCACCAAAGCCATGGCATTCCCAACCCTGTCTGTAGTCCAGTACTGAGTGTAAACATTTTCTTTCTAAGCATCATCTTCCTACAAACCGCTTCATACTTTTTCAAGTGTTCTGCTTTGTAATAGTAGACATTTCTCTTTGTCTAATCTGTAAGGATCTCTGCCTCGGAATACGTGTGCTTTGGTTGGCTTTCACGGATGCCTTCCTCACCTCTGTTTCTCATTTGCTGCACTTGATATACCTGCAACTGTCTATTCTCTGCCTCTTCTCTCATGGATATAAAGCAAACCAAGAACAGACACACTACAGAGAAACATGGAAAATAGAGAGACCCCAGAATCACCCCGAGTGTCACAGCGTGATCATCGCAGTACACCGTAGGGCAAGAGAGAGTGTACTCACTCAGTCCTCTGACAGGGCACCAAGTCCACTTTGGACACCTGACTGGTTTGCGATGGCGTGTTCCAAATTCATTGGTTACTTACATATGCTGCATGTTTAGTTCGTCTGAACAGAACCCACCCCCTACACCCACACACACACACCACACCACACAACACACATACACACCACACACACACACACACACACACACCCACACACACAAACACACCAACACAGTCCACACCACACACACACCACACACACACTACACACACCAACACACACCACACACACCACACACCAACACATACCAACACACACACACACACACACACACACACACACACAGAATTCATCCAGGAAGTTCTTAATTAAGAAAAAGACTTTACATGATGTTTAACATCCTCAATAGCATATACCAGTGGCCACTAAAAAGATTTAATGTTGATATCAGAGCCTGTCTCCCATCTGGTGTGTTATTTAGTATCGTGTGTTGAATTTTTGTTTTCTTTCTCATATACCTTTTCCTTTTAGTAATAAATATTTAATCATTTCAAGTTTGGTACCAGCTAATAGGTTTCACTGTGACATCTTCTTCATGCCAAACCCTGCTCTGACCACTCCCCTACCCCACCAGTCTCGCCGAGCTCTTTCTTCAGCTTCCAGCCCTTTCTCTTCTCTACCAGGACACGTTCTATTTTCAGGCAATCGTGCCAGGGTTCTGCGGCTGTCTCAGGTGGAGCGAGCATGGGACGCTTGTCCTTCGACCCTCATTATTTTCACCCACAGGGTCAGCTCTAGTTCCACGCAGATCTCTAAAACTGCCGAGTCACGTTCCTCTTAGTGGCTGACCACATATGCGCCGTGCACGTGTATCGGGCTTTCTTTATTCTCGTCATCAGCTCAGCCCCACAGTAGCTCTGGTTTGAGTTTTCTGAAGGACTTGTTTTCGTGATGATTATATTAACATATATTCCAGCAGTTAGATGTTAGCTTTAACATTTATTCTTGGAGAACTGTAAAATTTACATGACAAACAAAATATATCCCAATTTAAAACATTAACTATTTATGCATTTGCATGAGGATATGTGTGTACAGTCACAGAGAAGGCGATACTAAAGCAAAGGAAACACGTAAGTGCAATTTCTGTAGTTTTGATTTTGATTTATCTTCTAATCTGCAGACCAGATCATATTTTCCACAGATAACTAGCTACAGGATCTCCAAGGACCAAAATAAAATGATTACTAATCTGTTGATGCCTGGCTTTGGGGAAGGGGTCGTGAACAAATGCCCATTCAGCCCAGATACAGCACTAGCTGCACACTAATGAGGAGACCCCAGCAAACCCTAGCTTCTTCAGCCAGTGACTGGAAGGGAGCTCCCCCACTGAAACAGTGACGACTTCCTAAAGCTGCATTCCCACAGCTCCCTGCAGAGCCTCAGGCTGCTCTGCCAGTCTCTGGTCCCTAGGAATTGTTCATTGTGTACGTAACCTGGGAGACAGACTTCCTGAGTCTTGTAACTTTCTGATCTTTCTGGTCTCAGTGTCTCATTTTTCCTGGTGTGTGTGTGTGTGTGTGTGTGTGTGTGTGTGTGTGTGTGTGTGTGTGTGTGTGTGCTCTGTATCACCACCACTTCTCTACTTCTCTAAAATAACCTTTGGTATAGATCTTACAATAACCCATTTCTAAAGCTACCTCCAATAAATCCGTTTATTCATTCCAGGCCAATTAAGCATTTAGCACCACCTCTGAACAATTGGATCCCAGCTTCTCCATACTCCTCCTCACTGACCTATAAGGAAAAATCATAGCAAGAAGGAAACCTCTTCATTTTGCAGTGTGGCTAAAAGTTGAATCATTTGGTCTTCCAGCAACTACAAAGTAAAACCCAAGTTGACGTAACCTTCATGTCTTTTCTCAGTCATTTGGTTATTTTGGTTTCCTGAGGTATTAAGTAACTTCGAGTATTTTAGTGATTCCAGTAAGAAACACAGCACTGACAATAAGAAAGTAGACTATTGGGTGCTGGGAAGATAACAAGTTGGAAAAGTGCTTCCTTCACATGCATGAACCCTAGGCTACGGTCCCTAACCAAACCACCTTGAACAAAATTAAGCAAGGTACTACCATTCAGTTTTGCTCAGCCTATCAAGTTTTCTTGGATGTCCCAATTTATTTATTCGCTAGTTTTTTAGAGTCTCCTATCTCCATCCAGGCTGGCCTCAGACTGTCTTCCCTTACTCCCTTCTCACTACTTCCAAGGATGATGGATGTGTGCCACTGTTCCTGGGTTTGACAGCACTAAAGATAAATCCCAGAGCTTTGTGTGTGCCGGGCAAGCATTCTACCAAGTGAGCTACGTCCCCATCCCCTGACTTCTCCTCATAAAGGTAATATTTAGAAGGTATCAGATGATCAGATGGAAGAATTGTTTCACTTCTAAATATTCCATGAGCTCCTGTTGTTTTTGTAAGAGTAAGGCCCACAAGTTAACAGCGTCAGTGCTCTTGGACACATGGTTCATATCCAGCTCCAATTCCTTACATACTCTACGAAGGTATCAGGTACTACTGTGTCCATACAACGGAAGCAGCATTGCTCACTGAGTGGCACGAGGATTCACAGCCCTTTCTGTTGCAGGAGAGTTAAGGCCACAGGAAGTACTTCTTATCCTTAAAGCCTGGAATCCCTACTTGACTGCAAACTAGAAATCATATTCACCACAAAAAGCCCAGCTGTTCCTGAGGCACCACACAGCAGTAGACAGATTCCAGGCACACACGAGGATGGGCCTCTCCCGGTGAAGAGGCGATTGCAAGCTGTCAGTGAAGCTTTCAGTCATTAAATATGTTGGCCTCATTTAGTTCTTTATTCAAAAGTCAAGCTTGGTCTGCGCCTCTGGTGAAGTAGATTTAAATATTGATACCGGAAGACCTCGACCATAGCCATGTTGCCAGAGAATTTCAAAATAACGTTTTGGTGGTGGCATTTTACTCCCTTTGGAACAGTGTTCATCAAACAAACGACCAAAACATGCACTAAGATCTCAGTAGAGAAATGAAAAGGAGTCCCATGTCAGAAGACACAGAATATTCCCAGGAGCACAACACAAAGGCTTTCTCTTCTCTCTCTCTTAAGGAATTCTAATATAGCAAGTAAGCAAGTGACTTTAAAAAGTGAATTCTAACATGTTCTCAACAAAAGAGAAACTGTACCTAAGCCCCAGCAGTACGGTTCTGGAACCCTCCAGGAATCTCCATATCTCAGAGAAAGTCTGCTACAGTTCATCTCAGCCGTGAGCCCCTGCAGCTGCTTTACACGGAAGAGCACCCACTATAATGGGCAAATGCTTCTACAATTTCTTTGTTGTAAATCAAAGAAGAAAGAGATTAAGACAGCACAGTAATATAGCTGTTTAGAACAACAACAACAACAAAAACAGACAAAATATGCACATGAAGGCGATCTCCTGGGACATGGCCCCGCTACTGTGCTATCCCTTAATTAAGCAGTGGCGCAATTTATGGTGTTTCCAGAATGGTGCCCTGACAGTTTGAAAGTTTAATGGAATTTGAAGTTTTCCTGTGACAGATATCTTTTTTGACTATGCATCTTGAATGGGAGAGCAATTTGGTTGTGAAAATTATTTACTGCTGAAATAGTTTATTCTCTTGCATCGCACCTAATCACTTAAATTTCTTAGCTTTAGGCAGTTAAGATTTTTAAAATCAGATTAATCTGCAAACTGTTTGGCTCCTAAACGAAAGAACAAAAAGTAAATTCCACTCAGCAAATACACTCAGCATATTTCTTTCCATTGAGGACATTGTATCAGTCATAACTCTTAAACATCTTTCATGCTGTAAATTTTATTTTTGACTGTATGTACACCTTCATATACACATAATAAATTTACAGTTCTAACTTAGGAAATGCATTGAGTGGTTGCATATATAATTCAAATGTCTGCCTCAACAGGAACACTTAAGAATAACTTACTGTCATATACTTGGTAATACTAAGTAATTCTGCAAAGGTCAAAGGTCAAAAGTGAAGCAGAGTTAGATCAATTCATCCAGGGTCTCTTGTAGAAACATTCACCACACAGTGCTAGTTGGTGCACACGAGTATTAGAAAAGCAGAGAAGCCATGAGACCCCTAGAGAAACATCTCAAGGACTGAACTGACTTTTTTAGTAGGAGCTGATGAAGTCATTTCAGACTTATAAAAAACGATACTATCCTCCGACTATAATCATGGAGGTTCTGACTGTCACAGGAAGAATCAAGGCAGGAAGTTGGAGCCAGAAACTGAAGCAGAGACCAGGGGAGATTGCTGGGCTGCTCACTTTCTTACATAAGGTTCACCTGCCATGGAAGATACCACAAAGTGCTAGGCCCTCCCACTCCAGCCAGTCAAGAAAATGCCCTCATAGGCCAATCCCCAACTGGGCTTTCCTCCTCCAGGTGACTGTAGTTTGTGTCAAAGGAACATCTCATCCCCCCTGCCCTGGGGGTGTGTGGAATTCACCAGTACATATGTTATTGAATTCATCTCGATTTTGCTAAGAAGCAAAAAAATGTAATTCTAATTCAAAATTCAATCGTTATCAGCATTTATTAAGAAAGGGGCTACTATGTAGCCCTGGCTGCCTTGGAACTTGCTACATCGATCAGGATGGTCTTAAACTCATAGAGTCTACCTGCCTCAGCCTCAAAAGCACTAGGGTCAAAGGATTGAGCCCTCTCACTTAGCTGAAAGCATTGTTCGCATTAAAAAGTACTCAGGACAACCTGCCAATATTCTAAAGCTTACAATTTATATTAAACTCTGATTCTAAAGGTGCATTATTTTTTGTTTCTGCAAAAGAGGATAAGGATTATTTTAGACTTCTTAGTAATGTCTGTTTGCAACTGATACTAATCTAGATTTACTGTCTAGAGTTTAAAACTCATCCAGGGACCTCAGTCTTTACTTAAGACAAGAAAAACTACAGCTAATAGGAGACTAATGGAAATAATGCCCAATTTTTAATAATTCTTTCAGTGGCATTGTTGTGAGCTCATTTTTTCCCTGATGCCTTTATAAACCACCAGCAATACAGGAGATTGTTTTAGCAAAAAATGTATGATACTCTCTATAATAAAGATCCCATTCATACCCTATCTGGGAGCCCACAGCCAGAATGAGCATCTGCCTTCCTGGATGGTCAAACTGAAATCTGTTCAGTGTGGGCAGTACACACACACACACACACACACACACACACACACACACACACACACACACACGTACACACACACTTTTAAGGGATTACTAGTGTAACATTCATAACACCAAAGCGCCAGCACAGTAGCAGGATTGACCACCCCCACTTCCCCAAATGCTTTGTGAGCTGCTGTGGGAATTGACAGAACAGCCAAGAGGTTTGCTTTAAAGCAGGATTATAAAGGTCCCAAAATGACTGCATTGAGAGCTCTCAGATGAGACATGAATGAGTGCTTATTATATAAGTGCTCTGGGCAGGGAGAAGTCAGAGCTGGGATTAAAGAAAAGCCAGACACTGTACAAATTGTCTACTTAGCACATGTATCAAAGTGACAATTGAAGGGCTTTAGGAATTAAATTTATACATTAGTGAGTTTAAGCCTATTTTAAATAGTTATCATACCCACATAGAATGGACTATTTTTGTTAAAATTTAAGACGGAGTTTTTTCAAGTTATAATACCAAGTAGTGATGTGTTGGATAATAGAAACATGGAATAGGAAACCAGACACATTTTGAAATCACGCTCAGTAACTGGGCAACCCGGGGCTAAATGTTTATTGTGGCTTGAATATAGAATGTTTCTCAGAAGCTCCTATATTTGAATACTTGGTCCCCACTGCTGGCACTATTCAGAAAAGTCATGGGAGCTTTGGGTATGGAGTCTTTCTGGATAAAGAGAGCAACTTGTTGGGCTTTTGTAGCTCAGCCTCCTCACTTCCTGTCCATAGTCTGCTCCCCGACTGCCAATGCAATGTGACCAGCCCCCTCTGCCCATCCGCCTCTCCCGCCATGATAGACTGGGTCCTTCTAGAACCAAGAGCCAAGCCACACCCATTATTAAGTAGTTTTGTCGGACGTCACACTGTAGCAGTCGGTAAAGTAACTTTCAGTGCTTCAGGTTTACCAGTTCTCTGTTTTCTCCTAATAAAATGACACAAGCTACAAGGCTTGCAGTGGTGGCTAGCCATGCTGCAGCATTACATGTGAAGGAATTGTCTGCTGTGCTTGACACACCAGTGTAAATACACATTAAATCAACTGCTTTCTCCCTTCCTTCCTTCCTTCCTTCCT
Organism: Rattus rattus; assembly: GCF_011064425.1. NCBI lineage: Eukaryota > Metazoa > Chordata > Mammalia > Rodentia > Muridae > Rattus > Rattus rattus. The sequence continues at coordinate 267,179,124 of NC_046154.1, forward strand.
TCCTTCCTTCCTTCCTTCCTTCCTTCCTTCCATCCTTCCCTCCTTCCTTCCTCTCTCTTCCAAATTCCAAGGATGATAACAACTCTCACAATGATTTGTGAGTGCACACGATCAGAACACAGCATTTCTGGGTTCAACGGTCAGATCAGGTGGTAAGAATGCCAGGGGACTCTAAACACCCGTGTCTTTCTCCTGAGGAAACTATTTACCAAAACACACACACACACACACACACACACACACAACACACACACACACACACACACACACACACACACACACACACACACACACACACACACACACACACACACACACACACACACACATACACACAAAGCTTCAGCTCTACACTGAATCATTTCCAAAGTAGGCATGAGGTAAAGAAAGAGGAATAGACTTTTGCAAAAGATATTTTTGTAAATAAAAGTCTGTTTGAAAAAAATTAGTTAAAAGAGTTTGACTCCAAACTATGTTGTTGTTGTTGTTGTTGTTGTTGGTGGTGGTGGTGGTGGTGGTGGTGGTGGTGGTGGTGGCAGTCGTAGTGGTGATGATGGTGGTGGTGGTGGTGGTGGTGGCCATGGTGGTGGTTGGGGGTCCTGCTTGGTAGCCCAGACTGGCATCCAACTCATGAATGTCTCTTTGTTCGCTTCTGTTGTGTTAGCATTCATAGGGTCTGTTGTGTTAGCATTATAGGTACGAGCCATCACATCCAGCCTCACTATACGTGTCCATTTCTTCCCTCCTTTTAATCTTTTCAACCTCCAAAGTCAAAGTGAATAACATAGGAAGGTATATGCCGTAATATAAACAGAATGAGCACCAATAAGAAACAAGACCCCTTGTCCCTGCCGAGCTCCATGAACTTACCTGCCACGAATGCTGCCCTGTAAGTTAGGAGTGCGGCCTAGCTGTTTGCTCATCTGAGTAAGAATAATTCCACATGTTCTCATGAGCTCATGGATATTTATCTGTGAATAACACTGTCATAGGTCATAACATACTCATAAGATATTATTTTCTATATTTTGTTATCATTGCTTTAAAATTGAAAGCTTCCACCTGTCCATAGGAAACATAAACACTTTAACCAAATTTCTGAGAACACCTAAATCCATTCATCCCAGATACACTGTATATCTGTGTATGTTCTATTTAGTAAAAAAAAGAAAATTCAGCATGGTGGTTCAGCATGTTTTTTTTAAGACAGGATCTGATCTAGTCCACATTCTGAAGGCTCAGATTATAGGTATGTGGCACCATACCCAACATTTTAGCTTTTTAAGACACATTTTACAATGTCAACTCGGGGTGCACACATTGCTCAATTTCAATTTTATCTGAAAGGAGAGGTGAATAATTGTCAGCCCTGCAAAATCCAACAGAGGGAGGATATCTCCATGTGATTGGTCTCATCGAGATCGCCACTGTACTGACTTCTAGGGTGTCCTGCAGATCGATGGAGATGAGGATCTATCCCTCAGTGACAGTGCCCATGTTAATAGAACAGTGCTAGAATGATCAGGGTCCCAAAGCTACATGCACGATTCTGAGAAATAAATACCTAGAAGTTTGGGGAAGAGCCTGGAGAAACCTTTTGATTAGCAAATAAATAGTCATTTTGAAAGTAAAGGAGGTATGGCCTTCCTTCGACTCTAACGGTCTCTTTGAAAACATAGCCAGTTTCATAATATCATCTACACAATATAGTCTTCAGCTTTTGAGTCCTTGTACTACAGTAGTGATATCCACCATCTATAAATAATAATATCAGATGCCTACTGGTTTTACATACACAATACTATATTTGAGGTTGTATATTATGGGTCAAATATACTAAAATAGAACCAGCAAGCTTCTCTGAACATACTTATTCTCTAAGCTAAACGGCAGGCTAGAAAGAAGAGGCTTTCAATACAGGCAGATCTTTTTCTGGAAAGCACAATGGCTAAAACAAATTGGAAATCTAACCACTTGCTCCTGTGTTTAAGCACATGGTTATTTAAGTTTGGAAGATCGTTCAGGGTATTTCATGCTATTTGTAAATGTTCCACCCAACATTTTTCTCAGAAATAATTTGATAGTCACATTTAAATCTCAAGTCTGTAAGATTTAACATCGTAGATTGATTTTGCTGTTTTCCTGCATTTCTAACTTTATTGATAGGTTCTACTAAGTTTGTGTGAGTTCTAGCTAGCTTTTACTGAGTGTGAGTGGGTCCTAGCTAGCTTTTACTGAGTGTGAGTGGGTCCTCACTAGCTTTCTCTGAGTGTGAGTGGGTCCTCGCTAGCTTTTACTGAATGTACATGGGTCCTAGATAACTTTTACTGAGTTTGAATGGGTTCTAGCTTTCAGAAATATAATTGTTTGTTGAATGGTAGTTTAGCATTTAGATCACATGCAAAAGCTAGTAATCTGGCAGTAACTGTCAGAACTAAAAGCTCGTTTTTTCCTCCTTCAGTCCTTGAGGAGTGTTTGTATCCTAACCCCTGGCCCCCCACCCAGAACTCCTCCATGTGTGCATACACTACCGTGTGTGCAGAGACAATCACTTATGTGTTCCTCTGTCTTCCTGTCTTTTATCCACTGCAATATAAACTGTCCTATAACCTAATCCAGTTGTACCCTCTCTCCACCTCTTGTGATATTCATATGAAGTAATTGCTATGTAAACATAGACAAAAACTTGGTAGAAATGTACTACCTTTTAAAAAAAAGTATTGTATGTAAAAGTGCTGGTTTTCACCCTCTCAATTAAAACAGCAAGATAAAGTAATGTATTTCTTGCCCCAAGCTTTGTTGTTCTGTATCCATTATGCTCCTCTCAGAGTCCCCAGCCTGTCCACTATGAGTAGCACCTTCTCCTCTCTCAGTACTCTTCCTCAAAAGCTGGGGCTGGGGACAAAAAAGACCAGGCGATGAGGTGGCAATCTTTAGTGCTTACAGCCAGTGAGGTGCTACCAATCAAGACGAAAGCACATGCTAAGAGTAAGGCGGAACAAAAGAACCAGTGGCCAATGTTGAATTTCAGGATGGCCAAAGGGCCTCAGAAGATACGTCATCTACGAAGGTGCCAAGCAAGAGAAGACACAGTGACACAGTAAAGGTATTGAGAAAAACACAAATTTTAAATCCAAACAAATGCCACCCCAGAAGCAGAATTCCTAAAATTTAGAAGTCTGATCGTTTTAAGTGTTGACAAGGATGTGGGCTTTAGGAAGTTCCTTACAAACCACCTTACAAAAGTGGTGGCACTTTTTAAAACATAGTGTACGCATAGACCAAGTCCCTGTCATTCGAGTCCTGGCTACATAGACAACAGATAGGAATATCCGTGTCACCATGACATTTGGGAGAAGTAGCCATCACATCATTATTTAAATCTACATTTAATAACAACCTTAACGCATGTCAACTGTAGTGTGTCCATGTGGATTTTATCTGCTTGTTTATAAAGGTCATACCACTGTGTTCAGAGGAGATCCTAGACTGTTCTGAAAACTGCAATTATGTGCAACGTGTTCGCATGGCACATACAATATCGTGATTTAAATTGCATGTATCTAAAGTTACCAACCTGGCCAGCTGATTGGCTACAGCTGACTTAAGTCAAGTGGTAACTGTTGAGTGTTAAAGTGACGTTGGAGACCGGGAGAATTCCTGGGGGTAGGTGCTGTCTGTGTGGGTTTGTTTAGTTTGGAAAACAGTGTATGAATTGAAAATTCGATAAGAACTATATTTCCATAAACGGCAACAACCCCCAAATTTAGTCCAGACGAATGCCCCTCATACAGTGAGTGCCACTCGGTTCAGAGGCTCTTGTCAGAGGTTCCTTTTGGTGCTGTAGCTGGCCTTTTCTACAATGTGTAGGTTCCATCTCCAGAAGGAAAGGTTACAAGTGATAATATGCAAAGCATGCCACTGAGAACTACTGCTAGCCCTTGTGTATGGCTTCATTCTGTCTGTAAAACTCTCATGAGATGTTGCCTTCCTTCCAGGAAAGTGAAATCTTAGAAATGTTAGCTTGTAAAGGTTATTCTGTAAGTGATGAATCGTACTTAAATCCGGGCCTTCTGCTAGCATAGTGCTTACTCAAACACAGAAAAGCCAGAACAGACTTTCCATATTTCAGAAGGCTAAAGAGTAACAATATATCTTCAAACTCCTAGAAAATGAATGTTTGTGTGTCTCTTGGTGAAGTCAAGATTATATTATCAATACAAAATATTACCTAGGGTATCAGTGGACTGCTTACGTTACTGCCTAGAAATGCAACAATGTCAGGTTTCCCCTGACATTGATCAATTTATTTTCCCTTCAAATCCAAGTGTCATTTATCCTTGAGTTAGCCATGGTAGCTTTATTCTCCTGGCAGTGAAGTTCTTGACAGGATGCTGGTTTACATATGTTCTTGACAGGATGCTGTTTACATATGTTCTTGACAGGATGCTGTTTACATATGTTCTTTCAGTTTTCAGCAGAGGCTCTACTTGTTGACCAAGAACAGCCCTTTGATCCCTCCTCACCTGCTTCTCTTCCCTCCTTACAAACTGAGCACCATGCTGTGGGACTCGTGCAGAAATACCTGGCAAGTTCCTGAAGGTTCCTACGCCACCCTCGTGCAGTGTGTCACATTTTCCAACTCACTTATGAGAAATATTCATTATTCTTCCCAAACCAAAGGTCTCATTTCCATTCCAAAAATTCAATATTCCCCATATCTACAGAATTTTAGATTTTAGTAATCTCTCATGCATATTACACTTGGTCCTCCTTCATGTGATGCGAACTCATGTCTCCAGTCTTCTGCCTGCTCCTTGGCTCTCACAGAGCAATCTCACACACTGAGTGTCACCACAAACAGGTAAGTGGGCAACCTTTTCTAGTGTGGCTTTGGTCTAGATGTCTCTCTCCTTTCCACTCACATCAAGGTTGAGACCCAGGCCTGCTCCTGCAAAAATCCCTTCATGGTTTTCCAATTTTGGACTTCCCATGAGACCCTTTCTCCCCTTTTTTACTCATTTATGTTATGCACATTAATTTCCCATGGACAATGGATCTTTTAAAAACACAATATCATTCTTCATTTTCAGTTTTCTACAACCCTATTACGACCTAATAGAAATGGACTGTCAGTGATCTGGGATGGCAAAATGGCTGACGAGTTGCTAGTAGTTTCTGCCTACCATGCCCTTCCTAATTATTTCTGAAGCCACTGGGGGTTGTTGCAAAAACAACAAAAGTTCAAGGAAGTAAAAGCTAGTTCTGACTAAAAAGCTAGTCAAAAATCATCCTCTTTTCTAAAGGGCCATTTTCCAGTTCAATGACTTGTGCAGAAGAATTCCCATGGTCTTCTGAAGATCCACTGTGACATTAAAAGGGCACAAATACACAAATCCTATGCTATATTTTGAATAATTAAAAGGTTATATTACGGAAGACTATATGGATCTGAGTAGATTTAAGAATGAATCGATATATGCTAATTTAATTACAAATTAAGCAAATTCTTAGTTTTGGCACAGCATCAGGTGTGGGACAGCGCAGGAGGGCAGTTAATAAGCTAACAGTGTCTGTGAAAACAAATCATACATTTCCAGTGCTATTTATTAATTGTATATTAGTGTTTGCCTAATGGGTCTGGGCACCACATACACGCAATACTCATGAAGGTCAAAGGATGGTTGGGTTTTCTGGAACTGGATTTACAGATGGTTACGAGCCATGTAGGTGCTGGGAATTGAACATGGATTCTCTGATAGAGCAACCAGTGCTATTATGTACTGAGCCATCTTCTCTAGCCCCTCAAGTGTTTATTTTTGTTCTGTGGAGACAGTGTCTTGCTATATCTAGGTCTTGAACTGAGGCTTGCCTTGTCAGCCTCCTTATGCAGGGATCCACAGGCATATACACTGATTCCTGCCAGACCATGTCTTTTGTGACCTGCCATGAACTCAGCTGCCTGTAATCCCAGATCTTGAGAAAGGGAGGCAGAAGTCTCAGGACACCGAGAGTCTGGAGCCAGCCTGTCTCAAAAATGTCCCAACTAATGATAATAATAGTTTCTGTCCTGACTCTAGGGGACAAGGATTTAGAGATGTTACTAAACATTTTGGTCATACAAGATCTGAATGTCTAAGTCAAAGCCTTCAAAAATTATAACTCAGAAATTCAGAAGCCTTTGTAAGTGGTGGTAAATACTATCTTTTTGTTTATGCAATGAGCATCTGGTTTTATGTGAATGTGGGCATGTGCGTGCCACACATGATCTCTCTCTCTCTCTCTCTCTCTCTCTCTCTCTCACACACACACACACACACACACACACACACACACACACACACACACACAGAGTTATAGTATATGACAGGGTCAGAAAACACCCTACAGTGTCTGTCCCCATCTCCAACTCCATGTCTTTCTTGTGCACAGTGTATGTGGGCCTAGTCGAGCCAGCTTGCAAACTTTCAGAGATTTCTCACTTCCTCCTCCCATCTCATTGGAGTGCTGGGATTATAAACACTTACTACTGTGTCTAGCTTTATTTACACTTGGTTCTGAGGATCCAAATTCAAGCAAGAGATAGCTCTCCCATGACAAAACACTATTTTAATTAGTTCTACTCATTTTTTTTATCCAAGATAAAAATGTAACCTTTGCTGTCTGGGCTGTTTGTATCTGACACACAGAACCCATGACACAACTGCTTTCCCAGCAGACCGGGCTAGTGCTGTCCCCAGTGCTTTGTGTATCCAGTGAGGTGCTGAGGCTCACACGTGTTCACTAAGGATCCCTCCACTGACACACGTGTAACCTCAAGGTCCCCTGTGCTGAGAAGATGCCCCAAAGTCCTGCCCTGTGCTCGTGTGCTTACTTTAGCTTTTAGCACAAGAAGGGTTTGGGCCGTTGTGTCCACACTCCTGAAGAGGAACAGGCTCATGGAGGTGAACTACTGAGTTTCATTATAGAAACAATTGTGTCCTACACTTGCTGATATTTTAAGGAATACAAGTGAGCTATCTAATACCTGTCATTTGAGGTATGGAAGAGCATGGGTAGATGTCGACAAAAAGCAATTGCTTTAGAAAAGGTCCCCCAAACATTTTGAAATGTTTGAAAATATTTGTGTTATGTCATTTTGCCAAGTATAGCTCCTTAAAACCTCAAAGCCAAATTTTATAATCTGTTGAAATGGTTTAAATGGTTTCCAAATCTTTCAAAGTTAAAGACCTTATAGTTCCCAAGGTAGGTACTTGTTAAAGATTTCACTCCTAAAAATTTAAAAACAGTCAGTGGTGTCACTTTAAAACAAATTTGTAAAATTATTGCTACACTTGATTTTAAACCAATTTCCACTACATTACAAAGAGCACCCATAGTTGAGTTTTGCTACTTTGAGGGATTTCTGCCAGAAATGGTTAAAATCATATTTTAGATCATCATGTACTCTGACCAGCCTTATGGGGCTGAGCTGGATTTTCCAAACTCATAAAAATATGCCAGCACTTTTTAGGAATTAAATAGTTGACAAATTATTCAATGATACAAAATTTTCTTACCTTCATAAGTTATATTTAATATTATTCACAAGACTTTTTAAAATTCATGTTTCTATTTCTTTTATAAAGACATACAATAGTATAAAGAGTGTAGAGAATATGAGAACACACAATGAAAACGTGAAGGGAAACGTGATCAAGTCATAACTGATCAATTGCCTAGAAACTGTCAAGTCATGGATGGAAAATGTTAATGTCTGACTCTCACGATCACATAGAAGCCAGAATGCGTTTTTCTCCACTACCGAAAGCTGACATGGCACATACAGTGTGTATAACATGGAATGTTCCTCTAGCTTCCACGAGCAGACCCAGCAGAGGCTTTAGAGGACACAGGAGAATTTCTTCTGGAAACAACTAGCGTTCCCAGAGAATCTTGCACATCTAACCACTTTCCTGGGAAAGCAGAAATGCCTAAGACCCATGGCCATTTTCATAACCTTCAATGTGTAAATATCAACAAAAATATGGCATATCCCATTTATGTGAAGGCACGACTTAAAACCTACAAACACTCTTAGGGTATCTCCTTAGGTTTTCCCTAGTCCATTTGTCTAAAATGGCTTTCTTCTAATATTTTCAGAGCATCAAATACATATGTAGGGCAATCTGTAAATCCAACTGCATTCATTTCTCGTGGGGCATAAAATCCTCCTGTACAACTGAGGCTGCGGCATTGGAAGAAGTTCCTCCTCAGTGCGAGTTATAAAGAAATAAATCTTAACGGTTTAAGTTTCCTGGAAGGATTTACTAGCGGCAGAATTACACTGTTTCCAAGTGTGATCCCCATCAGTAATCTTTGGTTTATTCTAACGTATCAAGCCCCAAATATTTATGAGTCTTCAATGTCATAACTCACTTGGCTGTTATTGCAGCTGTAATACCGAGTGCATGTGAATGCTTTCATTTCAAACACTCATCCTTAAATTGCCAAGTCTTTGCACACAACTGCATCTGGTTGAGTTACAGCGGCCAGCAGGGTTCCTACTGTATAGTACATGTGTTACTTTGGAGAAAGATGCGGCATAAATATGGCAAGCAAACCTTGAAGATGTTTTAAATATATAACTGGTTTAAACTTTACAAGTTGACCTCCAGAGGTGGCAAGATGGCTCCGTGGATAAACGTATCCTCTGCCAAGCCTGATGACCTGACGGGCATCCACACGGTGTGAATGAGAAGTGAGTCCTGCAAGTGGTTCTCTGACACTCACAAGTATATAATGGCATGTGTTTGCACACGTATGTGGGTACATACAAGCACACATAATAATAATAATAATAATAATAATAATAATAATAATAATAATAATAATAATAATAATAATGAAAGTTATTACTATGGCAACAAATAACAAAACTTTAAGAACTCATTTCCAAATACTATGTTTATATTTTTTTCCAAATTTAAGAAAACAACTATTGTGGCTACTCTTATTGGTCTTTACAAAGTTGAAATAAACAACAGCGTTCAACAGCTTTCTGAACCTTTCCCCTTACTTACCTTGCTCCCATGCAGCCGCTGGCTTCAGGAGTGCCAGGCGGCTCTGAGCTGCCCCTAGTGTCACCCAGAGTCACAGCTGCAGAGGTGACAGCCACTTCTCAGCCTTCACCAGACTCGTTAGACAAAACCCTTAACATAGCAAGTTGTGGAGTCAAATGTGTGAGCTCAGACCACCAGGCCATTCCTGAAAGGCCTTGTGTAGCACACATTCTACTTAGAGATTGAGTGGATTTTTCCCCACTACAATCCTGTGTTTCCCCAGAAACACTTTCAAGGAAAGCACCAGAGAGAACAGGTTTCAGAGGGAGAGTTTTCACTTTAAAAAACCACTTTCTGAAGTTTTATAAGAGAAAGGCTCCCTGAGGAGCACCATCTCCATATTCCCACTATGCTGTTCTCCACCAGAACATACCAGAATACACAGTATTTGCTCATCAAGCATGAGTTCATTCCACCTGGAGAAGGAAATCATTCTAGGAAAAGGCTTTCTGGGGAAATCTTTTGAGATGGTGGAGAAATACAAGGCAATATGTTGTAAAAAGCACTTTCCCCAATAGTTATGTGTGATGATTCTTTTAAAGATTATGCTGGTTACAAGCTAACAATCTGTAACTTTAAAATAATAATAAGCACCATCAAGTTTTATTCAGTGAATGTAATCTATAAAAAGAAAACATGAACATTTCTAGTAGTTTTGTACTGACAGGTAAATGGTAAATCTTACACTCTTCCATTGCTATGTTAGTTTGTAAAAAGGGATTTCTAGAAAACTGTAGTAACTTACACAAACACTCAGTAAACTTAGGCAAACAGTCACTTTCAACAGTTAGCATTTTAATGAGACATCAACAGCCTGTTACTAAGACAAACAGCACCAGGGAGAGGAGCCATTCGTTCCAGCGTAAGGTTTGTCAGTTGCTTAAAACATTCAGGTACTGATGCAAGGGATGAAAACACAACATATACACTTACATTATGCAAAGCGTAAAGACAGCATACAACACACATTGTATGTTAAGATACAGTCCATTCACATTGGCTAATACAAAGATGCGGTTACTCAATTAACAAGCATGGGTTACAGTTCATTTTTTCTTTATGTTATTACAACACGAGATTTCCAAGAACATGAAGAAAAAGCTAGGAATATTTTCAACCTCTTTTCTAAAATATTTTAATAATGATTTTATACACCATCTTTCTATTTTCCTTTACAATAAAAAGATTTAATGTTGTCATTCACTGGTGTGTACACACATACATTCCCTTAATTTTCTAACCGAATGGGCAGAGTCTATTGAAATTAATGTCAGTCATGAAAGAATACTAATCTAATCTAATCTAATTTGTTATAAGAGGTATTCTGAAATTTGGCTAATATGTAGCAATAATGAAAGAGTCAAAAAATGTATATATATACACCTGGTTTTGATAACAAAACTTCAGATCCCCTGAGTCCTTTTAATATAAAAGACTAATTGAAAAAAATAAATATTCTTCATATAATAACAGAAATCCAGGTACTCTAATGATATATATATATATATATCTTTACACATGCAAATAAATAGGTTTGTAAAAATTCTGGCATAAACATTTATTGAGATTGTTTTAAAAAAACTTCATTTTCAAATTAACAAAACATATAAAAATATTACAGTCTTCTACTAGTGCAAAGATTGAATCACTCAATTAGCTGCTTTTGTAATAGTTGCCTAGCAGGCAGGGAAGATCTGTGCAATCCTCTCCTACTGTTGCTCTGTAACCTTGGGTATTGTTTTCCTGACCGATGTTGAAAAGCTGCTCATGTAGCGCACTTATTTATGCATGAACATATCACTGAACGCCGGGTCAGATATGTTCCAGTGCATACATAGACACATGCCAATACCAGGCTGGAGAAGTTTAGGACTGTGGAGTATTTAAAATCCCATGTGGAAGCTCATGTGGACCACCAACTCCTTCAGGACATGGCACTGCTGATACCTGTAACTTGAAGTTAACTTCTGTCCTGGACGTTAGACACACTTCTGTCTATTAAGCCAAACAGGCATCAGCGAAATCTTCTAAGAAATGGCCCAATCCCATAGTCAGCTCTGCCACTGTGGTGTGGCGTCTGTCACCGACAGCAAGGAGCAGACGACTTCACTGAGCACCAATGAAGCTATGGAAATAGCCAGTGCGCTCATCCCTGATGAAAACCTAACTCTAATCATCACATTCAGGTATTTCAGTGCCTATTGGGAAGCAGAGAGGCGAGCGGAGGCTCAAAGCTCACGCACTGCTTCACGGGAAAACAGAAGGAAGGAGCTCGGGAGCAAAGCCACTGGAACCAGGACTCCAGTCAGTGCCTAGGCTTCTCCCTCATGGGGACACAATGGCTCCGTTTATGAGTTTAGTTATAAATAGATCACTGTCTCAGATCAGATTTTATCTGAAAGGTAAGGTGATAAAATGCTAATTTTAATAGATTTGGATATTAATTATAATTCCAACCAGATATTTGAAAAGTATTAGAGAAAATATTTATTAGCACTATCTATGAGTCTTGACTATGATTCAAAACATGGGAAAGTAAACTATTCCTAAGCCACAGTCCGTCCACACAGTGGAGAGATAGGCATTCACAGTAAATGACTACGTAAGGCGTGGCTCTCTATGATGAATTTGACTGTGAACAATTTACAGAAACAAATGTCTTTGTCTTTACTGTTTTCACATTTCCAAACAAAAACGACTTAACAATGAGGAAGCAACCTTTAAAGGAGTGTTACTTGGTTTTAGATCAGTTATTGGCTAGGCACAGACAAAAGCCACATATAGTCATAAACTCGAACAAGACACAGCCTTAATTTGCCATCATTGCAAGTGAAATGTTAACATTATGCACCAATCTGATTAACCAGCAGGGAGCCCAGAGACGTAATCAAAGAGAGCATTTCCAATATTCAAAATTCACATATAAACACATATAAAACCATTACATACATGTGATTACAGTACTTGAATGAATTTTCCTGCTCAAATTATTGACTTTAATAAACATGTCAAGACAGCTGATGGTTGGCTCTCAGAAGCAGCAATCGGATGCAAGAGAGCTGTGAATTTTCCCACTTTCAAAGAGGAAATTCAAGTAAAAGGAACACAGTCATAAGACTACTAGAACTATCCTACCGATTTCCATGATCCCCAATACCAGGACACATCATCAGGGCAGGCGCGCAGGTGACATTGCATCATGCTAGGTGGCTTCGGCAGTTCGCAGCTGTGTTCTTGTGCCATTTGGCCATCAGGAAACTGACAGATCACAAATCTTGATTTTACCCCTGCACCACAGGTCTGTGTGCACTGAAAATAAGAATAGCAAAGTTTATGCCCACTGAACTTCGAAGAAAACGTTACATTTCTTCCATTTTCTTCTTTTGAGACAAGGTCTCATGCAACCCAGGCTGACCTGGAATTCCCTATGTAGCTGAGGGTGACTTTGAACTTCTGACCCTCCTGCTCCTGCTCCCAGATGTGCAGCACACTCAGTCTATGTGGCCAACCGCACAGCTTTCCTGCATGCTAGGTAAGCACTCTGGCGACAGAGATGCATTCCTAGACTATAAAAGATAACGTTCATTTAATCAATGTTTAAATGTTATTTGCAATACTAGAGTTGCAAGTTGCTATGTGAGAGTATATTTTTAAAAGGAACTCGTTGCCTTTTTGTTGGTATCTCTTTGAAGAATGATTTCCAAATTACTTAGGAAGAGAAAGTATATTGTAAGGTCATTCTGAAAAAATAAACTAACGAGTAATGTATCTAAAAGCATTAACTCTTTTCTTCCCCTTTCCATCTCAAACGTGGGGGAGGGTGTGGCTTGTCTTCAAAGTTAAAGTTTCAGAAGTCATCCTTACATTTGTGGTGCTTGGACACAAAGAACTACTTAGTTTATGTTAAAGACTGTCACAGGATATTCGAACCTGCTTCTAGTTAGAGTGCGGCTCAGCCCTTAGCACTCACCTTTCACCCTTCTGGCTGGAATACAGACCCCCCTCCCCCATAGTACAATCTTTAATCCCAACTAATGAAGATAAAGTTAGTTTGTAGAAGGCAGCTCTCATGTTTGAAAGTGATGTCTGAGTGGCAATGAAAATGACGAATCACAGAAAGATTTGACAGAATAGGATATGCCCAACTGTCAAGAGAACCCAGAGGAAAGGGAAGCTACTTAAGGGAGAGACGGTACAGGAGGAGGAGAGGACAGCACAGGAGTACAGTAGAGTTCATGGAGAGCACACAGTGCAGTAGGGTTGAGAGGGAGAGGAGAGCAGCACAGAGGGAGGAGGAGAGCGTTTTACTGGAGCAGTTTTAGAGACAGATTGAAGAGAGAATAAGCTAGACACAGATAAAAACAGAACCAGCAAGAGAATGAGAAGGAGCCTGAAGATTAGAAAAGACTGCTAGAGTTCGTTTGAGTCCAAGCAGAGCAATTCAGAGGCTGAAAGAGAAGCCGATTGAACCGGTCGGCTGGGAGAGGAGTTTTGAGTGAGAACTGCTGAGTTGAACCAGAGGCAGAGGAAATTCACTCAGCAGCAAGTCTCGAAGGCTGTAAGCTTTCTGGGGCTAGATTAGACTGTACAGAGGCGAGACGCTTCCGGGACTAGGCCTAGGTTAGCAGAAGGAGGCAGTAAACCTCAGATACGACAATTACTCCGGGAGAATAGAAGATACTTTTACGAAAGATGATTTGTCAAATGAATGGCGGGCATTAGAAAGCACAAATGTCGACCTAATTTCCTAAGAAGTCTTTGAAAGACATTGGTAGTGCGTGCACCTGTCGGCCTGCGCGTCAGGTCTTGTAAAATAAATGCTCTCTCACGAGTGACTATCCCACCAGAGTGCTTCTGCCAAAAGAAATTTTAAAAATATCCGTTTCTACACAAAGTGAGATGGCATCATCCCACCGAGGCCGGAGGCACATGACTTTTATCTTCAAGGATGACGTCAGGGGACAGCATGACTTACTTCTCCCCAGTCCCCATAATTCCACTGCGGACAAGGTCCGGAGCCACAGTGCTTTGACTCTGGGGGCTTGGAGGTTGCCTCACAGGAAATAGCGCTTCGCCCATCTTCGTCCTGGCAGACCACAGCCCTGTGCTGAAGACCGCCCGCGCAGCTTCTGGAGCACTGATGGGGACAGAACAGAAATACGCACGGCACGCTTGATACAGTGAGAAAGATGGCGCTGGCTCACCGCGGAGCCACACTCAACTCAATGCAAAGCAAGGTCAACAGTGAAATCTCCCTCCCGGAGCCAGTTTTAATGGAGAAAACTGTCAAAACACTTGAATTTTACCAAGGGTTTCCTTAAAATCTGACCACGGTAGCACATGAATTTAATCCCAGCACACAGGGGACAGAGGGCAGAGGGCAGGGGGCAGGAGGCACGGGGCACGGGGCAAGGGGCATGGGACAGGCAGAGCTCTGTGAGTTCCAGGCCAACCTGGTCTGCATAACGAGCCCCTGTCTTAAAAATAAAGAAATAAAAATTGTTGATGAAAAGATAATTTATCAAGCTTGCGTTAGAAAGTGATTCTTCACTCTCAAAAATACATGTAAGTAGAAAGAAATTAGAGGTTTAAGGTCTCACTGGGAGGGTATTTAAAAGCAGACACCAGGCTACTTGCCCAGCATCCTCAGTCCTCCTACCAGCCTTCCACACAGCCTCTCAGTAAGTTTGCTGTCTTTCTCAAAAACATGGAGTCTTACTTATTACAGGATTGATCTGGTTTGCCGGCCGTGGACTCTAGTCAAGTGGCATTCAAGCTCCTTCCTCAGTAATCACTTTGCATTAGAGCTTACCCTGGGGGCTTGTAATCTGCATCAAAATGCCTCAGCCTTGGAAGAACTGAGCTATTGATCTTTAGAGAACGTTTACATTTAAAGCATTTGATGCCATTACACCCGTATCTGGGAAAGGACTGTATATAACTCAGTTATAGAATTAATATAACTCAATAAAGACAGCTTACTGCTCCCCAAGGGCCGGTTCTCCACTGGTTTCCCCTGACTGACAGCTGGACCCCCTGATCTGGATTCTCTTCAGGCTTGTGAGTTAACGGAACATTTCTGCCTGGACCGTGACTTGGCTGCTCAGAGGAGCTGGGAGAGCGGCTGTACGAGGGCGGGCAGGCTGCCAGGCGACATTCTTGTTCAGTCACAGGACGGCCTTCGGGGTCACAGTAGCTCTCGTCCACCAGTTGGTGGTAGTTCACACATAGAACACGTCGAGTGGTCTTCCCGTGTCCACAGGAGGCTGAACACTGATCAAAAGTTAATCAACGTTACAATGGAATATACTCCATCAATATCAAATGCTACCTTTAAATTACCAGTGCCTGCTTTCTCGTGGGCATACTCACCGGTGACCAATCCCCTGCTTGCCACTCCCCACAAGGGCTGAAGCAGAGAGACACCTCAGCAGGTCGAGGCAAGTGGGCGCAATTCAACTCATCCGCTACTCCATCGTGGGCGTCACGGCAGCTCACGTACCGGGCCTGACTGCCTCTTCCACAGGACACGGAGCACTTTAAAAAGCCAAAGGACAGTGAGACGGACCTCCCCTGCTCTTGGTACCTGTAGCTGCTGTGTCTGAAAATACCAAGGTTTTTTATCCAGAGGAAGCATAAAAAAGAGGCAATATCACGCGGCATAATTTCTGAATCAAATACAGGTAAGGCAGTGGAACTCCCCACCTTATAGAATCTGTTTGACACAGCAGCTCTAATAATATGAATGAACAGAATATTTAAAGTATTTAGTCGCATGTCAAAGTCAAAGGTACTGATAACATTCTGTGTAAGAGCCTCTCATATAGATATTAAAAACAACTGTGAGCGACTTTGAAACAGGAGTCATCTGATCCCACAATTTAAAATCTGGGATTAAAGCAAACTGAAATGCTTCACACATGATAGCTCTCTTTAAAGGAACGAAACAGCACAGAAATGTCTGCAGCTGACAAAAGCGGAAGACCACATCTGTTTTTCGGCTCTCTGGACTACAGGCCTTCACTTCACAGATTAGAAAACACATCCCAAAGATTCGCCTCCCTGCACAGAGACCTGGGCTCATGGAAGGGACAGCTATTTTGTCCTTCCAGCACCTACTTCTAAGCCCTGCAAATCCCCTGTACCATCAGATACCTGAGAAAGAATGCAGACATTAAAGCCAGCACAACGGAGCAACTGTCTCACATGTGCAAGGCCTCACAGAACAAATGCTGTTGTCACTTACTGGGGTCCAAGATCCATGGCGCCACTGTGCTGCCTTTCCCAGGGGCATGGTTGGTAAGGAGGTGGCCCCAACTTTTAGAATAGTCAGGCAAGGTGCAAATATACAGTCCTGTTCAAGAAAAATAAACCTTATCAAATACCATTAACTACCCACTGTGACTTGTACTGGACCCTGGGCCTGGCTTCCCTTTTCACATCTACAATCCAACAGTACTGAATGCTAAACTGTAAATGGATGACCTAAAGGCTCTCACTTTCAGAGATACAAAGTGCTGGTAAGGGCTAATACTGAACAGGAAGGAAGGGATAGTATTGAACAGGAAGAAAATAATATCAGACAAGAAGGAAGTGATAATATTGGACAGAAAGGAAATAATATTGGACAGGAAGGAAGTGCTAGTACTAGACAGGAAGGAAGTGATAGTACTGAGTAGGAGGGAAATGATAGTACTGGATAGGAAGAAAGTGCTAGAACTGGGTAGGAAGGAAGTGTTAGTATTGGATAGCAAGGAAGTGGTAGTATTGGACAGGAAGGAAGTGACAGTATTGGACAGCAAGGTACAGTATTAGACAGGAAGGAAGTGGTAGTATTGGACAGGAAGGAAGTGACAGTATTAGACAGGAAGGTACAGTATTGGACAGGAAGGAAGTGATAGTACTGGGTAGGAAGGAAGTGATAGTATTGGACAGGAAGGAAGTGACAGTATTGGACAGGAAGGAAGTGATAGTACTGGGTAGGAAGGAAGTGATAGTACTGGACAGGAAGGAAGTAATAGTACTGGGCAAGAAGGCAACATTCCAATGTCTGACACCATTCCATCTTACCACTGAAAGTGTAAAGCCCTTCAAAACAGCCCTAATATGGAACATTCTGAAGGAATACAGGGAAGTACCATGAAAAGAACAGTCCCCGGAGTTCACCGGATTCACAGTGGCAGACACTGTCAAAGAATGCGAATATACGAGTACAATGAACTCTCACGGAGCAGATAGGGGAGAGCCTTATGACACAATCTGTGTTTCAGAAAGCGCTTCAAGGTGTAGATGATAAGGACATATATACATATATATAGTTTTTTATATATATAGTTTCATATATAGTTATATATACACACATACATACATTCATATAAATGTACATGTATATATGTATTACTATCGATAGCCCTTCTGTTTCATAAGCATTTCTTCTTCTGATCCATAGAGACCTCCTTTACCTGTCTGTCACTTGGCCGGCTGGCTCTGGGGCATTCTCTGTCATCTAGCACGGTGCCAAGTATCTCACTGACGCACTTAACAGCACGCACCTGGTATCCGTGTCCACAGGTGGCCGTGCACTGCAAGGAAACCAGTTTTCAAGGGTTACACAAATCACAGTTTTGGATAGTTACCCGTGTACTTTCCCAAGCTGTCTTGACCAACCTTGGTGTCAGGTGACACCTGTCGTCAGTAGATTGACATGTGTATCTGTTCAAATTTACTGTGCAGACATTACCCCAACACCCACCTCAGTTCACCAAATGCACCACAACTAGTGTGTGGTTAAAGCTGCCGGGTTAAGAGGTTAATAGAGCCCTGCCTTGCTAGGTCTAAAGTATTCTTCTCTAGAAAATTCCTTCTCTAGAAAGAAATGTGTATTTACTTAAAGAAATGAGAGGAGCCTTCTGTCAGCCTCGGCCGCCTCCATGGGACACTGAGCTTCCCTACCTCACCCGGCCTGACCACCCTTCACCCCGGGGCCTCAGGCAAGACTCCTAAGCACAGTAAGGACAAAATAAGCACAGACACGGGACATAGGTTAGTGTCTGTTGGGATTGATGGAAGCCGATGTTTTCAGCATTCTGGTGAAAGAAGCAAAGCTCAGTGGTAAGTATGGCAAACCTATGCCGAATGCCAAAACTCTACTGATTAGGGACTGCATTTCAGTTGTGCATTTTTCAAATATTAATATTAATGTGTGTGTGTGTGTGTGTGTGTGTGTGTGTGTGTACTGACTTATGCTATTGTACTTATGTGGATGCTGGACAGCTTTGTAGAGTCAGTTTTCCCCCCTTCCACCTTTATGAGAGTTCCCGAGATCAAACACAGAATTTCAGGCTTTTGTAGCAAGTTCCTCGCCCACAGAACAATCTTACCAGCCCCTAGGATGTGTTTCTAAGTGACACCGAGCGATATTTCACCGTCTCCCGTCAGGAGAGAGTTAATCATTACAGGTTTCCAGCCATCCTCTACAGAAGCATAGAAGCAGAGAAGCCCCCGTCATGTACTCACAGAACCCCACGGTCCCACGTGCCAAGAAGCGCACGCACGGAGCTCACAGGGTCCCAGCGACTCGGGCTTGGTACTGGCATCGCAGAAGTCATCCCCCACGGGGTCTTCGCTCCGCTGGCACCAAACCTGCCTCTGCTTCATTCCCTTTCCGCACGTGACAGGACACTGAGATGCGAACACAGTCGCATTACAAAGTGCCACAACGATCCGCTAGCCCCCCACTCCTCTAGAGACACTCGCTGGATAAAACCAGCCGCTCCTGACGTCTGCAGCCCAGGTCCCTTTAAATACCTGTCTGTTCTAGAAACAAAGATCCAAAGCTAACCTTTGGAGAAGTGTGCGACCCATGATGCACCGTACTCCTGCCTTTGTATGAAGGCGCTGATAAACTAAATACCAGTAAGCGTTACGGTGGCCTGATCATGATAAACAGCCCCAGAACTAGACAGTTCTATGTTTTTTCTTTTACTGCTTTTCTGATAAACACATTCGGAGCTTACAGTCCCGGGCTGTAAGTTCCGGCAGCATGACACTCTATAGCGGTTTTTCTGAGCCACGTGTTTAATGTTACCTCACTCCACTCACTAGTTGCCCAGCCGGGACACGGAAAGTCATTGCAGTTCCCCAGCACCACCCGAGGGAGCTCCTGACACTCTCGCTCAGCAAGGCGGTGGCCAAAGCCGTTTACACAGTAGGACTCTCGAGTCTTCTCACCGCCACCACAACTCCTAGAACACTAATTGAAAACGAAAACCAAAAAACAAAACCAGTGACTTAGAAATTAAGAAAAATCAAAATCTTAACAATAATACATCTTAGAGAACCAGAAACATTTAATTGGTGAAAGGGAAGGCACTTTTTTTAGAGTGACACTTTGTATTTTACCTGGGACCACTCTGAATAATGCCACCTTGTTAAAACACAGCTGCCATGACAGGGCTCTCGGTTGGGAGGTTTGAGCTGGTCACCACAGTACTGGTCTCCCACTGGGACAGTCTGTCCTTTATGAACGGAGTACTTCATGCAGTGAACGTCTAGGGTCCTGTATCCTTGGCCACACTGGGATGAGCAGTCGCTTTTCCCCGTGATGTGCCACCTGGAGAGGGGATGGCAGTACGGTTAGGAACGGCGCTTGTGGATATCCATTTAAATTAGACTTAGAGGCTTGGGCATATGATTTAAGTTTTTAATTTTTTTAAGAGTTTGGGGATAATCCATTAGAACTTATTTGATAAATCACCGAATTAGGGATGAAAAGTTCTTGTACTGGACCTTGTTGTATTGTCTGAAGGAGATCTGGCCTCCCGCTGCCAGAGGGCTGGCCGTGAGCTGGGGACAAGGGATCCTGCCACAGAATGCCAGGAGGCTGGCTCGGTGCTCTGAGGATCGTGAACAGAAACTTCCTTTTCCGTTATTGTTCAACAGAAAGCTGAATATAAGCCACGAATACTGTTTCCCTTTAAATAAAACTCACATTCCCTCCTTCAGCTTTGAGAATTTTTAAATAAAATCGCATTGAACTCAATGTCCATGCTGAGTTCCCATGCAAAGACTTACCTTGGTTTATAATCATTTTCACAAGGTGGCCTCCTTTGCACCTGGGAGGCCAAGATAGGGGGTTTATAAGTTCAGGGACAGCCTGGGCTAATAGTGAGACAGTGTTTGTTGGGCTTTAGCTTTTTTGGTTGTGAGCCTAGCCTTTAACGGCTGAGCCATCTCTCCAGTCAATTTTAGCTTTTTTGTTTGTTTGGTTTTTGTTTTGCTTTGACCCGAGTCTGCTGTCCCAAACAGCGGTTTAGAAGTGTTCCGTATGATCAGGAGGCTGCTGGATCAATGAGGACGCTGTGTCGCCTTCATCTGTGTAACAGGAGACTGTGTCTAAGTGTGTAGTCACTGATCTGTAGCCACGAGTGTGACTTGGGGGCAGCTCAGCCCTAGGTGGTAGGACTTCAGCAGGGGGTTCTGTGTAACACACACACTGTCTTTCCAGAGCTTGGAAAACTGGTTGAGCAGCGTAGTCAGTATTGACTCAACCCAGAAGTAATGGCCCCAGGGTGTGCTTTCAGATGTAATCAGCTTATGAACTGCCTTTATGTATTGATAAAGAGCGCACAGAAAGATGAAATAAGTAAGTCATCTCCTGTGGATTAAACTTTATTCCATGAAATAAAGAAAAACTCTTGTGTAAAAAATGACGCTCAAAGAGACTGGGTTCCAATTTTTTAAACATATATATATATATATATATATATATATATATATATATGTGTGTGTGTGTGTGTGTGTGTGTGTGTGTGTGTGTGTGTGTGATCTTACCATCTTCCAAATGAAATCATGGTTGCACTAAACCTATGTAAACGCTGTGCATGTTGGTCTCACACTAACGGCTCATGGCAACTTTGGAGATGTGCCTTAGACCTGCAAGCTCCCTTGAGAACATCTAACTTTAATCACGATAGACTTAAGACTCCACAGGATACACTGACTCCCAGTCAGACTCCTCAGACTCCTCTGCAAACCCCAGGCCAAACCTTGGTATATGAACAGGGGCGCTCTGGGAATCTTACAGCAGTCAATAAAATGCAGCCTTTGGAAGCTGGCTAGAAATATTTGTGGCTAGAAATAGTTTTCTTGTGATATATATCACAACCTCAGGTTAATTCCTGTGTTCGCTGTCTAGAAATATTTGTAAAAAGAACATTGTCCGCTAAGTGAAAGTGGTAGCTTTAGCGGAATTCTCCCCATTGTGCCTAGCATACTCCTGTATACTAAAGCATGGGAATGGGCCTCCTTCCTCTGAAGGACTCTGCTGTGCTCCATGTAACTTCAGGAGCCATTTCTACAAGGCTTTTCCTCTGTGCCTTCACCCAATGCCACAGTATTTCCAAATTCTCACTCTTCATGCGTGAAAAGAGAGGTTTGGGCTACCTCTTAATATTAAGTATCGCCTGGTGCAGGGTAATTTCTTTAATTGGAATATGAGGTTATGGGTTTTTTTGTTTTTGTTTTTGTTTTTAGCTCACAACAGTCTATTCACCAGGCCCGCACACAGGCAGCCTCACACAGAAACACCTACGAAATTCAGAATTTGGTTTAGAAGTGTCAACTTCGTTTTGCCCAGGAGTATTAATATATTAATCCAATTCTAATATATCAGGGAACTCAATCTGTGCTCTCTCATCCTCAAACATTACGTATTGATGGGGCCTTAATCACAGATGGGGTTATACAACCACGCTGCATGAACCTACTGTGCCAACTCTTTAAACCATGGGTTTTCAGATTATAGTTTATCTGGATTCACTTTACAGAATAAACCGCTTCCATGTTGCACACAGTATGCCCTACATACTGGTATTTGGCAAATACAATTAACTCGAAAGTCACATGAGTCACTAAGCAGGGGCATGAGGTAGAGATCCTGGGTGTTATAAATGACAGGGCAGAGGACAGGGATGAACTGGCTGCTGGCTGCACTCGAGGCACTGTGCTGGATGTCCTATCTAGCAATTAGCGCGTCACCACTGCAATGGGCTACATCACGGAGGACTTCTCTCTTACCTGAGTTCACAGTCCGTATTGCACCTTTCAGTCACAAACAGTGGCAGCGGTAAGTGGCTACAACTTTGGTCAGATACGACCGCACGGTCACTCTTACGAATGCAGACAATTTTTCTTCTATGAAGACCTTGGCCGGAGTGGAACGGAAATTAAAAATTAAAGAGAAATTTATGTAAGTAGATGTTCCGTAATAACAAAAACCAGCACAAGTGACTCAGCCAGGAAAGCGGAATTTTTCAAGATTATTTGCAGGTTAATAGCACATTAATTAGTCTTGTCAGGAGTAACCTTTCATAACCTGAATCCTCAATGACCAGGCAGTGGGGTTGGGGGTGGGCGCTTGCTTAGAGAGGAGCCCAAAAGGAAAATGGGTGGCTGTGGAGTTAAATCCTTCCCCTCTGCAACAGCAGGGCCAGCATGGAAGTCACGCTACTACTAGATTGTTGTCCCCACGATTACTTTCTGTGCTGTTACAGTGTTATGACAACTTCCATGTCAGGGAGAATGACACTTATGTGACACTTATTATGACACTGACGGGCAGGCATACAGCCTTAGGACAACAACCTCTTGTCCTTTCCCTCAGACCAGCACTGTCCGTATAGGGTTGACCTTTCAGACAGGAACCATGAATGGCAAAGGAAATGCCGAGATTAGCAGTTCCACAGGTTGCAGGGGACAGAATGGGAGGGTGATGCATGGGCTTTGTAGGGGCTGTGAAAGTCCTCAGTGTGACACTGGAAGGTGGAAACACATTGCCATTCACTTGTCAAAACCTGCGGAAATCACACCATGGCGATGAAGGACTCTAGTGTAAAGGACAGGTCCCTTCAAGAGTCAGAACTAATCTGTAGGTTACACACACATGCACGCACGCACACGCACGCACACGCCACACACACACACACACACACACACACACACACACACACACACACACACACACACACACACACACACACACACACACACACACACACACACACACACACACACACACACACACACACACACACACACAGACACACACACACACACACACACACACAGAGACACACACACACACACATACACACACAACACACACACACACACACACACACACACACACACACACACACACACACACACACACACACACACACACACACACACACACACACACTGACACACACACACACACACACACACACACACACACACACACAAACACACACACGCACACGCACACATACACACACACATGCACACACACACACACACACGCACGCACACACACACACACACACACACACGTCAATGGATGCAAACGCTCTTGGCGGAACAGCAGGGAGGAAGAGGGGTGGGACAGATGGGGAAAGTTTGGACTATTCGGCTCTTCTGTACTTCCACTGTTTGCTAGGACAACAGCTGCTCTGAAAGTAATGTCTGGCTTTGTTTCCAGGGCGGAGAAAGACACAGCAATGAACCCCAAAACGTAGTCTGATCGGCGAAGGCCTCGGCTCACCCCACAGAGACTGGGCAGCTGTTTCTCTTCAGGCCAGTCAGGGCCAGAGCACCCTGAACCTGCATCCTCTTCAGGAGTCAAAGCACTCAGTGACAGGATCAAGTTTCTGTTTGGTGAAGGTCCGGCTTTGTACTGGCACTTGACTAAACAGGAACACGTGTTTACCTCAGATCTACTCTAAGCCCTCTTTAAAATAAATGTAAATGGTTTTGAAAAGGCACATGCGTAAATGAGCAAAAGAAAACAAAGAAAGGAAATGAAGCCGATGAGAAGAGGGAACTGTGAAGATGAAAAGGAATGGTAAATGCTACAGCAGGAAGAAGCCCAACCTGTGAAGGCAGGAGGGATAGGTACCCAAAATCAAAGAACGGGTTAAAACCCAGACTTGGAGGACAGCTAAACTACAACTACTCCGGCCACCAAGAGCAGACTGTGAGCCGCTGCAAATGCCCTTTTGTACTTTCTGTAATTGAAATAAGACATAAAATCATACTAGCAAAATTGACTTCATTGGCTCTTACATTTAACCCCAGGTGCATTAAATTTGATTATTTCAAAATATTGATTAAAAAACTATTAAAAATATTTAGCTTTCTTTTCATTTTAATCTTCCAAGTCTAGTGGGCGGCTCACACATGAAAACAGACTGGTCAGGGATGGCCGGGGGCTGACGTACTGGACAGAACAGCAATAGAAAAGGAGAACACATAGCACGGGAAGGAAGGGTCACACGGGACAGGGACACGTGGACTAAGGAAGACGCTGCTGTCACATAGAGGTGACATCCCAGCTCCCTGCCCTCTCTATGCCCACTGCATCCAGAACAGTTCCACTTTCCCCACCATGACCAGTGGAGAACAGGAGATTTTCTTCTCTCAGGGCACTTTTCCCAAAAGCAGATGATCACCTGACTTTAGGATCTTCTCCAAGTCATTCACATGATTCCAAAAGCAGTTTTGTTTCTTACATATTAAAAAGCATTAACAAGGACGTCAGGGAGCCTCCGACACGAGAGATAAGAAGAACCAAACGAGCAGGAAACAGACTACAGCTACTAACTGAGGAGCTCAGAGATAGGAGATTATTAAAAGGCTTCAATTTAAGACAAACGCTAGGAAAGCAAAAGACTAGTGTGAGAAAATCATCATCATCATCAAAAAAAAAAAATCCAAGAAGAATCTGTTTCCAAAAGAATTGTTCGTAAAGATTCACAGGAAAAAAATGTTGAGAAAGAACAACACATCAAGAGAGTGGTGTAGGCAGCTGAGGAAACACCAAGCAGATGTGTGCTGTTGTCAAGGACCAATGACCGAGAGTCCTGGAAATTGGCAAAGACTTCCTATGGTCCATGGCAGATGCTGACAGAGTGGACAGGTAACGTGGATGGCAGCTTCCTTTCACCCAAACTTTTACACCCTGAGATGGCTTCACCACAGAGACCTCCCCCAGAGACTAACGGCCCCTCCTCACACTGCTCACAGTAAACATGTTGAGGTGCCCGGGTGGATGAACAGGAGGTGTAGCTCCGTCGGGGCTGGCATGGTTCTATCCAATCCCAGTCTTTCTGTGCATATGCCTCTGTCCGTTCTTTCCCCAGCCCCAGGCCATGCAGGACGGAGCAGAGTATCCATTCTCTGACACCATCGGAACACAGGAGAGGATCCAGAAAGCTTTAAGGGCGGAGCATGCCCCGTACAAGGCCAGGGAAGTAGATAGTGAGGGAAGATGAAGCCAAAGGGCAAGACCTCATGTATCTGAAGACAAGTTGTCTGTCTAGAATTCGCACCATTAAGTTAAAGAATCCGCCAAGCATTTCAGAAACGGTCAGACCCACCCCCAATTCCCTTTTCCTTCTCCAAAACATACTGTGGTCTGTGTCCCCTAACGAGGGAGGTATTATAAAAGAGGGTTTGCGAGATTAAAGAAATACTGAAGAGAATCCCCAGGTTAATATTGAAGGAAAGGGTGTCTAAAGGAGGTAATTACACACGGAGTCTAAATATGACACACATTCAGGAGCAGGAGAGCAAAGAGGGAGACTGCAAAGATAGAGAGGAAAAAATACTTAAAAACAACGTAAGAAAATTCTAAGACAAAAACATGTACAGATGCTCCAGAGTCTTGAGTATGAGTTACTTTCAGATCCCAGAAAACTACGGAACAGGCTACAGAGCTGCGCAGAGCAGAGAATCCGACCACAGTATTCGGTGGCCTAGGAATTAGTACTTCGTTTTCCTGCTCATCACCTCTCAGAAGCTATGCGTGAGGTATCCACTGTATGCAAGAGTCTTTCTTCCTTCGCCTGTTGCTTGACATGTCCCACGTCCACAACAACACACCTTACGTCTGCTTACACATGCAGCGCAGGATGGCTTCTCCCACCTCTCTGAACTCCACTTGTCTTCTGCAAAGTTCACCCGAGGCCTCTTGGTCAGACTGAGCACCTAACTTCCCCAGTGCACCGACTAGACTTCCTGTCAACTTGGCAGAAGCTAGAGTCCTTGAGAGAGGGAACCTCAACTGAGAAAGCGCTTCATGAGACTGGCCTGTAGGCAAGCCTGCGGGACACATTCTTGATTAATGACTGAACTTGGAAGCCGCAGCCCATTGTGGGTGGTGCCCCGCCCCAAGTAGCTTTGGGCCATGATGTTTGATCACAGAATAGAAACCCTAAGCCACCCAGCACTGGCAGTGCCCTGATTCTACTCTAGCAATGATCCTGGTCGATCTTGTGTCACCTACTGTGTCCGTTCTGAGAGCCTACCCCACACGATGACAGAGCACCATTTCCTGTGACCATCATGAACAGCTCTGCCCCAATGGCAAAGGACAGCGGCAGTGTCTTTCCCTGGAGAGCGCCACTGCTCCTGTGGCACCTGGCAGGTGCGAGGCCTAGATAATCCTCATCACCCAGGGCCACCCACCGCCTCTGGCCACACCTACCCTTCCTCATCTGCACACTGTTCTGAGCGTCCTTCCCTCTAAAACACTGCTCCCTCCACCCCATGCTCTATTCTACACAAGATGTTTACCTCAGCTTCCACACTCCACAACTTCCTCTGCCTTTTCTGGGGAATCTCCATGAATAACCATGGCACTGCGTGTGCACGATGATATCTATTTATGTGCAGGGTATAGTGAATATAAAATTTGGCTCTTCACAATAACCTGAATCAAACCCTCGATAAACATTGTGGGTATGGAAACACAGCATTATATCATAAACCACCCACCCATGATTACAGACCACACTGTGGCTCCACTATTCCCGTTTTCCCTTCTGCTGTCCACCTTCTTGCTTTGCCCCTTTCCTCTCTGATCCTTCCAGTCTTTCACATCACAATACAGATGTTATTTTTGTCATCGTCCAAGGAAGAGAAATAAAGCTAATGCTTGACATTGCAACAGTAACGATGAATGGGGTCCTAAGAAAAAGTGTATGATGAGGAATGACTTGGGGGTGGTGGTGGTGGTACTAACCTGAAAACCTAGAGGAAAAGGGGGGGAGAGAGACAGAGAGAGAGAGAGAGAGAGAGAGAGAGAGAGAGAGAGAGAGAGAGATTGATTGAAGGGTGCTGAGAACAGTAGGGTTGATGGGATAGCTAGCCGCAAGAAAGAGAAAGACCGAGAAGAAGGGGTACAGACAGGGCACTTTGTGTGCCCGTGTGCTTCATGTGTCTTATTAGCCAGCCAGACTTAAGAGAAATCCAAATAATACCAGCATGCATCAACTTGGGGCTCTTATTTAAGGCCAGGGTACCTTGGCACATTTTGGTACAGTCTTGCCACGGCCCATACGGATCCCAGGAGAACAGATTACTCCTCTCCTCAATGGGGATGTTGAAGATATAGTGCACGTCAGGGTTGTATAAATTACCCACACACAACACCTCAATAAAATACAGAGGAACACACAATTAATTTACAAAAGATACACTCGTAAGACATTGCTTTTATAACTCATGATTTAACTCTAGTCCAGTGGTGAGACTGCAGCTGTGTCTCGCCGCTGCCTACGTTACCTGCAGAACAAGCTCTGCTTCCAGCCGGTCCGTGCTATTGATCCTTTCAATGGAGTTGTTGGACCCACTGTACTCGAAAACAGCGCCCTGGATGTTGATCTCTTTCTTTGCCATACTTACAACAAAGTTTCCATTCAGAAGAAAGTTCCCTTGAGTGTCAGACAGTGCTGTAAAGCAAGAGAGAGGCTCGTGAGACAGGGAACAGACAGGACGGGAATAACTGTCTTCCCTTTCAAATTCAAACTCTTTTCTGAATCTAAAGAAAGCTGATACAAAATGGATGCTGAGGAAACAAACTGCACTCCCTAATCTGCAAGCTAGAAGACGTGCACACAGCAGCCACGTATATTCAGACAGGTTCACCCTACCCTGCTGTATCCCAGATCCTCCTCAGAGCCAGGAAACAGGAAGGACACACAGGAAGGGGAGAAACTGGACGAACCAGAGCGCCCCCATACAGGGCAGTCCATCTGCATCCCATTTATGCTTAATTCCGAACAAATGTGCAAAGCCTTAACGTTTTAAAACCAAATTTTAAAATTAAGTTAGCCCTTGACAATGTCATACATGGGTGCAATGCATTCTGGCTACTCTCCCCACCCCTTACCACCCCTCCATCCTCTCCCACTGCTCTCTACTAATCCTGTCTCCTGCCTGACTCGTGACTCTTGGTTTGGTTTTGTGGCCCGTTTAGTTTAACCAGGGCCATCTGTGTGACCACTGGATCGGGATCAGAACAACGTAAAACACTAGCGGTGTGCCCGATCCCCACAGAAATGTCCATGGTTGTTCCCAAGAAGCTGTTGATCACCAGTGGTACGTGTGACTACTTCCAAAATAATATCTTCCTTTCATAGACCCTTCTTATCCTCAGAAGGAATCAATACAAACCCCGGTGATCAGTGTCATTGACTTGACCGTATCTAGAATCGCCTCAAAGGCAGGCTTCCTGAGAGGGACCATCTGGATTAGGTGAGTGACTCGCTGTGCCTGTGAAGGGTCATCTTGACTAGGCTTACTGAGGCTAGAATCCGTCACATTAAGTAGCACCATTCCCGGGCTTGGGCCCTGTCTGTATAGAAGAGAACGCTAGGTGACCACAGGCAGCCACCATTCTCTGCCTTCTGACTGTGGCGGGCAGGCCACCAGCTGCCTTGCGCTGCTGTTACCCTAATCTCTCTGTGTTGGATACATCGTGGCATACAATGACAAAGCATGCCCTTTTACCTTAAATTTCTTTTGTCAGGGTATTTCAGCACAGCAACAGGAAAAGTGGCCTGAACTCCTGTCGTACAGGCGTGTGTGTGTGTGTGTGTGTGTGTGTGTGTGTGTGTGTGTGTGTGTGTGTTTGTGTGTGTGTGTATGTAGTATGTATGTATGTATGTAATATGTGTGTATGTATGTAATTTGCTATATTTAAATACAGAGTTGCATGGAGTCCACAGCCGTGTGGTAGTGAGGGGACCGTTCAAGGCACTGGCATTCACTGCTGGCTGTTCTCACACGAGCCTCTGCGTCAGTCCCTACCAACGCACGGGAGCTGAGAAGTCTCTAACAGGCAATTATCCACAATAAAATCCAGGAAGTCTCTGTGGAAGTATCTGAATCATTGACTATCACAGCCTACTGACTTTTACTTCTCAACGTTCTGGAGCATTCTGTATTTTATAGTGATAAAACCTTATATTAACCAAGTGCTTCTCTCCTGATTTTTACTTGTGTCAATTCAGCAGGACCTGGAAATATGTCATTGGCATCCTGGGAACTTCACCCGCAGGACACAAGCTACTGATGCTGACAGTTGAAACAACTTTACAGACGACACTAAAGAACAAAGAAACCCCTCTGCCTGAGGAGGTGAACTTTATCTAACACCCACAGGCCTATTTAAGGGACTTTGGCTGACATAAAATTCTCAAACAGTAAACTCTTTAAAACCCTTCCAGTGAGCTGTGAGCTTATTTTTGTGAATAAGTTAGACTGAAGTTTTCATGATACTGTGTGAGCTCACTTATATGGTAGATACCTTGCTAGAACATGTCTAATTTTTAAACTTGGGAAGAACCCACAGACTATTCCCAGGAAGATGTGGCCAGGCTAATCGTTTACCTACATTTTGGTAGCACACATCTCTGGCTGCATACCAAGGCGATATGTTTAAATAGGAGAAATTAATGTCAACCAGATATGCTAGGACAAAAAGCAGGACATTTGCGTGCATCCAGTTCTCTGGGACATGTCTTGTATTCATTGCGATAGAAGTGACACAGCGTGTCGTTGCCCAGTGAGTCGCTCAGCCGGGAATGTGAGTCACACATACCCAACTCTTCTGCAGAGAGGGCCAGCTGATTCGTTACCGCAAGAGACTGAACTTTCACGCCAAAGAAATCCTGCACCTGCTGAAGGGCTAGCCCTGGGCACTTACTCTGTAAGGCCACCTACGCTCTCTGAAATAAGCTGTTCACAAGAAAGTCACATTGCTGGTGGTAAATATGAGTTTCGTGGGCCGATATTTCAAGGCAGATAAGGTGCCTTATCAGCTGTACATCACCCCCTTCTCAGGGGCGAGGAGCTAGATGATTCAGGAATTGGCTCACTCTGAGAAGAAAACCCCTATAAACACCCTCTCATGTTTCTAGTTAAGCAAAATTCTCCAAATCTGAAAGATGTTTCTTAAAAAAAAAAAACAAAACAGGAAACAAAACTGTGTTTACACAGTAGAAATACACAATGACCATATTCAGTATATCTCAAAATATAAACTTAGTTTCTTATAGAGGAAATGCAAGTAAAACTGTATTTAAGTACTTTTACTACATGGTAAAAACACGTTTCAGGATAGCCAAAGGGTGAGCGTTAGAGAGAAGAGAAATTTATTCCAAATATACATGCAACTTTACTGATTAAAAGATACAACAATGAAAAAACTAAATTTTTTCTGTTACTTCTGTTTTCTTCCTAAAAGGACACATTGTGTGGAGCTTAAATATATTTTGTATAGACAGAGCTTCCTCAGTCACAAATGTCCAAGAAATTGCACACAAGCCACACGTACAGCTCCGTTGCTTACGACGTATGCTCACCGAGATAGTTGTCATCTTCCGGTCTTCCAGAATAGCTGTGCTGGAGAATTTCAATGTTTGTAGCCCCTGCAGGGATCTTTACAACGACATTGTAACCTGCAAAATAGTTTTGCAAGCATAAAATTTCACAAAACTACAAAGGTATTTCTTTGCCCCTCTTATCACCAGTCTGCAGGGTGAACTCCCCCCCCAAAGTATTACTATTACACAAAACTCAGATTTCAATCAATTATCACCACCCAGTAGCTGCAGAATGGCATAGCACAGTCACACATAGCATTTCCTTCTTGCCTTTTACACGAGGTTAAGTGGGTTTTCCCATCTGAAACTCACCCTAACACACCATGCAAGGCTGTGATGGGGGTAACTGCCCCAAATACACAGACTTGAAGATTAGGTTGCTTCTTACGGTTTTGTTTTTATTAGTGTGTGTGTGTGTGTGTGTGTGTGTGTGTGTGTGTGTGTGTGTCAGGGAGGGTTGAGGGGAGGTCCCTGCAGTGGCCAGAAGAGGATCACCGATATCTGGAGCTGGAGTCAAGGACTTGTGAACCACGTGATGTGGGCGCTGGGAATTGAACCAGGTCCTCTGCAAAAGCAGCAAATGCTGCTTCCGTGCTGCCTTTCCAGCTCCAAACTTGAGATTCTTAAAGCTCAACATTTCCATTTTGTTTGTTTGTTTGTTTTTCTACTTCTGTAATTCTGTGTGTGTAACAGAATGTTTACCTCAGGCCAACGAGCTCACAATCGAGATTTCAAATGCACTCACAAACCTAGGGCTGTCAGGGCCACTGACATGGTCAGTGTGTTGGTGGAGACCAAATAGCCACACATTTTACTATCAAGGAAATAATAAAATTAAAGTTTTTTTTCTTAAGCTTTGAGTAGTTTGTACCTCAAACAAGAATCCCCACATTTACAGCCAAGTTTTACGTTACTTGTAAAAGTCTACCAACATCTGTTACTAGAAAAGTAACAAAAGGTTATTGGAACGGAATGAAAATAGCATCTCTAGTTCACTGGACAAAATTCTGCAATATCATCACTGCCTGAAGAGGAAATGCCATGGAAAACACACGGTAAACAAGAGAACAGGAACCTTTCCTGGCACTGAAATACTCACATAGCCGGCTGAACCCCCCAGGGGAAGCACAGAACGCCACGTGCTCCAGAGATAACACTGCAGCTTACTCCTTGTCCTTTAAAAACCGATTCCCTCAATTTAGTACTCGAATAGGAGCTGTGGTTTTTCTTATGCCTTAAATTGGAAAATACCGTGCCTTGGTTACGGTCATTTAAAGATGACACTGTCAGGGGACCTGTAGGCCTTCGCAGCAACTTGATTTACCTCTTAAAGGTGTCACAACTTAGGCATAAAGATAAGCCCTTGACTGCTCTGTGTGTCCTGTGAGTTATAATCGCCAAGGTTAACTTTAACCCAGGCAACTCTCTGTAAGGACTTCTTCCACTCCTCAGTGCACTAGGAAAGTGCCAGGATGACGGCAGCCACCAGGGGGCAGATGTGCTAAATGTTATCCCCACCCTGCAAATGATTTGCAGCTGGCTTCCCGTTTCTGTGGGACCTATTAATCAGCGCATAATTTACAAAAGGTTAAGCACTCAGCTCTAATCTAATGTGCGTGGTTTGTAACGGGAAACGTGTGTTTTAGTAACTGAAGTCTGTGACAAGTGTGTCCGCGGTTATAAAGGGGATCACGTATGTGCCTCCCGAGAAATAATCAGCAAGCAAGAGAAAAGGGGGGAGGGGTGCTGCTAATGTCCATGACCGTTTCCAGCACATTAAAATATGACTTGCTCCATGCCTCTCACATAGATAAAAACCTTAAAAATCGAGTCTTGTGCTACAGCCTTTAACCACACAGTTACTGTTAGCATCCTGAGCTCAATCATAGGAACATAATTTAATGTTGAAAATAACTCTGTAAGAAATAAGTGTTTAATGTATAAGGGAAGTCTTAAGGATCCGCTTGTATCACTAAAAGAAAGAATGTTTTCCCGGAAATTTTAAGAATGGAAAAATGTCTGAAGCAGTCTTAAAACAACTTAAAATTAAATTGAAATCATGGCCAAGTATCCATTGGATCTGCAGTGCACGAATGGCTACTTGGGAAATCAAGGGGTAGCGATTATGAGCCAATAATAAAATTAACATTTTAACCCCACCTTCAATCATCATTTTCAATAGAGCATTAAAAGCAAATACAACACATAGACCAGGTGTCTTCTCATAAAAATAAATAGACAGATGATAGGCAGGCAGACAGTCAGATAGACAGATTCAAATGTTAAAATGATTAAAAGCAGGTTTCCCAAGAAAAGCCATAAACACGTACATTCTAACTTGCGGGAACACCGTTAATAGGTTTCTAAATTTATTCACACACCATGGTCAAATACCACTGAATTTACTATTTGATTTTCATAAATGCATTTGATTGTTGCTGTTATTAGAATTTAGACCTAGGGTTGGGGTGGTCTCAGTTAGTACAGGGCTTGCTGTACATGCTAGAAGCCCCGAGCTTGGTCCCCACACAGCATGAGGTGACCATGGTGGCAAGAGCTTATAGTCCAAGCACTTGAGAATTAAGTCAAAGTTGGACGAGCATAAGTGCTAGGCCAATGTGGGACACCTGGACTCTTTCCAGAACAATGACAAAAAAAAAAAACAAAAACAAAAACAAAAAAAAACAGAATCAGATTTTTCTTAGGCAATTGAATTCATATAACATTCCAGGATCTAGGCTTAGTTTCTTTACCTTTGGACACTTTTCACAGACAAACACTGTGGCCCAGGGACCCAGAGTACACAGGCTATAACGAGCCATTACAGCTGTCCCTCCATTACACAGTAGTGCACCCTCTCCAGTGAAAGGGAAAACAGAAGGCAAACACACTCAACTTACCATAGTGTGCACTGTTGAAGACACCCGCCAGGGTCTGGCACGAAGAGTTATCACCACCACACACTCCACATTTGTCTCTCTTGGCCTTGGAGTTTAACACATGATCACAGCCGGCTTGCTTCAAAACACAATTGTCACGATTCACGTGATCAAGGTGACTAATTATGTGCACAGTGCTTTAAAGACACAGAGTTCTCTCCAAAGGATTATTTCAACTAGCAGGACTTGGGCACAACAGGGGCCTCTGAGTGTCTGGTAAGCCAGGTAGGCAGCAACACGGGAGCAACTGTGTTTGCAGGGTCTAAAAATCAGTGTGCATTGAAGGGTTTACAGAATTTTCTAAATCAATATCCCCAGGTAATAACTTGAGTTCTGCATTGGGACAGACAACGATTCCTGTATTCCATAATCATTTGAAAACAATAATTCAGGGCTGGATAGATGGTTCAGCAGGTAAGAGTGCTGGATGCTCTCCCAGAGAACCTAGGTTCTATTCCCAGCACCCACATAATAAATAGCTCCCTTCGGAACTCCGGTTCAAGGGGATCTGCTGCCCTATTCTGGCTTCTGCAGGCACTGCATGTGTGTAGTGCACACACATACAAGCCGATATGTGTGTGCGCCGACGCACATGAAGTAACATTTTTAAGAAGAAAAGCATTCTTTAAAGAAAAACAACCCAAGCAGACACATTAACAACACATTAGAATACTCGAAAAATATGTTTAAAAAATAAATTATGGCCTTAAGAACTCTTAGAAAAATGGGAAAGCCCACTTCAAATTAACAGTTAAACAAATTTCCTCCAGATGAACCTTCAGCATAAGTGTCTATTAAAGGGGTTTTCCAGGCATTTCAGACAAAAGCACAGCTCTTTTCCCCACCGGGGTCCTCTGCACATGACACGGCCTTTAGTTTTGCGGACTGAATCTTTAAACTGAATGATCTGAAGAGGAAAAGTTCATGTGTCACATGCCCCCCCTTTTTTCCCATTTGTTTGTCTGTTTGTTGTTTGTTTAGTGGGGCGGTGCGACAGGGTGTGTACACCAGAGCACAGCACAGCCTGCGGGAGTTGGTTCTCTCCCTTTATCTCGTGGGCTCCAGGGTCAGAACTGAAGTTGTTAGGCTTGGCAGCCTTCCCATCACCCTGCCGTATGGATATTTTAATATATAAGGTGCATATTTCCACAGTGAAGGTTTATCTATGTATCTTATGAAAGTCAAATGCATGTGAGTGTTGAGACCACTTGGTCATATTCCATTTCATTGCCCTTGGCTGGGTCGCTTGTTTAAATAAGGCCTGCAGCCCCGGGGGCCACTGGGTTCTCACTTCCTCACACGGCTAAGATCATCTCTTTGATATCTATTCCAGCGCTGTTGGTTGAACAGGAGAAATGAGAGTCATGGCGCTAGAGAGGGAGCGGATGTGGGTGACGTGTCACCACGGGAGGTCGCATCTGAAGTGGCAAAAGCCCTTTGCTACGCTGAAGTCCATTCTCTTCCTACCCTTAAAAGAAGCCGATCGCCATTAGACAGGTGCGAGCAGTACCCGCCCACAAGAGCCACTGTCAGAGCGTCACTCGTGGTATGTCTCAGGTTAGTTTAGTTTACACTAAGGAGACCTGCAAAGTGCTCCAATCTCTTTTTGTTCTTTTCCGAAAAAGCGATCAATATGGCAACTGCTAACAGTCCTTAAAATTAATTATTGTTCTTACCGATGGGCAGAATGGGCATCTCGGCTAACTACCCAGTAGCACTTAACTGTAGAGACAAAGGGGTGTTGCTTTAAGGCTGGTGAAGCCAGTGAAGAGTCTTGAATTTGCCTTCGGGTGACATGGGGAGAGGGGGCAAAGGACGCATGCGCACTTTGAGGGCTTTCTACTGCACTGCTGTTCAAAGAAAAGATGGCGGTTCTTCCCTGGGTGCCATTTCCAGGCATTGCAAGGGACTGCTCTGAGCAACCAGTCAGGGGTCCTTAACGTCTGTTGCTTCTAACCTTTACGCGAAAGCGTTGTAAACTTCTATAAAGATCATGTGTATTTTAAGAAAATGATGCAGTTTTTAAAACTTTTATGGAAGAGCTGACAGGGGATTTGCTTGTACGTGGGAAGCTGGCTTTGAGAAAGCACTCTGGCGGGTTTATTCCGAGTCCAGAGCTATCAACCACTGTCAATAGATACATGTGCAACTAGATACGGACAAGAATTGTATTTTTTTAAATAAATATTTTAACAAACAAACAAAAAAAAAGCCAATCTCATCTTTTATGCCAATTCTAAATACAATTGGCGAAACAAAATTAGCCAGCCGAATGCAGTTTAGACTGCTTTTGTTTTATTTTTGAGGCAGGATACAAACAGCTATCTAGACCAGGCTAGCCCACCTTAGCCTCCTGAGTCCTGGAGTACAGGTGTATGCCGCCGTAACACAGATAGCTGCTTCATAACAAAGCTAACCATAATCCCAGAGGTAGCATGATATCAAAGACTACATTGATGGCATTCACAAGAGCAAATTCTGAAGAAACACTCGTTACAGCAGTGGAAGAAACACGTTGCTCTGGAATAGAAACACAAGGTCTACTTACCCGACAGAGGCCCTGGACACAGATGTCGTTAGTTTCCGTCCCACAGGGTGTCCCGTCAGCAACTCTGTCCTTTAGCTGGTAGAAGCTGGTGGTCCCAGCCACCCGGCAATAGAGTTTACAGCGATCTTTGACGGCGACTGCAAAAGGAAGGGTCACATTTTGGATGCAGAACGGCGAAGTTCTGCGATTCCGTACGGCGGAATGTGTTCAGATCAGAGCAAAGGCGTTACTCACTCCCGCTGTACTTCGGAAGCCACCTCACATTGGCGGGGAGGCCGCTGATGTCGAAATGTTTACCATCGAAGTCGGAACATTGCTTTTCTCGGAAGTCTCGCTTGCCTTTTGGACATGAATCAGTATTACATGACCGAAATTTCATCCTGCGGCCCACACAGTACCTTCCTCCGTTTCGTGGCCTAGTCAAATTCATTACATTTTAAAGTGCATCAGTAAGGTATTCCTGTGGTCATCTTTTTCTACAACTGCCCTATTCTCTTCCACGACCAGAAAGGCCACTGACGTTCCTCAAACACTTATATTTTAAAATAAGAAGCACTTGCTGACAGGAGCCTGGTATGGCTGCCCCCTGAGAGGTTCTACCAGCATCTGACCAACACAGAGATACTCACAGTCAACCATCGGACTGAGCCCAAGGACCCAATGGGAGAGCAAGGGGAAGGACTGAAAGAGCTAAAGAGGATTGCAACCCCATAGGAAGAACAATACCTACACTAACCACACTCCTCAGAGCTCCCAGGGACTAACACCAACCAAAGAGTATACACAGAGGCAGCCATGGCACCAGATACATGCCAGCCATGGCCTTATCTGGCATCAGCGGGAGGAGAAACCCTTGGTCCTATGGAGGTTTGATGCCCCAGGGAAGGGGGAAGCTAGAGCAGTGAGGGGGGAGTGTATGAGTGGGTGGAGGAGCACCCTCACAGAGGAGAGGGGGGAAGAGGGGGTATGGAATGGAAGGGTTGTGGAGGGGAAACTGGGGATGGGGATATCATTTGAAATGTAAGTGAATAAAATGATTAATAAAAAAGAAATATACAACAGTGTTTTAAGCAGTTTTCTGGAACACGAATCACAAAAATAGTGCACACACACACGCACACACACACACACACACACACACACACACACACACACACTATAGACCTGAGACCCAGACCTGGATACCAGAAATGAGTCTCAGTTCTGACAACATTAACAAGAATTAATGGTAGAGTTAAGAATACTGTCTAGGGGGGTTGGGGATTTAGCTCAGTGGTAGAGCGCTTGCCTAGCAAGCACAAGGCCCTGGGTTCGGTCCCCAGCTGAAAAAAAGGAAAAAAAAAAGAATACTGTCTAGGGGGACGCAGACAACAGAGAAAAGTCCTGGGTAAAAAGAGAAGCACGCCCGTCGTTGTCATGCCTGAATGCACCACATATATGCTTGTCACTGCTCAATTTATTCCTGGAAATAAACCCCAGATGTTCTGAGGGTAAGGGTGACATGTAATTTACCCAGCCCAACATTCCAATGAGTGTTTATTCAGAGTATATTGTTTTCCTGTGCATTCAGAATGCTCGCCGACATGGCTGTTCTAGGTGCCGCCTGGCTCACGAGTTACTCTCTACACAGTGGAGATATTTAAGATCTCTCTGGGATCTCAGATGCTCTAGCCTTGGATGAAGAGAAACGGGTCGGTACTTACTTGGCGATGGCTGTGACACATCCAGAGGAGAAGCAGAGGAGGAAGAGGAGGAATGTCAGGTTACAGGACAATGACAAGCTAGGAACTGATACATACTTGGGCAAGAGAGCCCAACACGAGAGGAAGATCTCGGCTGTTTCATTGGAAACACAGTAAAATGGAGACGCCATCACAGTCTCACCGCTCACCTTCACTTCTTAAACCCACACCGAAGCAGAAAACAGAGTATGAAGGTGATAGCTATCTCCGTTCAAACTGAGAAATCCAACCTAGATTGTTTTAAAGTCTGAACCCACAAATGAGAGCACTCCAGACAGATTCTGATCTCTGAAACCCTGAGGCTGATCTCCAGCTCTAGAAGTGAGCGAAACCGACTTTTACTTTCAGGTGCTTGAGATAATCGTAATTTACAGTGAATAAGAAGACGTACTCAGGCCGGTCACAGAGCCTGGCTGTGCTCCTGATTCCCCCGCCACAGGTTCTGGAACACGAGCTGTAGGGTCCCCACGGCCCCCACTCGCCGTCCACAGGACGGGTCTCCATGTCTCTGGTCACACACAGCCCGCGGTGGCAGTGCTAGGAACATAATAAGCACACAGAAATGGCATGTGTATCTGTAGTCAAAACATCATGGCCACGACAGCAGCAGCAACAAAAGATGAACAGGAGACGAACGTCTGCACATTATCTAAAGTCAGGGACAGCTCAGGAGTGAGGCCGAGTCTAACACCAACTTGGAATAAATTGTCCCTATCTACTGGGTACCTACGGTTGGAGGAATGCAAACAGAACATAACTATTTCTCTTGCTTTTGAAACTCAGGTTCTCAATGGACTGGAGATTAAAATGAAAAGCATTTATCCTATTCATACTATCTCCAAAGCAGTGTTTTTCATAATGCAGTGGTCATCACAACTCTGTGTGTGTGTGTAATGTGTGTGTATAAAACCATGCATACACACATGCACACACACACATACACACATGCATACACACATGCATACATGCATACACATACGCACATGAACATACACATATGCACAAACACATATGCACACGCAATGCACAAACATACACACATGTACACACATACACATACACACAGGCACACATGTACACATACATGCACACACACAGACACACACATGTACACACACATGCACACACATGTGCATACATACACACATGCACACATACACACGTGTGTGCACACATGTGCATGCATATACACATATACAGACATGCGCACACACATACACAGATGCACACACACACATATACCCCAAACATATGAATAAATAAAACTGAGGAGATGAATGACCTTTACAGTGAAAACTGCCAGGATTTTGAGGAAGCGAACCAAAGACAGCACTAGGCAATAGAAAGACCTTCCGTGCTACTGGATTGGCAGAGTTAATATCATGAAAATGGCTATGTTAGCAAAACTAATCTGTAATCCCTGTCCAAATTCATATATAATTTTTTACAGAACTAGAGAAGAACAATTTAAGAATTTACAGGGACCCACCCAAGACCGCAAACAATGAAAACAATTTTGAGAAAGAATAAAATTACCTTACTGCAAATTACACTGCAGTGTGTTTCACTTATGGGTGAAACGTATTTTAATATGTTTAGAACCACTAAAGACTGGAGAAAACCATTTAACACATTCAATTTTGTTCATTAAGGTTTAAGAAAGAAAATACATGCAATGAAAACATCTATATACTAGGGGGAGGCTGCTGACGTGCTAACATTCTAAGGTCTGTATTTATCTTAATCATAAAAACACAGCAGGTATGTCCACGTAATTACTTATATAACTATATATCACATAAACCCCATCTACTAGTTTTAACAGCAAAGTTATTAGACATTTAATTCCATTGACATCTTACTCTTTCCAACAAACTCGGCAATACCATCACCTCCATGAGCTGACCACAGATGACGACCAGCAATGAGAAATGCAGAGAGCAGCTGCTCGTCCCAGAAGCTCTGGATACAAGACTCACCCTGTGAGGAAACCTACCATCCCAGGACCACAGCTTGTTCCGTCTGCCAGTGGCATGTGCTGTGTGCGACAGCCCTTGTGGACGCCTTCTGCGCTCGTGCACCACAGACGCCGACACTGCTTCTGCAGAGTAACAACAGGCGGGCAAGCCAGAGCAGATATCAACCCACGGACACACAAGGTCTATGTGTTACAAAGCCGCGTGATCTGTTTTCCCTGGCTCATGGCTGAAGCTAGACACAGTCAACAGACGTCAAGCTCTCGCACGAGCATTTACTCTGAAAACAATCTGAAGGGTTACTAGTGTACTAAATGGTGAAAGGAGTGAGTCAAGGTGGCAATATTCAGTTATCTTGAATGTGCTTCCTTTCTTTGCAAGACATTTTCTAAAGGGGCTGTTGTTGTTGTTGTTAAACTTTATTCACAGCTCCCCTGCCTGGCACAGTTGTTACAGTGTATGAGTGCTGTGCATGGGAATACTGTGAAAAGTATCAACATTTCAGAGTCCGTGAAGAACAGTGCACGTTTACGGTTTCCGAACAAACGAAAGAAACCTCCGAAGCTATAGCAGCGGTGCCCAAGATAACCCCTCTGTTTCTGAAGTTAAATGCACAGTTTATCTGGTGTTCTCAGTCAGCTCAGAGTATACAGCCATTACAGTGAAATACTAAGGTAGCCGTCTCACGATGAACAATTACCTTTAGTAAGATCCATGACTATAAATGCGAGGTCTTAAGTGTGTTAGTCACCGTGTGGCATGAGCTTTCGAGTTCTGCATCCTTGCTGTTAAGTGACTCCGCTGACGTCTTCACTGAGTGTCTACTGCATGGCAGCCTCTGTGGAAGGGGCTCTCACCCTTCCTGACCATGCGACCCTCTAACATGGCTCTTCATGTTGTGGCGACCCCCAATCATAAAGCTATTTTTGCTGCTACCTCATAACTGCAATTCTACTACTGTTATGAGACATGAATATCTGATATGTGGACTATCTAGGGTCGCGAGCCACAGGTGAAGAGACGCTGCTTGGGGTGATGAGACTGACTGGGGATGCAAGTGTACTGAAGTTCTCAGATTTTAGGTTTTGTTATACTTTGTGAGATGTGTGTGTGTGTGTGTGTGTGTGTATGTGTGTGTGTG
Organism: Rattus rattus; assembly: GCF_011064425.1. NCBI lineage: Eukaryota > Metazoa > Chordata > Mammalia > Rodentia > Muridae > Rattus > Rattus rattus. The sequence continues at coordinate 267,220,281 of NC_046154.1, forward strand.
TGTAAAACAAGCGAGTTACCCTGGCATTGAGATCCAAGCCCATGCCCAAAAACCTCCCTCGTGTTTTACAGACACCGTACACATGCAGAGCTGGAAGCCAGCAACTTCCCCAGTGTTTCCCACAGTGCCCTGGGGCATGAGGTCACGTGGGAAGTTCTCATCTGGGCTATCAGACTGGAATTCACGCAGTTTCGGGTTTAGAGCATTTCAGATTTGGGATTTTCAGACTGGGGACTCTCAACATGTATACATGTTCTTAAGTAAATTCAGTCTATATTCCTGGGCCCAGAGGTCCTCAAACTATATAAGGGTAGAAATAGATTGGCGAGCTCATGAGGGACATGAGAAAGCGTAAGGACTGTTCCGCTTGGGAAAGCGAAGGGTGCACGCAGCACAGCACCGACATTATCCGTAAATCCCACCCTAACTTTACACCGGCATCAAAGAGAATCATAATGGCAGATCTGATCCAAGGGTTATCATGTCTGGTGAGTTTTTGCCGTAGAAAGTGAAAGTGGGTGAGCTAGGAAATTTTCCCCAAAAGAAATCGTGAAGAAGACTTTGATTAAAACTGAACATCTAATTCCTTTGTGTTTATGTCTTATAACAGACGTGTAAGGCTGGAAAGATTGCTTGGGGATCCAAGCAGTTTCCGCTCCGTTAGCGGAATTGAGTTCAGTTCCCGGCACCCACAGCGGGCAGTCCATAACCTCCTGGAACTCCAGCTCCAGGCATCCAGCATCCTCCTCTGGTCTCTGTGGGCACTGCGCTCACATACACGTCACCCCACAGACACGCACGCAGACCACGTAATTAAAAACAAAATACATCTTTAAAAAGACATGCAAACTCTTATATTTGTGAGGCCCTTAAACTGACTCAATACTAAAAACAAGCAAACCCCAACATTTTAACCTCTCCTCCCCCAAATAAGGATTTCAATGTTTTAATTTTTTTTTACCATATAGCTATGCGGTGGCTACACCTTCCAAACAGGAATGCTTTACAGAGCTCTGTGACGGAGAGCAATGCTTATTCGGAAATGCCTAGCATGGCATAGAATGCACCATTACTTTAGATTTCATCGTTTTAGGCCCTCTCTAGGGAATGTCGCCTGATCTGTCCCTCCTCCACTCAAGAATCAATGTGTATTTGAAATACATCCTTGCCGTGACTTTCAGGAAAATTTTTCAAACAAATGGGTAGAGCTTCTCCTTACCAAGTAGGGACACACTTGCGATCCGGGACCAAACATGAGTTCGCACTGCTTGTTCCCATCGTACACCGAGCCCGGGAGCTGGGGAGACAGGTCATAGGTTCTTCCGTTGGGTTTGTCGAGAAGGCATTCTCCATGGCCAGTGCTGGGCCAAAGACAGAAAATAGGACAACGTGAATACACATGCGCACACGGGAGCATCTCCGCCAGGCTTCTGTTGTTAGTCACTCCCAAAGACGATATTAGCACCTCCTCGGTTTATTTAAAAGCACCAGTCTCTAGCCATATCAGCAAAGCGAACATTCTTGTACACAACGATGCTATCAGTTTCGTGGAGGAGTCTTTCACTGGATCCCCACTCGGGACTACAGGTTGAAATGTCGCGGGCATGGGCTACGCTTGTTACGTCAGAACCCCACGTCTACCTGGAAGCTACAGGGGCATGAGGGGCGGGCTAGGAATGGAGGCCAATGGTACAGCATCTACGCAACCTGTGTGGGAACCTGAAGTCCATCCCAGCACTGCACGCAAGAACCGTTTAATGACGAGTGACCACGATACAATTGGCGTCACCCTTTCAGTACCCTTTAACCTCAAATGTCTCATCCAAACCGTCGAAGTTTAAAAATAAAGGTGAATTATTCTTATTCTAGATAGCAACAACAAAAAGGGCGTCTCAAAAACTTAAGAGGCAGAGCACAGTTAAGCTCCCTGGCTCTGAGGGCGAGCTTACATTTAAGTCCCTTCGTGTGCCAGGAAACGTGTTTATGAACCAATTCTTTAACCTGCCTGAGCCAGGCCTCATCGTCCATACACTGGGAAGGGTGGTCTCTATCTCACGCTCGCTATGAGAATGCAGTCACGTGCTGCACCAGGATGCTTTGGCCAAGGGCGGGTCAGATGCCAGATGGTGGTGCATTTATGAGAACGTTCTCTGAGCCACGGTTCTATTCCTTTCGATCCGTTCTGTCTAGAGAGGTAATTGCAAACTACTAGTGGGGTTAGGTCTAGAATATTAAACTATATAGGAAATTAAGAAGAATTGGATGTGTGCACAACTGTTTTATGGAAAGAGCTTGATAAATCTCAGTGGCCATGGTGGAAACACAGTTTTGATGAAAGAAATTCTAAAACAAACAAACAAACAAAAAAAAAAAAACTAGCGAAAAGTAAAGACATGGGACCGGGAAAGCGAGTCTTCCTATTCTCAAAGCTACCAGGAGGAGACTCCATCTCTGTGGCAGCAGAAGCAGATTTCATTTGACCTCAGTTCTTCTCAGCCTTCAAGGGGCACCTTTAACTTCTGCCACTCAACAGCCTCTCAAAACACTACTTAGTAACACCCCCAAAATTAAGTTATCCTTAAGTCACTCCACAAACAGTTTTCAGCCCAAGAAAATGTCCAAATTTTAAAAAAAAAATGTCAATATGCTATGCCTGAACTATAATACAATAATTTCAAGTGAAATAATATATACAAATCCTTGTGTTGAAAAATTTTGTATGCATTCATTTATTGTGCGGGGGTAACTTGCCACTACACACATACGGGGGTCAGAGGAAAATCTGGCAGGAATCTGTCCTCTCTTTCCACCGTGTGGGTTGCAGGAACTGAACTACAGTCACCAGGCAAATGTCTTTACCCACTGGGTCCTCGTGGTGACGCATATCTTTTTGGTTTTTAGACATTTATTTGTATAGTAATAAAGAAAAGCTAACCCTCTATTGCACCGCTCTAAGAGCACACGTGGCTGTGAAGTCTGATGGTTTAGTCACCTAGCTGCTAAAGGGACGGAAACGCAGACTCACTCGAGAAACTCCGTTATGTGCTTCTGACTGCAGGCCGACCAGGTCCAAGGGCTTGTGTGGTAATTTAGAGTCGGGGCCATTACGTGATACTGATGTTTAGTCCCAGATTCTTTACACTTAAAACTGTCATCGTGTGGGACGTTAAACCTGAAATTGGAAGCAGATGCTTAAGACAAATCGAGCACAGCATTAATTAGTAAGAATCCCCTCGTATTTCTACATCTGTACTGTATATGTACAGTATAAATGTAGACAAATCTAGTTTCCATCGGTTTTATACTCTGGGTCCTTACAGAGGATGAAATTCTGTGTTCAGAGTCATGGTTTCTGATGAGCGTAGGTTATGTCTTTGATTGGCCTCACATCTTTCTTATTTGCTATTGAAATCTAAACAATGAAAATATTTGGAATCTGCCTCATCTACTCAGGATATGAGCATAATTCTCACAGAAACACGCCTGCATGTTTCAACCTGGACATCTAGGAGATGGGTGTGGATGGTAGGTAAGGTGCAGCACACTACATTCCAGACCACTGGCCGGTTCGATTCTACATACCAACTACATGTCAGCAGAACTACATGTCAGCACAACTACATGTCAGCACAACTACATGTCAGCAGCAGCCCTGGGCCCCTGGCCCATCACAAGTAATGATCCACATACCAGAATAGTAGAAACACGCCCAAGGTCACCCAAATATTCACAATGAGAGCAGTGGTTAAAGAGCTATCAGGGCAGCAACAGACTGCGTGCCGGGCTTCCCAGACTCAGATGTGGGTGGAAATCACCCTTACGATTCACCCACATCCTTCCTCAGGGAGAAGGCCTATCTAGTGAACACAACACCCTTTGCACGGTGTACAGGTCAGCAGCTTTGGGGCCCAGCAAAAGTGTTTCTGAGGCACCACTGCAGTATTTCAACAATCTGGAGGTCTCCCTCACTCCGTCTCATTTCTCTGTCCCCCTTTAACTACTGGTGACTATGACTTAAGCGATTAAAGGGAACCAATGTGGCACCTTCTAACTAAGTTATCCCATTTCAAATCACTGTCCACAGACATTCTAATGTCATGACCAGGAAGGAAATGTGGCCCCAAAAGAGCCATCCCTGGCCTCAATGACTTACTAGCCACCAACAAGTAATGCAATGACCTACCCTGTGGCTACCATTCAGAATTATTTCTTGGAAGACGAGTTCCTAAGACTTTCAAACTTTTCATGGGGGCTCTGAGCACATCATGGGAAATCATGGCGTCCATTCTTACAGCACAGAATCCCAACAGGGTTTTTCATACAGCGGGAATAAGAAGAACTCTGAAGAGTTCTGCACGATCTCTAAAAAGAAGCTTTTGATGAATAAGAAACCCCATGGACCATGTCCTGTGCTAGGGCTCAGAGCAAAAGAAGCAAGATGCGAGTTGGTCTTTCAAGTATTGTTGGGGAGCTCTCCAGAACCAGGGACCCTTGCATGCCCTCCTGATCAATGGCAGGGGACAGTACCTGCCCACCTATAGCAAGAATAAAAGCCAGAGGCCCTTGTCATGTAATCCAGTACAGAAAGGGAAATAGAAGAATTCCGCAGTTCCGCTACTGCTGGTCTGTCTGTGCAGTCTGTCTGACCTAACAGGGATCGCGAAAGACCACGGTAGCCTCTCCAGGATGAAGGAGGAAAATCCCACTGCAGCATTTGAGGCAGAGATACAGGTGCTCGCGGCTGAATGACTGCGAGGGGAAGGCGCAGTCCTCAGGGGAGGGAAGGTACTTACACGTGCCCAAGCTCGTGGGCGATGGTGAAGGCGGCGCTCAGTCCGTTCTCCTCGCTAATGGAGCAGCTCCGCGAAGGATCGCACAGGGTGCCTAACTCCGCTAAGCCTAAAAGAATTACACATGCGTACTTCACCGAAACCGGAAGCTGCACCAAAATCACCACGGGAGACTAGATTCACTGGTGGTGGAATTACGACTTGGAAATAAACGCACAGTTGTGTATTAATGGTGAACAATTATTTAAAGCCGGAAGCTTAAATGAACAGACAAATGGCTTGCACGGAGATGCTTTTGTAGACTTTTGGATTCTCTCATGCAAGAAAATAATGATAATAAATAGATAACAGGGTGAGCAAATATTCTTCTGCAAATACAGGAGCAGGACGTGGGTAATACGAAAGACAAAGCGTTCCAGTTGGTAGAGAAATAAGGAGAAGAAATAAGCTGCCCTGGTTTTCCTCTAACTTTAGGGTTTAGAGTATCCAGATATTCACATGCCACATTTTATACAAGTGTAAGTGCTTGACTTGGTGTTTGCCATTGAACATATGTCAGCCTAGACAAGGCGTGGCAAGCACTCTGTAACCCCCAACTACCTGGGTAGCAGGAGGTGGTTTTATACAACAGAACCTTTTCTCTCTCATACAAAGAAGGACACGAAAACAAGCATGCTGTGGAGTCTAACTGGATATCAGCAGTAACAACTCCAGCTTGTGGAGCCCTGCAAGCTGGAACAGTAAATGGTGATGATGGTGATGGTGATGATGATGATGACGATGATGATGATAATGATGGTGGTGGTAGTGATGATGATGATGATGATGATGATGATGATGATGATGATGACTCTACATGACATTCCTAAACTTCATCAGTCACTAAGGGTTAGAGTTTGGGGGTTTCAATGCAAATCAATGCTATAGTTTCTGCTAATTGCACCCTTTAACATTTCTTAGTAAATGTATCCATTTGTCTGTGAGGATTCTTTTCACAGGAGCTGGTGTATGACTGCACCATCACCTTCTCACTGTATATTGAAGAACTGGTATTGAACAAATGTAGTCGGGGTTGGGGATTTAGCTCAGTGGTAGAACCCTGGGTTCGGTCCCCAGCTCCGAAAAAAAGAAAAGAAAAAAAATGTAGTCACTGAGATGCCTTCTTCTAGGCATCCTTTTATTCATAAAAAGTTAAAAATCTAAACATCAGCCTTACGTGGAGGCAGATTTCCAAACAGTCGTGAAGTTTTATTGTGCATTTAAAGAAATGAAAGTTAAATTCACAAATCTACGGCTGGGAAGATATCAAAAATAAATTTAATAACCAGCCAAGGAAAGATTTCGCTCTCCTCTTTGTGAATATCTTCCCAAGAGGCCTTGCTTGGGCAATATCTTCTCCAGAATATCTTTCCTTTGAATGAAGATCAACAGAGAATCATTAAGCTTCTAAAAATCTGTGCTCCCATGTGTATGTTGCAATCAACTCCCACTGTATAATGTATTTCTCCTCTGTCAAAGCAGGAGAATGGTGAAGACACTTCCTAGAGCTGTCCCATGTCCCAGACGTCAGTGGCAGCATCAAGCTTCCAAGAGCTTAGTTCCAAAAGATTCATCTTCAGAGCTGACCTGAGATTCGGACTCTGACAGTGACTCCATTATGACACAACTTTCCAGTTCATCTTTAAAAGTACACATTGTAAATTTGTACTCATAGAACAGACTTGTGAAAATATGTTTCATATAAAAGGAAAATGGGCTACAAGGTTGCCCTACAAGGCCACAAATGCACATCAACAAAATCTGAAGGCAACAGTTAGCACTCTGGCAGATACTTCCTACCTAAATTCACTCAAGCTGACACACACACACACACACACACACACACACACACACACACTACACACATCGGCACACTATGCTAGCCTAAGCCTAGTGGTTTTTTGAGCACTTGCTGCTCTGGCAGAGGACATGATTTTGATTTTAGCACCCACATGACCATGCATAGCCATCTGCAACTTCAGTTCTAGGAGATCTAAAGCCCTCCTCTGACCTCTGCAGACACCAAGAATGCATGGGCTGTGCAGGTAAAATATTCATGCACATAACATGAAAATAAATTTAAAAATACTCTACAACTGAACTATAACTCTAAACAACAAAGGTCATAAGGTAAAGTAAGGATATAAACACAGAGAAAATAAATGTCAACTTAAAACAGGGACTCAACAAGATAGATTTTAAAATGGAAATGTACAAACCACCATAAAAGATTATTTGCCACCAATAACCTACACTAAAACCATTTTACTTAGGGAAAAAATAAGAAAGAAAATTATATCATAAACAAGTTTTGGACCTAGGGAGATGCACCCTCAGACATAAGTGCTTGCTGTCCAAGCATCAAGAGCTGGGTTCAAATCCCTAGCAGGCATACTAAAAATAGGTTTAAAACTTTTGCAAAAAGAAAAGGCTTTATAGGGACTTGCTGGTTGCCAACTTAGCTTCAGGTCAATGGTGACACTGTCCCAACTACAATGTGGATGGTGTTGGAGGAGAAAACACACCTAACGTGTGAGGTGTACACAATGATAGAAATGAAGTAATGGACACCACTTTGTAGGACCAGCTGGACAAAGGTAGACTCATCCTTGCATCATTTCCTTAGGAGAGAGTGCTAGAGAAAGTTAGCTAATGCCTCTGGTTGGCCATTGCTGGATTGGAGGGAAAGATGTTATCTTTCCAATGTGACTACCCCACAAGGGAAAACGGGGATATGTAATGTGCATACAGACAGACATGATATAAATATATAAATTTGAAGAAAATACATTGACGTGTGTGTACATAAACACACATATGCTTCAAGCGGAATCTTCTCATCTGAACTGACAATGCACCCTCTCTCGCAAAAGCCATAGGCAATCTAACCAAAGAAGAGAGAAAAAGAAAACACCAGGCATGAGAAGCCTCCTTTTGAGTTGTTATTCAGAATTGTCCAAGAGACCCCCAAAACATTATACTGTTGCCCTTGGTTGTCTCTTAGAAGTAGACAGTAACTCTAGCTGAAGAAACGCTCTCCAGACACAGGATCCAGAGGACCCATGTTGGATCTGACCTGAAAGTCTCCTCCCTGAAGAGCAGCTTTCTGGGTACCAGTAGGTGCCGTAAAAGCTTCCAAGGCAAAGAAGCAACCAATTGTCCTACAACTAAATCAACATAATTCTCAACATACTCTATAAGTATTTGTTCTTTTACCCAGACAGTACACATCTCACCCCTCTTCAAAGAAACTTCTTTTTTTTTTTTTTGGTTCTTTTTTTTTCGGAGCTGGGGACCGAACCCAGGGCCTTGCGCTTCCTAGGCAAGCGCTCTACCACTGAGCTAAATCCCCAACCCCCAAAGAAACTTCTCTTTGCATAGACAAGGGCCATAGAGGAAGCAAACTGATCAAAATGCAGAGAACAAATGACCATATCGTGCCCACTAACACATGAACCACACAATTCCTGCATCTAAGGCTCCAGCACCATTGTAGGAGAAATGTCAGGAAGGTTCTACGAGCTAGAGTAATAGGAAACTTGCTGCAAGATTGTGCTAGAAAAGCCAAAGAGGCTACACCCATGAAGTTTTATGCACATGCATGGGTACCTAAGACCTGAAAAATGACTGAACATGCTAATTTAGAGGAGGAAACTCACGGGCCTCAACCCTAGGTGATGAATTACAGGCAAAGGGGGAATTCTGATAGTGGAAGAAATCGTCTTACTCAGGAAAGAACACACAGATTTCCTACCAAGTGGTCAGCCCTGAGATCACATACAGACCTGTAACATTATACAGAACGAGCAATGACTCTCCTCTCCACTCTCCCTCCTCCCCTCCTTCCCCCCCCTCCTCCTCCTCCTCCTCTCCTTTCCCCTCCCCTCCCTCTCCCCTCTACAATTAAAGAAAGAGAGGCTGGAGCAGAAAGCACAATGTTACTTGCAATTACTTCAGTTCTGTAGAAAGAGAAATATCAATGACTGGTAGATATGGAAAAATATGTTCAAACTTCTTAGCAATCGACAAAATGAAAACACATTTTGGATTGACAAAGACTGAGAACTCTGCAGATAACCTCTCTCAACCAGGAGCAGAGCAAAACAAAACGAATGTTTACATATCCCGTGGCTACCTAAACCAGCTGTACTGGGTACTTCAAGTTTCAGAGTTTTTCAAAACTGAAAATATTTACATGGAATGCAATAAAAGTCCAATATTTAAATGTCTTTAAGATCTGAAACTTTTTAAATGTGACTTGAGCTAGCATCCCAGCTGAGGAAAGCCCGAGATGCAGCAGAACAGATACTGACCTGATAATACAATGTGAGAAAATGAATTAGTCCGACTTGACTAACAGGATATCAGTATATAAATGTGCATGAACTGTTATGCAGAAATTAAAAGTCCTAACAATAGCTACAGGTTTTATTTTTAAGCAAAAGCCAACACTATTGTGTTTAGGAAAACATATATAGGTCATGTTACTACTTTTCAGAAACTGGAAGACGTTGGCAAGCCTAAAATTTTTGGTAGGAGTTACCTCATCAGGAAAGGCAGAGACATGCTATATGGATTAAACATAGGCTTTCTATAGGAGCAGCCATGTCTGGGCTGTCAGACCTGGTGGCAGGCTTGGGGCTCTAACCATAACCTTTAAGCTGCCATATGGGTTACAGTATATTATCTCATACACACGGAAACACATCAAGTATCATGTTCTGCCTAGCACTTGATATTTAGTAACAACTAAATGCTAGTTCTTGTTATTCTACAAAATCCATACGAACCAGAGAAGCAAGAAACATTTACCAAGATAATACATCAAAATTATTAAAATGACAAAAAGGGAATCTCTAAATAAGTATTTTATAATTCACTAGTCAATGAGCTGAGTTTAATTGATGAAAGAACTTACCTAATGTGTCACATTTCTCTTTAGCTCCACAAATGTCTTCCCTTAAAAGAAAAGATTGTATCTTGAGACATATTTGGAAAATATGGTTGCAGTAAGTCAACACGAAAATAAAGCTTTCACTCTGCCAAGACCAACACCAATCAGCTTCCACCCCACAATGCTCGTGACACACTCAAAGCTTTTAAAGTTATTGGTGCCTCACTCGTGTGCCTGCCTCAGTGGGCAACAATGCTCTGGGAGTTAATACTGTGAAATGAAGTCACTCTCACGGCCTCAGTTTACCCTCTTCTGATAACACCAGTAGCTGTGTGAAACATGGGGACTCTCAGATGTCAAGTTTTTTCTATTTTGCCTCTTTGTCTATGAGTCTGGTTGTGTATGAGGACAGTGCCCCCACTCCCCCTGCTGAATCTCTCTTTTGCATCTCTTCTCCCTGTTTTTTCTCCTTCCTATCTTAAATCCCTCACTGTGAACCTCTGCACTTGATTTCAGCAACAATGCAGACATGAACCATAGACTATGATAGTGTGTAGAAATAAAGACAACCCTACCTTCTTTGAAAAGACTGGTAAAAACAGACACTTATTTCATGGTTCTGAAAAGCTCACCTTTCCTTGAGATTGGCCCCAAAATGAAGGATTTCATCAGTAAACCATCCAACCAAACAGCAAATACTACACCTCCCTGCTTTTTAAGTATCGTTGAAACAGGCGTGAATTAGCACTGAACAATGGCACTTAGAAGATAGAAATGGTTTTCTGACAGTGGAACTTGTCCCTAGCAAGGGAAGCCTGATAATTATGGAAAGCTCTAAAAATTCAAAATCAGGGACAGACACACAGATGATAAAAGATGACAGATACACAGAAAAAAAGGAAATGAGTAAAATTATCCCCCAGTTCTACATGTATACTAATTTCCATGTATTATTTTTAATGCTCTCATTCTGTCTCTGCATTTTATTTAGATTACAGCAACTCATCCAGACACTGAGGGTTTCCTGAGGAATTTCCCACAATTCCAGTCTGAAAGAGGAGTCAATGCTTTCATTCTGATAGCTCTGGATGCTTCCATGTCTTAGCCACATAGAGTCAATGCAACCAAAACGTATCGGTTCTCGTGCAAAACAAGAATAGAAAATTGCTCTGCCGCAAGGTGGTTTCAAAAGCCATACCTAGTGATGAGGACCGCGGTGTCATGGTGGGAAGGATGAGCATCGTCAAGAACATTCTGACTCTGTTGCCACAAGCAAAAGTTGCGCAATGTGGTGGCTGCATTAAAACTGATCACTGGTCCTTCCTGTGTAAGCAATGAACAGCTCAGGAGGTAATGGTAGACATTTCCGCCAGGTCGGTTAGAATTCATTCTATTAACCTCCATTTTCACAGGTGCCCAAAGAAAAGCATCAGCTTTGCTCTCAGTGTTTATTAGATGCATTTGAGCATTGTGATTGAAAAAATTGATCTGACATAAAGATCAACTGTTCAGCATCAAAAATCCAATATTAATATATTAATAGAAATTAATATATTTTAAATCCTTCAACATTATGATTATAAAAGTGAGTGGAAGTTTTTCATTTTGGATTTTCAAACTGTTGATTCACATGTGCTTTTTCTCCATTTTTCCATTTTATTTCTACCACCCAGTCTTTCTGAAACTGGATCTAACTACGTAGCACAGGTGGATCCCGTAGACCAGGCTAGCCTTGAGTTCACAGAGATCTACCTGCTTCTGCATTTCAAGTGCTAGGATTAAAAGCAGGAAATCACCACACCCAGTTCAAATTATATTTTTAACATATGTTTTGCAAGACCCCATTTCCAGTAAGACTGCTGTAATCCGAAGTTAGCCCCACCCAAAGCCAACTATAACCCACAGGCTTCAATGTATCCTGCTTCTTACCTGCTCACTGTGAATTACCACTAACTTCACAATCACTATATTTATAAGGTTCCCAATGCTCGAGTCCTTGTAGATTGCAGCAACCTGCAAGCAGACACCAAAAGATGAGATGCCTAATAAAGGTGAAGCTTCTTTGCTGCAGCAAAGTAGAAACAGCCCAGAGTATCCATTCTCGGGTGCAGCTATGACGCACTAGAGTCTCTTAGAGAAGCTTTTCCAAAGCCTGGGCCCCATCCCAGCCCTTGTATCCCATCTGATGTGATCGATTTACATCACAATGTCTGGGACTGAAAGACGCACAGCATCCTTGAAAATTCACAGGGATTAAACAATTCTCATATAAAGCTTAGACTGAGAACTAGTACTTATACCAGTCCGGGGCAGTCAGTATATAGGGACTCTGCACTTTCCTCGAAATCACCAAGTGTGTAAATGCATTCAAGTATGGAAATTATCCCCCATAGATGATTAAGGAAAAAACCTTCTCCACTTCTTTCAGGATTCTCAGGATCTCTTTATACCCACAACATCCTACACAAATAGGTGACCTATTATGTCTCTGTAGTTTTACTTAATATTTTCTCCCGAAGTTTTATCTATCTCCAATTGTGAACATGTCTGTAGTTCATTTAGCACTGCCGCTCCACTCTGAGGTGAAGGAAATTCATCTGCAGTAGCATGAGTATCCAGAGAAGAGGCCCTACATCATGAGCTGATCCTCAGGTCTTCAAGACTAGAGAACTTAAGCCTCAGTCTGTGATTTATGGCTAAGGAATAATAATAATATTTTATAATATAAAATATAACTATATTATAAACAGTAATATGTATTTCTCCACCCCAACTTCACAGTCCTTTCTTATACACTCAAAGAGGCTACTAATACTCAAATGCTTTACATAGCCAATGCCTCTTCTGCCTCTGCCTCTCTCCCTCTGCCTCTCTGGGTCTCTGCCTCTCTCTGCCTCTGCCTCTGCCTCTCTCTACCTCCTCTGTGTCTCTGCCTCTCTGTTCTTTCTCTGCCTCTGCCTCTGCCTCTGCCTCTGCCTCTGCCTCTGCCTCTCTCCCTCTCTCCCTCTCTGCCTCTCTGCCTCTCTGCCTCTGTCCCTTTAATTAACCCAGGCCACTTGTACAACAGAAACCATTTATAACGTCTACACCAACTGCACAATGGATCACTGTCCAAGCTACAGAAGTTCGCTCTCTCAGGGAGTGCGATATCACTTGTTCGTTTAATTAAACATATTCTGTATCTATCGTCTGCTTCGTGTAGATAGACAGAGATGAGAAGGAAGATACAATCCCCAACCTTTTAGAGCAGAGTTTGCATCTCTATACCAGGCCCCTCCGTTGGCCACACAACGTATAATAGGCCTCCAATGAACGCTTCCCAGAGCACAGGGCCTCCACAAAACGGAAGCAAAGATGACTCTGGGATGCTGTTAGGCCAGCGTGAGCACACACACTCGGGCACTTTTACTGGTGTTTTACATGGGCAGCCACAACTCTTTGCAGGCTTGTCAGCTCTCCCTGCAGTGACGGCCCTGGCTCTAGTGCTCACAGTGACAGGGGCAGTAGTAGCCCCAGTGTCGATAACAGGAGGTTGAGACAAAGATGGTCGGATGGTTGGCAGTTTCAAGTCGCGGTGTCAGGACTGCAGCAATGCTCTCCTTAAAGGTGATGATGCACTTCATTAGTTAAGAACTTGAGCTAGAAGATGGCTCCGTTGGATAAAGAGCTCACCTGCGATTGGATCCCTAGCACCTAAGTAAACCCAGGAATATGGCACAATTCTGTAACTAGAGTACCATGGCGGCAAGGTGGGCAAAGCTAGGCAGATCCTTAGAGCTTGTGGCCAGCTACCCTAGACAACTGCGACGTATGTGTGTGTGTGTGTGTGTGTGTATTTATGTATATATGTATGTTTATACATATATATGTGTGTATATATGTATGTTTATATGTATGTGCATATATACATATGTATATAGATAGTGTGTATATGTATACATGTATTTATATATATACATATGTGTATATAGTGTGTGTATGTATATGTATATGTATATGTGTATATAGTGTGTGTGTAGCAACAATAATTAGAGAATAAGAAGGCCTGAATTTGAGAGAGCATAGGGGAAAATGGGAGAAGCTGAAGGGAAGAGGAGGAAAAGTGCAAATGTTACGCTCATATGAAATTCTCAAGAAATATGTATATGGAAATAAGAAAAAATTTAAATGATAAAATAGTTCTCCCCTTAAATGTTAATTCCTCAGTGAGCTAAAGTGCACCTTAAAATTTCTATTTTTAATGTCTAAAACTTAAAAAGTAATTTAAAATTATAAGAGTAAAAATAAATGAAGTTTTAAAAGGTTCAAAAAACAGATTTTAAACCTCTAAGATAAGCATGGTTTTATATTGAAAACAACGTGGAGACTGACACAGAGAGATAACTTACACTGACGTCGGCCTCCATACACTCACACACACACACACACGTACATGCGGAAACACACCCACATGCGTGTGCACACACAGCTACACACATACTACATTGACATACATGGCACAGATGCAAAATATGAAAAAAATGAATGTTTTGGGGGTGGGAATGTGGTTCAGTAGCAGGAGCTGGGTTTGATCACAAATGGAAGAGGACAGGGACGAGAAGGAGCAGCAGGAGCGAAGCTCACATCCCGCTCGCTTTTCCAATTGTTCGCGCCTCCTTGAGTTGACTCTTGCTCTGTGTAAGTGGCATGCTCATAACAGGACATGACAGCCTCTCAGTGCGTTCAGAAGGGTAAAGGCCGGGCGCTGAGTCATTCTAGGCAATGATGCTGAGTTGCACTCAAACAATGAGTGGCTAGAATGACTATGGGGTTTTCAAGAGAATTTTAAAACAAGTATGTCCAGGGCAGGTTCTCATGCCCAGAGCCTGGCGTTTTACAAGGGTAAGTCCTTAATTGAATAATAAGCAATAAATTAGCAACCGAAGATATCTATTGAAGGACTATGCACAGATTCAAGTTTATATGAAGTAGCCCAGTCAGCTCTCACATGTCCTGTGAGATAGGGACCGTTAGAATGTTCACGTATAGAAGAGGAAACGGAAGTGGAGGTCTAGTGGGCCTACGGAAGTGAGGCGCTGGCACCCGGAGCTGACTCCACGTGGGCGGCTGATTGTCGAGACGGAGCCTTCCACATTATCCCGTTATTATCGCACATTAGCGTTACTGGGTGCAATACCAGCGTTTTGCCTCAAGCGTTTCCCAATTCAGTCTTGCTACCTCACCTATTTCACAGCTCTGTTGTAGCTCCTTCCCTGCCCCGGGATGTCCGTTGAGTCATGTGACCTGGCCTTGGCGAAGTTCTGTGGACATATCTCTTTAATACGTGCGGGAACCTGGGCGCTGGCTGCAGTTCTGTTAGTACTTGCTGTTCAACTATGGCTTTATCCACACTTGTTTCAACATTTACAAACAAGCTGAGAATCCACCGAGCTGAAGCCATCTGTCGCAAAGCCCTTGAGTATTGGATTAGCCTTAACCAACCACAGTAGGAGAAGGTTGTGGAGGACGAATACAATCGTCACACAGCTTGAGAAATGTTGAGTTTAAAAGCGTTTTCAATGGGTATTGAAAAGCTGGTATACACGCAGTTCTTGAGAAAGAAGTGTTGTCTGTAGCAGGTCACATCGCTTTTTTGACACAGTCATCTCTTCCCCCATGGGAAATCATGTTACAGAATAGATTCTCCATGCCACACAGTAGGGGATGCTGCAACAATGCCAGACGAGTCCGACATATCAACCTCCACAGCCGTGGGCAAGCATTGCACATTTCTACACTACTACATTTTAGCACGGCATGGATTAGTATTTTGCTTGAATTAATTAAGATATATTTTTATTTCTTAATGAATAGTATTTGCACCCTGGCATGGTTACTTCTTACTTCACAGGTTTCCAAGAATAATAAATATTATTTCTTACATAGCTAGTGATAAACGTGTCAAGAAAAAATTTTATAAGCAGAACACATTGTTAAGAAAAATTCTATGCAGAACATATTTGATACAAGATGTGATATATATTACTATCTCCCATTCATTTACAATCATTTTGGAAATAGTCATTAAGATACATTCTAGCAGAAATTCATATATGGCCCAAGAACAAACTACCTTAAGTACAAAGTCATTATAAAATCCTAATCCCTGCAAAGCAATTTATTTAAAAAGAATTCTATTCTCTGCTTGTTCAGTAATACCTCTTCATTTTGAAATTGAAAATGTCATTCCTAGCATATTCCTAGCACACAGACACCAACTCACAGCAAGGGGACAGCGCCTTGCACTGGGTATACAAGTGTATTGCTTGTGTTTGCAGTAGTAAAAAAAAAATGACACAATGAACTAAAACCAGAGACATAAAGTCAACGAAAGGCTACATCTTTCCTTGATAAACATCTCTAATATCATTGACTGTGCTTCAATAAATAAGGCTAATGTCCTGACATCTAACGATGTTCCTTCGCTGGTGTTACTAGGTGTGTGGGAGTGATGTATACAATCAATGTGAGGGAGAGACCTGAAACACAAGGGACAGTGGAATTCTCTAGCATCTGTGGGCATTTAAGGCCTGTTAAAGAATATGCCGTTTAACAAGAAAAAAAAAAACTTGCCAGAGAAAACCACACTAGCTGTCATCGATTTGGGTCATTTAATAATGCATATGCAAATGTAATCTTAGCCTGATGCTGTCACCTCGAGGTGATATAGGACAGCAAATAATGAGCCATGTCTACCTGTTTAACACACTCACTCTGTGAAATGGATTATGCCACAGTTGTGTTCTGCCTCATTAATAGTAATTCCAAAGCTGGTCGAGATCACTTAGAAACCACTAAGCTATTTCCATAACACAATACAGCACTCTAACAGATTAATTGGATGATATTCATTGCTTCTCATCAAACTATTGAGAAATTACTTACTCTGGATGGGTAAGATTCATGACTTTCTTTCAAATTTTGTGTATATCATGCAATTACTTCACTTGGTTATTTTCTCAACTACAGGTAGAACTCAACACACAAACACACCTTTTCAAAACTTTGAACTTTTCTTTTAAAAATTACGTGTTTCGAATCAAACAACATTTTTGGTTTCTTCCTAAATGACTGCAATCAAAAGAGTGTTAATAACCTGTGCTTGGGGATGTATGTGGTGTCTTCTAAGATGGACAGGAGGGCTGTTGATCTTGCAAGTTGGTTCTGTACCATGCCACTTTTCTAGAAATTTTCTGGCAGAATTTTTGTGGTCTCGTGTATAATATGATACCTGCTACAAATAGGGAGAATTTGATTCCATTCATATCATAATCCCTTTAATTTCCTTCTCTTGCTTTATTCTTCTAACTTGCACTATATTGCAACACAATAAGATGGTGGGCAGTCCTGTCTCATTCCTGATTTTAATGGGACTGCTTCGAAGTATAGGATAATGTTGGCTGTGTGTTTGTCATATAGCCTTTATTATATTTAGTTATGTTCCCTCCAGCCATATTCTAAAATTTTTATAATGATAGCATGTAAGATTTGGTCAAATTCACATCTCTTATGATTTTCACGTGACTCTGGTTTTTAACTGTTTTTATATGATTTATTATTTTTACTGATTTATGTAAGTTAAACCAACCCTGTATTTCCAGGATAAAGCCAACCTGATCACAGTGACAGTCCTCTTGATTTGTGTTTGTACTCAGTGGTAGTTGATGATTTTCGCATCTATGTTCCTCAGGGATATCAGTCTATAGGTATCAATCTATAGGTAGAAGGGTGTGTGTTGTATGTGTGTCTGTCTGTGTAACCTAGTCTGGTTATCAGAGTGATACAGGTTTAGTAGAACAAGTTTGGAATGTTCCTTCTCTTTCTTTTATTTTAAGGGTTTAAGAAGGATTGACCATAGATCTTTGAAAGAATGGCAGAATCATTCTGTGAATCACCCTGGGCTCGGGTTTTTATTTTTGTTTGTTTGTTTGCTTGGTTTTTGAAGGCTTTTCATTATCTTTTCAGCCTCCTCCTCTGTGGAGGGTCTGCTTAGGTTGGTTTAACTTTGGCAGTTTAGAAGATTCAAGAAAACAATATATTTATTTTATATTTTCCAACCTGAAAGAGTGCATGCTTTTGAGATCATAGATACACTTCCACTTAGAATCATTGCAAAGGTGATAGAATACCTTGGCAATTATGTAACCAAGGATTTGAAAGACTCTACAATGAAAACTCCAAACTTCTGAAAAGGTTGAAAACATTTTAGAAAATGAAAAGAATTTTCCAAGTTCCTAGGCCAGTAAAATTAATATTGTGAAATGCCCATCTTATAAAAGCAATTTACAGATTTAGTGCAATTCCACTCAACGTACGTATGACAGATAGATAGATGTTCTTGGCAGAGATTGGGAGAAATGCTAAAATTCATATGGAGCCAAAAAGACTTAAAATAGGCAAAGCAATCTTGAGCAGAAAAAAATACTAGAGGGGTTGATATTCCAGACTTTAAGATATATTATAGAGCTATATTGATCAAAACAATATGGTGGTGCACAGAGACGAAACGTGCAGAGCCATGGGATAAAACATGCTAAAGTGAGTAGCAATAACTACAGCCATCTGGCTATCCCACAGAGAAGGAAAAACACTCTGGAGAAAAGACAGCATCTTTAACAAATGGGCCATGGAAAACTAGATCCCACATGCAGGAGAATGAAATTAGAGCCACGTCAATTGCGCTGCACAAAACCGGATTCAGGCAGATCAAAGAAAGCTGAAATTGGAAACACTAAAAACTGCTAGAAGAAAACATAAGGTGTATCCTAGATGATAAAGGTGAAAAGAAAAGACATCCTGAACAGGATCCCACTTGACAAGGAATTAAGGTCAACGGCCTGCGACTGGGAGGGCGCTCATCAACTCAAAAGCCTCCGTATAGCTAAGGAAGCAATCGAGCATGACGAAGAAGCCCACAGAATGGGAGAGAATCTTGGTCAGCTATACGTATGATAGAAGATTATATCCAGAATACACAAAGAACACCCCAAAAATGACGATATAGGGACATACACAGAGCTATTAATAGAAGAAAGAAAAATGGCTACAAAGAACCTTGAAATGGCTACAAAATATCTTTATCCATTAATCTTTATCCACTGGATAGAAATTATAATAACTTTGATACTTTATCACAGAATCCTCTCTTTACAGCAAATAGACATCATCACAGAAAACCACAACTGAACACAATGCCTCCGATCAGCAGATCCTGGGTAACCCAGCCCTGTTGGGTTCCTCTACATCACAGCTCGGAGAGAACAGCAGAAGGGCAGAAAGACTGTAGGAGCCAGGATACTAAAAAGTCTGCTGTCTATCAGTCTCTCCCAGGAATGGCTGTGTAAACAAAGCCAGAATGACAGCAACATCAATGGTCACGTTAACGTGAATGTGTGATTTTTTTTATGGGGCCCTACCCCAGACTAAGAATAGCAGGCAATTGTTGACTACTGCAAGAAAGAGAATTAGCCTCTCCCAGGCATGAGCCCATTATTGGCTGTCCAGGGCAGAATGGCCAGCCTCGAAATGATATGCGCACAAACAACAGAAATGGCCTCACCAGGTGAGCACACACAAATAGGAATACAATTACATTCATATTAAATATAGAAATATATATATGTAAAATCAAAGACAATGAGGCTGCACAGTGGAGAGTGGGGATCACAGGAAGGACTGAAAGGACAGTGACTGGCAGGAGTTGGAAGGAAGGACAGGAGGTGAAAGTGGCATAAATCTATTTCAAATAAAAAACATTTAAACATTAAAAAAAAAATTAGGGCAAACTACACACGACTCACTAGCTCCCTCTTCAGACGAAGATATCTGCAGACACGGAGTGGGGACAGCCTTTGTCTTACACCTTTAGAGCTATCTTGGAGGTAGACTTCAATGAGATAAACCACCTTGACTGGATCTGATCGCCTCTGAGGTGGGGCCAACTGTCCTTCTGCCCAGACGATTCAAGTCTCCAAAGGAAAAAATGTGAGACACGAAATGCTAAACTAAGAAAGCTTTAGGTTGAATCCAGAGTCTGTCTCCCGTTTCCCAAGTTTATTCCTTTCCATCTGTAATGTTGTTTACAGCCTTTTAAACCCACGACAGTGGATGGACGGGACATCACAACGTGCCAGCTTTTCAACGTCTTCATGCAAGCGTCAGAGACGGTGTCTATTTGTTCTGAAGTCTTTTGAACCTTGGCCTCTAAGTGGGGAGAAAGCACAAACATGCCTGTGTATCCCTCCCCTACGTGTTTCTTCTCCTCTACTCATAACTTGCATGGTGCCCCTTCTCAGCTCTGACACATCCATCCACCCTGAGGTACAGATAAACCTTAATACAGAACAGCCAATGGCGTTGCACAGGGCCCAGCTCCAGCAGAAATCTGCGCTCCTCCTCGTGAAAACCCGGGGAAGTGCTGTGTCCATTCACTGCCTTCTTGTTCCCAGAGATATGGGACACAAGAATCTTCTTCATGATGTAAAAAGGTCTGAGGGAAACTTCGAAAATGCTCAGGCCCATTTTAGTTATCTTTCCAAAAAAACTACAATATTAGCTGATTTTTATATACAATAAAGATGTCAAAACTTTTGTTGAGCATGGAAATAGCATCAAAAATGGCTCTTCCATAATTCCTAATGCATTGCTTTGCTTCTTCTAGTCAGAATTTCCAATGTTCTGCCATCGGTATAATCTATATCATCCACCCACATGTCTAACACTACTGCTACTATAAGATCTGGTGTTTTCCTTCACTGTCTCCCTCGAGACAATTTCCTTAATAAATGTAATTTTCTTATCCCTAAGATTACCCAGTGTTCCCCAGAACTGATTCAATGTTATACGTGTTTAACTGGCAGTCTCCATACATACTTCTCCTTAGAATACCTGTGGGCCACACATACATACATGTAAATAACAGCTAAGTAATTATTTTGGATTCAGAAGTAAAAAAAAATCATCAGTATAGACATATATACTTCTATTCATCATCTGGGTCATTTGTTTACGAAAACAGTTCAAATACATGATACAGTCTGTGATACAGTTTCAGAAATTAGTTTGGGATCATCTGTTTTTGTCATAATCATCTACGTCCACGAGAATTGATGCTTCCATTTTGACCACTTGCTCACTGTTTTAGTAAATTTTCTGCGTACCTACTTTGTACGGAGTCTAACCTGATATAACTGCAAGGACTTTGGACAACTTCCATAAGGAAGCAAAGTGAGAAGGTCTTAGGATCCTCAAAGCACAGTAACTTGAACTGGGGGATTCCATCTAAGGGAACTGGCGAGGTCACAAAAGGTGTCCTGGCCAAGTCTTCAAAACAGCACAGGTCTCAATTCCATCCATGTGAGCAGAGGCACATCCAACCGTTAAGTACATCCCTAATAACCGTGAACCTGCATAAATGAGCGCCTGCCTTGTCAACTAACCCTGGTCAGTGGGAGCACAAGATGGGGTGAGTTTTGTAAATGCTCCCGAGTGACAGGGCTAAATTCAGGCATGCTCAGGGAAGGGTGATAGGGATGAGCTGCTGCAAGTGCATGCGTGTGTACTCATGCACGCAGAGAGTTAACATGTTTCTTCATGGCGTTAGGCGTGTGGGTCCCAGAACCACCATTCACCAGGGAGTCTAACACGGAACCAAAGGCTTACAGTCAACATCTCCTACACCAGCTCCATTTGCAATGTGTCTGTAACGTGAACAGACAGGGCGCCAAACTTCTGATCAAGGGAATGCACAGTAGTCAATTCCCTTGAGAACAGATGGAGGTCTTAACACTCAGATTCAAAGAGAGATTCTACAGGGGTATTATCTGTCACTAGAGGGCAGAAGCCATTCACGTGACGAACACAGAGAGCACTCTCCGTGTATGGTGCGGAGATTTTCGAATGTAAAAGTAGCCGGATTAACAGATGAAACTCTGGTTTGAATGGGAACACAACTTGCTCATGTCTAGAGTTCGGAAAAACAGTTTTAAGTTACATGTTAACTTAAACTTAAGTAACATTAGCTGGAACTCCATTTTGGATGACGTCAGAGTCCTATTAAGTTGGGACGGAAGGGACGGGTCAGCAGTTAAGAACACTTGGTGCCAGTGGAAGGGGAAGCCCTGGGTCCTGCTAAGACTGAACCCCAGTGAACTAGACTGTTGGGGGAGGGCGGCAATGGGGGAGGGTGGGGAGGGGAACACCCATAAGGAAGGGAGGGGGAGGGGATGTTTGCCCGGAAACCGGAAAGGGAATAACACTCGAAATGTATATAAGAAATACTCAAGTTAATTAAAAAAAAAAAAAAAAAAAAAAAGATTGACCGTAGATTGGAGGATATGGATCCTGAGGCAGGATATTTGATATGATAGTACAATATTCTTTCTAAAATAGTAATGATTTCATTTACTTTTTTGAAGAATTTCATATAATATATTTTGATCATGTTCTTTTCTTTCCCCAGCTCCTTCTAGGTTCTCTCCTACCTCTGTAAATATTCAACTTCTTACTCTTTCTAAAAAACAGAACCAAATGTAATAAACCCTGGAGTTCAATTTAAAAAAAAAAAAAAAAAACACTTGGTGCTCTTGTCAAGAACACGCTTCATACCTACGGAGGTAGCTCACCACCACTGCAGGGGGGCTCCCTGTTCTGGCCTCTAAGGGCACCCACACACGTACAGCATACGCATATCCATGCACATAAAATAATAAGAGAAAATAAATCTTTAAGAAGAACCATTACGGTACTTACGATGGACATTAGCGTCAGCACATAGTGCTGCAAATTCTGCCCGTGATGGCGAACCATCTTAGCGTCCGCCGTCACCATAACTTCCACGTATCTTGGGTACGACAGGAAACGCTTACTCCTGGAATGTAACCTGCTCCGTTCACCTTCCAATCCGAACACCGCTCCCTTCCTCCTATTAAGGTCTCCGGTCGTGTTCCGGAAGCTAGGAGAGGGCAAAGCAGTTTTCTCCGTCTGATTTTCTGAGTGGAAGGATAAAAACAAGGCAGTGGAAAGTCATAAAATGGAAGTGATACACGCGTCACACAAAACGGAGCAGCCGCACGGTGAACCTTCGCGCCGTCTGACATCACCGTGGGCTTTGCTCTTCACAGCCCGTGCCTCGCCGTGCTCAGATTTCCAGAGCTGTACGAACACTGACTCTTTGCTTTGGTTTTTAACAGCTCCGACTACTTCAAAATATTTATTTACCAAGAAGTATCACTCAATTCCTGTCTTTCCCAGGAGGCAATTAGGTTCTTAGGTGGCTGCCGGTATTCAGCCTCAGTACACAGCAGTCGCCTTCTGTCTGGTGACGTTTCACAGAGTGTGGATTAAGACGAACTTTCACTGTACAATACATGAAAGCAGCAGCACTAACCCTCCTTCCTAGCATCATATCCCAACAGGCCGCTGCTCAAACAAAACAAGCAACTGTTGGTCTAAAACCTATGACAGTGACCACCCAGCACGCCTGGTGATTGCACTGTTCGCTTATGCAGAATTTAGCTGATACTGTAATTATAGGGACGGCTTTTAAGTGCCACATAAAGAGGCCGCATTTAAATAGCTGGTTGACTGTGCTTATGCAAAACGTCGGAACGGTATGGCTCTGCGTGCCTTTTCTTTCTTCTTTCCCTCTCCTTTTCTACTCCCTAACCCTTTTCCTGAAGTTGGTGGGCTGTTGTATTTTCAACAGAAAAGCAAATAAAGGAGTCAGGTAAAAAGAAATTATCAACAATCAAGATATGGTTGCACTATAATTGTGTGTGTGTGTGTGTGCGTGTGTGTGTATGAGTGTGCAACGCTTTACTTCATTTAAATATAAATGGAGTCATTAGGGGATAGTAGACAATCAAAGCCACTAAGCACTTTCCATTATCTGTAACGTCTGTCTTCTGTATGACTGTGTGCTTAGGTATGAACACTGCTCCCTGTTCCCTTTCCCCTGGGATCCCTCATCCACCAATGGCCATTGAACGCCTGCTGGCCTGGAGAAGATCCCAGATAACCTGATACATAGAAGGCTCCGGCTACCAGGAAAGGCTGAAGGTTTATGTTTCAATAGATTCCCTTGTTTCCTGGTTATTGAAAATAAACTTTTACTGAGCATTTACGCACATCGAGAATGTTTAGGAAGTGGGGTGGGCACACAACACCTCATAAAGCTTACACACCAGGGAAGGGAACAGAAGCACAAACGTAAGGATAAAATCTTAGGTTCTTTAAGTGCTTCAGTAATATCCACCCAAGGCGCAAATTAGTTTACTCCGCCTAGCAGGCTGGCTAACACTTGGAAGTTGGTAGTGCCAAGCACTGATGTAAGTTCACTGAAAAGCCATCAGGTAAGTTACATGTACGCTCACGCCACGGACTCCAATTCCATAAGTCAGCGACCTCCTCTGAGTCACGTGAGGCCATCACAGCAGATGCAGAGACATGCAAAACAGACTAAAGACCCCAGAAACGTACTCTCTCTTATACTGCCAAGTGATCCTCGCAAGGTAGTGAGGATGACGCAAACTACAAAAGAGACTGAAACCCAATTCGAGACCCAAAAGAATGCGGAAACAGTGGAACTCTTAGGAGGAAATGTAGGGGAAATTTTCAAATGTCAGATTTGCAATGAGTCCTTGAATGTGACACCAGATGAGCGGGAACTTGTAGAGATCACCTCCAGGTGAAGGACAGGGCATCAAGTGGAGGGATGGAGTTGCCATCCCACAGTCAAAAACTCTGACCCAGAATTGTTCCTGTCTGAAAGAACTGCAGGGACAAAAATGGGGAAGAGCCTGAGGGAAAGGAGGTCCAGTGTCAGAGCCAAAGTGAGATCCAGGTCAAGGGGAGGTCTCAAGGCCTGACACCATTACTGAGGCTATGGAGTGCTTACAGAAAGGGACCTATCATGGCTGCCCTCCGAAAGCCCCAACAAGCAGCTTAAAGCGTCAACCAATGGGCAGAAGCTGCTGACCCCTGTGGTTAAATTAGGGAAAAGTTGGAGGAAGCTGAGTAGGAGGGCAACCCTGTGTGAGGACCAGCAGTCTCAATTAACCTGGACCCGTGAGATCTCTCAGACACTGGGCCACCAACCAGGCAGCCTACACCAGCTGATAGGAGGCCTTCAAACATGTACAGCAGAGGACTCCCGGGTCTGGGTTCAGTCAGAGAAGATGCACCTAACCCTCAAGAGACTGAAGGCCCCAGGGAGTTGGGAGGTCTGGGTAAGGGGAGGGGGGACACCCTCATGGAGACGGTCAGGGGTGGGGCGAGGAGGTATGGGATGGGGAACAGTCAAGGGTGGACTGGGAGGGAAATAAAGCCTGGACTGTTAAAAAAAATGAATCCATAAATTAAAAGAAAAAAGAAAGATAAAGTTCGATAATTAGGACAGCAACCTTCAAAAGAAGCAATGAAGCTCACTCCTTATCTCACAAGAGAGAAGGTCCAGTGGCCACACATGGACCTCTTCGTAAATAAAGAGATGCTGCTATTTTCTGCCCATCATCCATATGAATCCTGATAAGTAGCCATGGGCCTCAGGTCTAGAGACTGGTACAGAGTGAGCGTTGTCAAGCACTCCAGGGTGCTGCGTGCCAATGGGGTGGAAAAGAAAAATGGAGGAACGGCGTAAACTTACCAACCAACACTATTTTATCCATGCACACCTCAGTTTGCTGGTGTGCCATTCGAAATAATCCAAAGAAAATACACAACGATGGAAACAAAATAACAACCGTGTGTTAAAATCTGCAGACTCATATTTCATGAACACACGGAGGAGTGAGTCTTTGCCTCAGCAAGCAAAGGGCTCATTTTTATGTTGGTAAAAATGAAAAGTAAGCATATGCCTTTAAAAGATACGTGGGTGTTGCAATGCCAACTTTAAAACAGTCAACGAGATAGGGAATTGGGAGTTAGCATAATCTTTGCTTCAGATGCCAAGAGAAAATAGACAAAACGGGGGAGAAAGAAATGCAGTTATCTTCAAGTCTTCGTGCTCTGCTGACTCATACACTCAGGAATATGTAGAACAGAATTAACAGGTCCTTAGCTAAGTACATTGAAGCCATCCCCACTCTATCAATTCGATAGCTGGCATGGCTATCACGTTCTATTGTCCTGGTAATGCTTGCTAGAGCAGTAGGATAAAAAAATTAAACACACGGTGTGACCATGAAGAAGAGAAGTCTTCCAACTTTTTAAAACTTAATTTAACGCATAAAAGAATTCTCTAACTATAAATCCCAAGAAGCTCAATTTAAACTCTATAAATTACCCATCCTAAACACAGACATAAGTAGATAATAGAAGTGAAGGAGACAAAAAAGATAGATGAACTGAACTGAGATTTTGGCATAGAATATTTAAAAGTAGGAACTTCAGAGGCATTTAAGTTTTTAATCCCATTGTTTGGAAACTCTTTTATCAAAATATACAGATATGTATTAGTCATATGTACATAAGGGACCAAAATTATATAGGGATACATAGTCCAACAGTATGGAACGGGAAACAGATATTAACTTAATATTTCAGTATCCTTAAATGATTATGAATTTATGTTGTTATTAAATCTAAGGAAATAAAATAATATCTACTGATAAGACATCTATTAATATCTCACAAGCTAGAAGCTACATTCCTTGCCTTTCTCTTAGTATTTATCCCCGAGCATTGTGGCTAACAATGATAAAGTTACCTCTGTAAATACCTTCCATAAACAGCCATCCCTCAAAGCACATTTGCTACCTAGCATAGTGACACATGTCTGAAATACCAGCACTTGGGTGACAGGGCAGACATATCAGGAGTTCAAGGCTATCCCCGGTTACATACCAAATTTGAGACCAGCCTGGGCTACATGAGACTCAGCCTCAAAATACCAGGCCAAATACCGTTAGCAAATTCCATTACATCACTTCTTTGCAATGCTTCCCATTTTATTTCTGTTGAATCAAGTCAGGACTAAAACTGACTCTGGCCCTTTATCCATAGTAAGTGGATTACAGCATGAAACCAATTTAGGCGAACCCCAACAACAAGGTCACCAGTATCTTACTAGAATATAAAGTCTTTCAAGTTTATGCTGGCGATAATGGCCCACAGAATAATATCATAACCCAAAGGCAATATTTCAATTAATAGCTACAAAAATGTACATTGCTCAAAATTGTCATTATACAATGATGTGATTAGGCAGCCATATTTCTACTTGACTGTCTAGCTGCTACCTCATGCTCATGATTTTCTTCCCCAGTCTTCACTTCCGGTGTCTACAGATGTCAGCTTCCTACATCTCACAAGTGAGTCGCCACAGCACACAACCACTGGGATGTACGTCCTCCCCTCCCCCTGGGTTCTACCCACCTCTTCTTGATCATTTCTCCTTCAAACACTTCTTGCGTTACTCTTGTGTTCAACTGCACACTATTTTATTCATTCATTGAAATTAAAATACAACCATCCCCCCTTTTGAAAAACAATTATGCCTCTGGAACCATTTAGATATTCTGCATCTTAGAATTCTTAGAAGGAAGACTATAACATTAGATTTCTCTAAAAGCCTCCCAAAGAGTCTAGCCATTTCAATTCCCTTTCCCCCTCCCATTAATGTTGAAGTCCACCTCTAAATAAACGCTCTCTCATTCCATCTTTACTCAAGGTGAAAGCAAGTATATCCTCGCTGGGAGATTGCCCACAGGAGAAATTCTAAGTCCAGCTCACCGCTATGTGCCATCACCTCCCCAAGCTGAGAACTCCCTAGTGAGTGAGAACAAAGCCGGACAATGTGTTCTCCTAAGTTCAGTAAATG
Source organism: Rattus rattus (assembly GCF_011064425.1). NCBI lineage: Eukaryota > Metazoa > Chordata > Mammalia > Rodentia > Muridae > Rattus > Rattus rattus. The sequence continues at coordinate 267,247,861 of NC_046154.1, forward strand.
TTCATGGAGAACAGGGAAAAGATGACGATGAAGAAAAGACAATAGAGGAGCGGGACGGCAGACGAAGCGGGTGGGAGACAGGGATGATTTGAGGAATAAGACAAGAGCTTTGTGGGCTACAACTTTGGCCTAAGAAAAATTAGTAATGAGCGCTAGAACAGTGTCAGCTAGGGCAGACCCACACGGCCTAAGACATTCCTAATACCAACCCCAGTGCTGCTCTGTGTACGGGCCATCTGTAGTTGACCAGAAGAAAACTCTTCCATGATTCTCCAGAGCACAGAACCATTAAGTGAGGGCGTAAAATAAAACCCCGTTTAATCTAGCGTATCGACACTTGAAATAAATCACTGTTGAGTGCACCAAACTGTAAAGAACCGTGAACTTCCTGATATGAGATATGATCCTACCAGATCTTATGCTACCATATTTCCTCGTGGTTTAAGCTGTTCTCCAGTTCTATTATATATCTTATGTCTCCACACTAGTGAGCTAATACTATGAATAATAACTACAAATGTTAACAGTGTTTATTTATCCAGCGATAGTTCAAGCCCCATGTGTTTATCTCCTTGGTGTTGACGAGGACTCCCTATGAAATAGCCACTATGATTAGAACCACTTTATTAATAAAGGAAATTAGGAAGAGAAAGGTGATGTGTGGTGGCCACGGTAGCGTAAAAAATAAAGTAGAGACCTGGGGCATCAATTTTAAACCAAGGGCATTGCATAGCATAGAAACACAAAAACATACCAGTCTCTAAGCGTTCTCATTATTGAACATCTCAAGAACATACTTTAAGAGCTATGAACTATAACTTATGCATTTTAAATGCTTAGTTTTGGGGCTGGGGATTTAGCTCAGTGGTAGAGCGCTTACCTAGGAAGCGCATAAGGCCCTGGGTTGGTCCCCAGCTCTGAAAAAAAAAAAGAAAAAAAAAAAAAAAAAAAGCTTAAATGCTTAGTTTTGAGGAATTTTACAAATTAATACATGGAGCCTCATGTACTAGTAGTAAACCCACAGAAGACTATGGACTTGCCTCCGTGAGATAAATGAAAGGTTATGTCATCCACCTTCCCTGCAGCCTTGGATCAGTTACTATTACTGGACAATTTTTAAAACACACAGACACGAAACAGGGCTTGAGAGAAGTTTTCAAAGCCAGCAACTGAACAGCCTAACAAAGAAATGAACTCAGATCTCCTCAAAATAGATTTTCAAACTGAACACAGCATCGCATGACTCTGCTAATGCCTATATGTGGCACCACACTGGATGAGGAAAATTTAGCAACAACGTCACCATGAAAAAATATTACTTCTTGGAAAAGAAAGAGCTATGTAGCCACACCTATGAAAATATGGGTCTCATCTTTCTTGCACTACAAAAATATAGAGTTGGTTAAGACATAGATATTACATTTGGTAATTTAGGAGGAGAAGGATTTGAGCTCAATCAACTACTGTCCCTTTATCCAGTGGCCCTACAAGAGCATTCTTAAGTCCTCTTTCGCTGATTAAAGAAATTCTCTTATGTCCACAGTTAACTTGCTAAGAAATACTAAGAATGTTCATCATAGATGTTGAATTTCTCCAAGAAGTATTCAGCTGGAGCTAGAGGAAAGACTTGGAGGTTAAGAGCACGGTGGCTTTTGCAGAGAACCTGTGTTCTGGTCCCAGCACCCATATCAAAAGCTCATAACCATTTGCAACATCAGTTACAAGGGGTGCTCACATCTGGACTCCTCTCGCACCAGAAACATATGCGGTGCGCATACATAAATTTAGGTAAACACATTATACATAAACAAAATATGTAAATGGTTTTGAATATTACTTCATTCCAGAGACCCAGAAATGTTCGACCTAAAAAACAAACAAAAGAAAAAAAATCACATAAGTGGACTCAAGAGGACAAGTCACGTGATCATCTCAATAGATGTAAAAAGGCCAACCGGTGTTTAAAGCTTTGAAGAAACCAACAAGCCTTTATAATAAACGTTCTAGAGATGCAGGGTTGAGGAGAACATGTCCCAACATAATAAAGATCACATATCACAACTCTATAGTAATCATGATGCAGATCGCTATAACATAAATACATTCTTACTAAAATCAGAAATAAGACAAGTTCTTCCCATTCCTACTTAATATAATGTTAGATGTCCTAGCTACAGCAATAAGAGAAAAAAATAAAAAGCACAAACATAACCCAGATAGAAGCCCAGCTATTCTTATTTTCAGAATAATAAAAGTTATTAAAAAGAACAATACAGTTATTTTAAGGATACCTTATGAGTAATTTGTATTGAAGTCTGGTTGATAAAACTTAGAATCTTTGCTCGCTTTCCATGAGTAAAACATAAGCTCAAGTTAAAGAAAGCAGATTTACTTCACTAGACATTGGCAACTAGCTTATGTGTTTGGTGGCCAGATATAAAACTATAAAACAAGCTTTGTGGCTGATCAGTGATCTCATGTGTCATATTGATAACACTCTTTAAGAGAATATGGAGTGTAGCATAGCATGCCCTGCCCACACTAGACATGAACTGTAGTACTGAGTCCCATCCCATCCCTCCTGTTTCATCTTAAGACAGAGTCACAAGTTTCCCAGGCTGGCCTTGAACTCACTCTGTAGCTAACCCAGTCTGGACATGAACCTTCCAATCCTTATCCCTATGTTCAGACTATGGAGCAGCTGGGATGGCAGGCCTGTGCCAACAACCCTGGCTAAACTTTGAAACATTTGTGACTCTATATGTTTTCTCAGTTCACAAATGTGTTCTCATAAGTCATCTACGTATGTATATACTCATGAGTCTTCCAAGTCATTTTCTTTATCACCTGTTGAGTGAATCTAACTGAATAATGGCTGCATACAACAGAATGATGAACGTTCACAGCATATGCCCTACGAGCCGTCAGTACGTTGAGTCCGACCAGCAAGCTCTCATCTGCATGGTTCTTCTCCTAGGTAATAGGAACCCATTAGAAACCAAATCCACGACTTCACTCCTTCTTAAAAGGGGGAATGGAAATATTCATAGGAGTGGGCATGGAGGCAAAGTTTGGAGCAGAGACTGAAGGAACGGCCATTCAGAGCCTACCCCACATGTGGCCCATATATATACAGCCACCAAAACTAGATAAGATGGATGAGGCTAAGAAGTGCAGGCTGACAGGAATGGGATATAGATGTTTCCTGAGAGACACAGCCAGAGCATGACAAATACAGAGGTGAATGCTAGCAGCAAACCTTTGAACTGAGAATGGGATCCCCAATGGAGGAATTAGAGAAAGGGTTGAAGGAGCTGAAGGGACTTGCGACCTCATAAGAAAAACAATGCCAACCAACCAGAGCTCCCAGGGACTAATCCACTACCCAAAGAGTACACATGGACTGACCCATGGCTCCAGCTGCATATGTAGCAGACGCTGGCCTTGTTGGACACCAATGGAAGGAGAAGCCCTTGGTCTTGCCAAGATTGGACCCCCAGTGTAGGAGAATGTCGGGCTGGGGGGTGGAAAGGGGGATGGGGAGGGGAACACCCTTTTAGAAGAAGGGGATAGGGATGGAATAGGAGGCTTATGACCGGGAAACCGGGAAAGCGAATAACATTTAAAATGTAAATTTAAAAAAATCCAATAAAAGGAGGAAAAAGAAAAAGCAACCAAATCCACTCATGAATTTAGACACAACAATTTGAGAAAATATTATTAAACAGCTGTTGTGAAAACAAAGTGGGGGGCTTAGGCTTCCCGCCACCCTCTGCTTTCCAGAGGATCTTTCTGTGTGTCCTGGTGTCTATATGTCCTTATCCCTGATAAAAGCCTTTCTTTTCTGGGAAAGAAATAAAGAAAAAATTAAAGAAAGAAGGAAAGAGGGGGGTTGGAGAAAGGAAAGAGACGAAATCTCAAGGAAATGAAACCCAGTGGCCTTGTTCTAATCGATGATAGGAGAAAAGCTCTCCTTGGGCCACACGAAAATAGTTTTTTGATGAAATTCAACATCTACTCATAATGGAAATTATTAGCAAATGAGGTACCTAGCATAGTACTTAAATAAGCTATGATTTAGGAGGAAATCTTTAGTCTGTAAAGAGTGCCTAAGATAGACCTAGACCAGACGATGTATGTATGAGCAAAGGTTGAAATTGTTCCTATTTTATGGCTGGCAATGAGACAAGGGTTTTCATTACAGTTATTTCTATGGACAAGTCTAGCAATTTCGGCGAATGAAATAAAAACTGAGAGATTTGAAGACTAAAAGTTTAAAACGTAATATATAGAATTGCGTGGCTATTTATAAGCCTAAAAGAATAAACAAATTAATTAAATGTTGCAAACTTGCCGAATATAAAGGTCAAAACAAAAAAGTCTGCACTGCTGTGTGAATGTAATAAATACAAATATAGTTACAAAGTTACCTGGTTTGCAGTAACACGTTTTGAAAATAATACATTCATTTAATACTCAGAAAAAAACTAACAAAAAGTATCCAATATTACAACCAGAAAATTCTACAAAATAGTTTTAAAAAATTAAACAATAAATACATAAGAGAACTCACTGTTGGGGAATTAAATACAGCATATAAAGGTATTCCTTCACTGGGCCTGAGGAGACGGCTTGGTGGTTAAGTGTGTATATTTCTCTTACAGAGGACCCAAGTTCAGTTCCCAGCACCCATGTCTGGAGGCTTACAACTACCTGTAACTCCAGCTCCAAGGCTGTGACATCATCTTCAATCCTCCAGGTCATCTGCACTCATGTGTGTAAACACACACACATATATTCTCTCTCTCTCTCTCTCTCTCTCTCTCTCTCTCTCTCTCTCTCTCTCTCTCTCTCTCTCTCTGTGTGTGTGTGTGTGTGTGTGTGTGTGTGTGTTTCTCTGTCCCTCTCCTTCTAAAACCAAAAGCTCCAATAAACTGTTTCTCCTATTTGTTTCCTTGATCATAGAGCTTCACACAGTAATAAAAAGGTAACTTTTAAGCTTTAACTAGAGGGATTAGGAATGGCCAACTCAGGCCAGACTAAGTAATTAGAAACTTTGCCTTGGTCACCTTTGAACTACCTAGGAAAGGGACTCCCAGTCAGCTGGTTGGGATTATAATGAAAGCTCTTAAGGCTTCCATACACATTGCGCTGGGCTTGTTCTCACTTTCTCCCTGGTACAGCATCGCACTGCCATGTGATACCCCATATTCCCCTTACCACTTATTCAGTGCTCTAGATGGTCCAGGCACTTTCTCAACTACAGTGTGCGTACACTTCCACTTCCATATAAAATACTTTCCATTCTTCCTCTTTCCCAAATTATTCAACTTCTGCATTTTAGATAATTTCTATTATCTCAAGCAGACTTTCTACGACTAATGCATCCAGGCTAGGGGCATCCCATACTAGGTAGGCTTCAAAGCATCTTCTACAGAAAAGTCCTTTTGATACCAAATGTCCTCAACTTTTTTATGCAGAACTGTTATGGGAAGAATGTGAAAATTAAATGCAACCTATCACTTTGTTTTATAGAAGAGAGAATATAAAATTTAAAGCTGATAGGTGAGATGCTAACAGCAAACTCAAGCTTAGGAACAATTCAAGACAGATGTCCACTGACTGGCAAGCTATTCTGCCATCTTGGATTCTAAATCCCACACTGTAAGCTTATAGAAATGATAGCTGGACACTGTAAAAGAACAAATAGACATAAATGATAAAAGAATTGACTATCGATTTGCCAAAAAGTCTCTATAGCTCACAGTATGAGAGACGAAGAAATTAATGAGCCACTATTATTTTATCCCTACATATCAAGAGCACCCAGGCATTCATTTAACTGCCTCAAGTTTAGAGCAGAGTGTTGTTATACTTTAATTTGAAAAAAAAAAAAGTAACATTTTGCTGTGGAAGAAAAATATTTGAAGTCAAACATGTTTTAAGGACGGCTGACTAAGTCTAAAAGAAGACTAAGGAGATGAGAGGCAGCAGAGCTCTGTGGGATAAATGGGTATAAGGAAGAACAACATCCAGGTCAGACAAGTTGCTAAGTGAGTGGCTAAATACACATATCAGGACGGAAGCTAAAGCAAGGACTGGAAAACGTTCTGAACAAAGCAGAAAAGCATGGCGCAGAGATTAAGAGCACTGACTGCTTTTCCAGCAGTCTTAAGTTCAATTCCTAGCAATCACACGGTGGCTCATAACCGTCTGTAATGGGGTCTGATGCCCTCTTCTAGTGTTCATGGAGACAGCAACAGTGCACTCTCATTCATAAAATAAATCTGCTGGAGAGATGGCTCAGTGGTTAAAAGCATTGACTGCTCTTCCAGAGGCCCTGAATTCAAATTCAAGCAACCACATGGTGGCTCACAACCATCTGTGATGAGATCTGATGCCCTCTTCTGGTGTGTCCGAAGAGAGTGACAGTGTACTCTCATTAAATAAATTATATAAGGGGGAATTAGAGGAAGGATTGAAAGAGCTGAAGGGGCTTGCAACCCCATAAGAACAACAATGCCAATCAATCAGAGCTTTCAGGGACGAAACCACTACCTAAAGACTATGCATGGACTGACCCAGGGCTCCAACTGCATATGTAGCAGAGAATAGCCTTGTTGGGGCATCAGTGGAAGGGGCAGCCCTTGGTCCTGCCAAGGTTGGACCCCCACTGCAGGGAAATGTCGGGGGTGGTGGTAAGGAGGGGTGGATGGGGAGAATACCCTTATGGGGGAGGGGGAGGGGAGGGGGGCTTATGGACAGGAAACCGGGAAAGGGAATAACATTTGAAATGTAAATAAAGAAATATATCCAATAAAAAAAAACCTTTCAATTAAAAAAAAGAATTTCAAACACTGCTTAGCCACAATTCCTCCTCCTCAGAAAACAGATCAACACATGAGCAAGTCTACCGGAAGATGCCAGATTTCCCAGCGACAAACTAGAAATGTTAACTTTGTACCTCACTCTCAAGAGGCAGAGACTGGATCCCTGGGCCAAGCTGGCTAGACAAACCAGCCAGAGCCAGCAAGCTCTAGAAGCTCCAGGTTCAGTGAGTGGGCTACTCTTCACACACATCGTCATTTCCAAAGAATAACGTTTTCTCCTGATCATTCTTATCTAAGGACTCCAGAGTCAATAGATTTAGAAAACCTTAATTAAAAGTCATGTCACTTTTAGCTATTTTCAACCTTCTTTTTTTGTTGTTTTATTTTTCTGTTTGTTTATTTGTTTTAACTCTCAACTAAGGCTTTGTGGGTCTACTCCCGGACACAGAGATGAGCAGGTGCCGGAGAACTTCCGCAAGGCTCGGCGGATCCCGTCTGCCCACTGGAGACGAGCATTAACGTGCGCCGTGGAGCACCAAAGTTTCATTTTATTTTTGCGAACACTTCCAGGTTTCTCTCCCCTTTGCACTTTATTTACTGTGTTTAGTTCTGCTGGTGGCGTTTGCCGGGTTTTCTCATTGATATCTGCCCACTTTTGTGTCTCTTTTTGCTAGTGGCCCTCCACCCACGGAACTGTACGGAAGCCATATCTAGATGTGAGTTCCTGCTACCCACGATGGCAGGGATTAGCCAACAAAATTCATTAACATGGCCTCAGGGCATGAAGTAACTCTGACCTCGGAAACAATTTAAGCTGATTCATCAAGGCTAGAGTTGAGATTGGTAAAAACCATTTAAAAAAGGAAGAAGTAACTCTTCTGCTTAACCATGATGAATCACATACAGCTCTCACCTCCAAGGAATTCTCTCGAAGATCCAGCTGTTGGAATAAGGAAGAATACTGCAAATATTTATGAACAATGTTAGAAGAGAAAAACCGTGTAACACTTCGCTAATTATATTCACAACTCTTCACGTTTACTAACGAAGCAATAATTAGTAGCTAGTATTTTAGGTCACTAATTGATCGCATTTATTAATGACTAAAATGTGCATGTTAATTATATCCAAAATGGGAGGGATCCGTTTATGAGAATAGACACTAATTCATGGTCTAATAAGTATTGTATATAAACATATATTGAAATCAATTAAAAAAAAATAAATCCCAGTTTTCTGGTTGTTTTCCAGTCATAATTTTTATCATATGTCTTTTGTATGAAAAAAACCTTTGAAAGCGAAGAACATGGCTCTTTGGAGAATTCTGCAGCTGGGAACGACTGCTAAGCATGAATATGAAGGTCTACATATCAGCATGTGACACATTGTGTATTCAGAATGCCTCTTGGTGGCTTTCTTCTCACAAAGCTACAAAATTTACTAAACAAGCTGATCGTGACTAGTCCCTCAGATTGGACGTGAGCTGCCTTCTACAGCGTCCCATTGTGAGGCCGCACACCCATTTCGTGCTCTCTTTGAAGCCGTAAAAATGAAACCCTTATGCTCATAATAGAAGCATCAGAAAAGCATCTGTTATGTCAGGAGACTCAGAGTACAGCCTTGGTTGCCGTGAGAGCCCTTCCAAGTGGCATTCTTTTAACAGCAAGGGTTAACTGAGAAGTAAATTCCGAGAGAAAACCGTCAAAGGCTTGTGTACCATCACCACCACTACAGATGGCGTCACAACACTTTGAACCATAGTTTATGAACACCTACGACTTCAAGTAAATCCTTCATAATCCCATTTTATTAGAACTGTTTTTTAAAGGTTTATATTAATGCAAATGAGTGCTTTGACTGAATGTCTGCAGAAGAGGGCAGCAGATCCCATTCCAGATGGTTGTGAGCCACCATGTGGTTGCTGGGAATTGAACTCAGGACCTCTGTGGGAGTAGCCGGTGCTCTTATCAGCTGAGCCATCTCTCCAGCCCCCCCCAACCCAACTCTTTTTGTCTTGGCTTTGCATTTTTATTATAACCTTTTCTCTGTGGTTTTGAACATTGCTGTGTGGAGAATGAAGACCCAAGCACATACGTGAACCCAAACCTGACGTTTACACAAAGTACAAGTAAAATATTTTACCAGCAGCCATCCATCCTGTAAGGAAATTTATCATTCGTAGATCCAAATACTTTGTAAATATTCAGAAGTTTGGGTTTTATAAGAAAAAAAGATGGATACGCAACTCTAACACATTGTTGGGTCAAAGCACATATATGTATATATATACATATATACACATATACACATATGCACACACACACATATATACATATATATACACATATACATATACACACATGCATATATACATATATACTTATATACATATATACATATATACATACATATATATATATATACATATATGTACACACACACACACACATATATACATATATATGCACGCACATATACACATATGCACACACACATATATATATATGCACACATATACACACATATATGTATATATACATACATACACATATGCACACACACATATATACATATATATGCACACACATACACATATGCATACACACATATATACATATATATGCACACACATACACACATATATGTATATATACATATATACATATATACACATATGCACACACACACATATATACATATATATGCACACACATATACACATATGCACACACATATATACATATATGCACACACATATACACACATATATGTATATATACATATATACACATATGCACACACATATATACATATATATGCACACACATATACACATATGTATATGCATATATATACACATACACATGCGCACACGCACACACACACACATATATATATATATATATACATATATATACATATATATATGTGATTGTCCTGAAGAAGCTCTCAGACAAAGAACGTGAGGGGAGAATTGTTTCTCATACTAACAATCTGAAAATGACCGGAAAGGGACAGTGGGGCCATGGCATACTCACACTATTAAATATTTTTCAGCATGAAAATGGACAAACTGCTGTGACATATACCAAAGGACACATCTGAGAAGCGGGCTCAGCAGCTTGGTGGTCAAATCGTTAAATATGTTGGAGCCTCAAAATGCTGACATAGACTCATCTGAGAAGCGCAAGATGGTGGTCACAGAGACCTGTGGATGAAGCTTCCACTACAGAGAATTAGAATCCTGTGAGGTGGTACTGCGAAAAACAATTTAATCATTATTCTGTGGCTGGTAGATTGAAATAAAAATAGCCTATGATGGCCCAGTATAGATTCTATATTCTGAATGCATATTTTGGACTTTAATTTACTACACAATACCTTAAAATGCATAATTTCTAATGGATCCTTCACGGGAAATTTTTTTTCAAAAATATCTTTTAAGAAATGTCGTATCTCATGGGTACTTGAACAAACAGTTGAAATTACATGAGCAAAAATATTGTGGTGGCTATGGAAATCAGGGGTGGTGATTCGGAGAGATGTTGGTCCAAGGACACTTCATCCATATCTAGAGTAAACTCAAACTGTGCAAGGACGAGACAGTTTCAGTGACAGTTGTATGTATCCTTGAAATTGTTCACTGTGGATGTTCTGCTAAAGAAACCATTACATAATGTACATATCCTTCATAGGCAGTAGATGACGTATGCAATTGTGTCAATGAGAAATATGCATGATAGTCCATGCAACTTTAAGTGGTACTACAGTTCAGCAGAGTGGTTTTCCTTCCTAGTTTACCTGAAACTCCGCAAGGCCCATGAGACTGAGACCTCGCGAAGGCATTCCTCTTTACTTCCTGTCTGTAGATCAGATGCGGCTTGTTGTGGTCATCTTCGTGCTCACTCCCATCTGCCTTCAGGACTGGCTCTAAGAAATACTCCCCATCATTCGCTTTGAATGTTCCCATCTGGAATTGAGAAAGCAGCATTAGCTTTTACCAAGAATCACGTTGCACCACCAGATAAAGCAGCACACAGGGCTGGGTCTCTAGCTCAGAAGGATAGCACGTGCCTAGTATGTATTCTTCCCTAAGCTCCACCCCCAGCATGACAGCGAAAGGAACGGAGCTCACAGGAATAAAAGAGCAGACCCCCTCACTAAATGCTATCGACTGAACACAAGGTTCCTCTCTGTGGCTCATGTCTCTGTCCACGTTCTTCTGAATGAAGTCACAAGGCTACATACTATCCTGATTCACCCGAGACAGCTGATACTCCACGTAGTAAAGACAAGCACAATGATGCGCCCAAAATGAAGAAGATGTAGAATTTTGTATAAATGCTACACTGCTTGGTTTGCTCTATGGAAGGCAATGTGGGGAGAGAAGACTTAGTTGGAAGTAGATGAAGGTCAGGCTGGATAAAATGGTTCTGGGAATGGGAACTCAGAACTCATTGATGAGAAATGAAAGGTCAGGAAGATTTTTTTTTTTTACAAAGAAGGACCTACTGTCTGAACTCTAGATTTACACAGCAAACTTAAAATAAATAAAAAAAATAAAACTTGGAAGAACTCAGGGATGGGACTTTCTCTTCTCTCTTACACCAAGCCCACTCTAGAACGTGACGGTTCAACCCCCACTGTACAACCAAAATTGAATGAATTATCCCAAATTTCACCACTCTATCCATGATTGAATCTAATATCTTGACCTTGTTAAGCCTAGAAACAGCTCACTGTGGTTTAGTCCACACATTCGAAGCCACGTAAGACCTTCCTTCCTATGCAAGCATCACGTTAAATCAATGAGAAGACACACTATTTAATCAGCAGTGTTGCGTCAAGAACACAGACAAATAGAAAGACTGTATCGGAGTCCAGCCACACAGAATAAATACCGAAGAATTGGTGGTGTGAACTCCTAAACATAGAACCACAAAAGTCCTGGAATGGAAATTGAGAGAATTTCCTTGTAACTTTAAAAGAGGGGAACTTCATGACACATTTTAAAATCTACCCAAGGTAGAGACTGTGGGGATGATAGTGTTGATGAAGTGCTTGTTATGCAAACATGGAGGACTGACTTTGCACCCCAGCAACCAGGCAAGAAGTCAGACACAAGTGATGGATGCCTATGATCCCAGGTCTAGGGATGCAGAGACCAGAGGATCTCTGGGGTTTGCTAACCAGCCAGTCTAGCCAAACTGGTACACTAGAGTTCTGATAAGGGACCCTGTCTCAAAAAGAACCAGGTGAACTTTAGAGGAGTTTCACTGATGAATTATATCAAGAACTTTGAAAGGTCAAGCAATATCATTGTACCGCTAAGTAGACAACACAAATTAAGGCAGTATCCTGTCCATTAGGATATAAAATCCCTCAAACAATGGCAAGCCCATAGAGAGAGATTCCTCTCTATGGTCAGATAAAGCAAAAACACACACAGGGCACAGGTTCTCCAGGATCAGCGCACAGAAGCTGATACAACTGTGATCCAAGGGTCAGACTACATCCCAGCCTGGCTATAGAACTTGGTAATATTGTCTACCCGGTACCAGTTTTACAGATATGAAGGAGACAAGAGTAAAGAGGTCAACCATGCATGTGCCAAGGTCCTGAAGGCTACAGAGACCAGGCAACCCATGTCAGAGTTTGAGTGTCTGTACAGAAGCCCTTAGAGGCCATGATAGGAAGTTGTGAGGATTAAATCTAAGTTGCATTTGAGCCCATGGACATAAAAGACACCAGGACCATAAAATATCTGCCAATGAAAGCTAAAGACATGAGCAGAGCCAACCCAAGGGGCTATGTGTGCTGTATGTAGCAGGCTGGAGTGATAGGAAACCTAAGGTTTTTGGAGCCCAGATGATTCTATCACAAGGCATTGATGCTGGACATGGAGTTACAGTGTTTGCTGTTTGACCTGCAGTGTTTGGGTCTTCTTTGGTCTCTTAGGGATGTCTGTTTTATGATATTGTGTACTGGAAGTACGTAACTTTTGTATTCCATCTTGATAAAAATAGAACTAAGAGGTTGCTTTGAGTCTTAGAACAGATTTTGGATGTTTGAACAGTATTGGGAGTGTTAAAGATTATGGGTACTTTTAAATGAATACATTTTGGATTTTTAGATGACCATGACCCTACCTGGCAAGGAGCATAGTGTTATAGTTTGATTGTGAAATGCATCCCCCCATAACTCATATGTTTTTAACACTTGGTCCCAAATTTGTAACACAGATTTTGGAAGCTTCTATAACCTCTTGAATATAGAGCCTCACTGAAGAGGGTGGGTCACTAGGAACAGGATTTGAGGTGTTAAAGGCCAGCCTCACTTCCTGTATACTCTCTTCTACCAGTTGTCTCTTGTTTCCCTGTCACCCTGGCTATGGCGGAGTGTATCCCCTCGAACTGAAAGACACGATGACGCTATCCTTCCTCGAGTAGCTTTGGCGCCAGGTATTTTTGTTACAGCAATGAAAACAGTAAACAGAACTGTAACTTGCACAAGTCTCATGCCACATGTCAAGACCAGAAAGGTGACTCCAAGTATCTTGGCTCTGCAATTCGGGGCTTAATGGTCAAATTTGATAAAATCTATAAAATAGTCAAAAACATTTCATGTTCACCTACTATGAGTCAGGTGGTTTTAGGGGATAAAGAGTAAAAAAAGTAAAAAATAAAAAATAAATGGTCAGTAAAAATATAATATACCAGGAAGTAATTAGTGGAGTAAACCCCAAAAGTAGGGCCCAGGGAACATGGCAGAAGAGAGGGCAGAGATTCTAAGAGTCTTAGAATCAGGAAGTCTGCTGAGAGAGTCTTCTAGACATGACGGGGAAGCCATGCCCATGAGATCTCAACATTTGGTCCCTAAACAAGACCTGCATAATGAGAACACCAAGTGACTTGTCAACATGAATGAGGGAAATCTCACAAGGCCCCACCACTATATAAAGAGTGTTGGGCAGTCAATGCCTGCTAAGAGAGGGGGACACGAGTTTCTCCAGGAAGGAGCCCTAAAAACATGTACATTCAAGCAACACTAAATGCACTCATTCTTATGACCATGATTATTGTCACATGTATATGTAATAATAATAGTTTTAAAAAGAGATCATGAATTTGAGACAGAATGGTAGAGTCATGGGGTAAGTGAGAGGGGAGACAAGGGAGTTTTATGTCAACATAGTGTCCCTATAGAACATTCTCATGGAATAAAAACTCAATTAGTAATGAAAATTTAAAATATACACCTTATACCCCTCCCTGGGTATGGAGAGAAGTTAATATAATGCAAAGATAGAAGACATCCAGCAGGGAAGAAGAAGAAATTCCACTGGGAGCTGGACTGAAGCTGGAAAAATAGTAAAGTTCCTGTAGGGGGCAGGCCCTGAGATACACAGGGACTGGATGTATGGGGAGCCAGGGAAGTGATCAGAAAGCTCAAGTAACAGAAAAGTAAGGCTGAGACCATGCCAATGGGAGGAAGGAAGTAGGTGGTGGCTTGGAGAAGTCATCTCACCAGTTATCACCACTCAGAATGCACAAATAAACTTTTACCCACATTCAGAAGATCGCGCTCCCTACTGGACAAAGTGCATTTCCGAAATGAACTGACCTATCCGTGAATGCCCGAGCCACAGATACTGCGGCAAGCACGGTTCTGGCGACACTTCACTTCCATTCCTAAACGCCAGCTACCATAAACACTATTTAAGAGCAACTTTAAAAACTGTCCCAAATTCCACTGAGAATGGTAAGTATAATCTTAAGCCAACGTTTTAATGTATTTGTCATTTATGTCGCTGGAACGGTCATAGCAATTGTAAGCCTGAAGCTCTCTTTACCATAATCATGATTGGGTAACTACCCCTCCGTCAACATCCTCACTTTCTTTATCTTTCTGACATTTAAGACACTGCCAGGAAAGGCAGACAGTGCTAGTGCGTGGCCATAGAAACAAGCATCGTGTGACTGCCATGGTAAGGCACCTGTGTCGCCATGCTTCACTTTACCATTGACTCATGTCTTTACTGAACGTTCTTGGATTATAGTAGTGTGTGGACTTCTCTGACATATCTATGTATAGTTTCTATATGCTAACAATCAAATGTTTAGGTTCTCTTAGGTTGTACGTTAATAGAGCAGACTGAGTGCTCAATGACCTAAAAATTTTAATGACCTAAAATTAGGGGCTAGAGGTATGACCAATAGTAGACTGTCTGCTTAGCAAACACAAGGGCATGGGTTCAATCCCCAACATAGCCAAAGAACTCAATTAGAGGTGCTCACTCCTAAAGCACTAAGAATACAGTATTTTTTAAGAAAGGGCAAAGCTCTGTAGAATTTTTATTGTTGGACACTCTCCCAATGGCCTAGCCTCTCCCACGCATCATTAATCTTCCCAGCATGAAATTGAAAACCTGGCCGTAAGTCACTTACTTCTCACTATATTCCGAGACTCCAGCATCTCCCACCTACCCAGGAAACTAATTCCGTCCATACTATAAGAGGTAACAAAGAAACTGTTTTTGAAATCTGAGCACATTGCTCCACGAGAAATCCTCATCTGCCTTTTAGAAAAGCCTGCTGAGGAGAAATACGATAGCATCTCGGGGAGAGACGCAAATAGACATGGGCCAGCCTGCTGCTTAACCTTAGCACCTACAGCACCACCGGGAACAGCATGCCGTCCCCAAGAAATCGTTTTTCAAAGTCGTTATGCACCCTTTTGCTCTTCTCTCGACCAAAACTGGCACAAGGTACTTCTATTCCGACGTTTCAATAAAACTCAGGAGATGTGACCTGTGCTCCCACAAGAGAATGAACACTTCTCCCAGAGTCCATCAGCCCATCAACTGAACTGTAGTAGACTAGCTTGCCAGGAGCAGTACCTGTACAGTGGACAGGGATTCCTCAGAATCCGTGAGCTTTTAAAATGCCAAGCTCCCACAGGTATGTGAAGACTGTTTCCAAAACCGATCTCCCTGTTTATTTATCAATGAAGGAGTAATACGTCCATCAATTTTTCTATAGCAAATCCCAGTGGGAGGGACCTCTTCCTAAATAATAAAAGTATTATGGTTGTGCCAAAAGGCTCCCAGGGAAGCTATTAATTCAGATTAAAAAAAAAACTTGGAAAGGGATCTCTGGTAAGGAATTCGAGGACTTGACAAAACAGGTGGTTCATAGAATCATATTTAGCTCATTCCTATTTTTAGCATCCCGTCTCTCGTCAGATGAATGCTGCAGACGGATTCAGAAGGAAGCCAGTGGGGTTGCACCGTATCACACCGGCTATCGAACACTTCAAAACTAGTTTTCACTTGTGAAGGAGTTTCCTGATTCCTTAGAATAGTGGTCCACCCAGCTACCAAGATGTTCCAAAAGGCAATCGATGATCTTACCACTGGTTTCAATGTATCAATGTTTCAATAGGTGATCTTACAACTAGTTTCAATATATCTATGTTTCAATAGGTGATCTTATGACTGGTTTCAATATATCCACTGGATATAATTTTTATGTACTTAGAGAATTTCATACCCTCCTTGTCCCAGAACGCTATTTCAGTATTGCGGCATCTGTTCACATGTTATTTTGTTTTCAAACACCATAGCCAACACGCATACTGTCACCGCAACCAATCACCAGTGTTTGGATTTCATAAAGAGCAAACAGAAGCACAAGCGGTAAACCCACTGGACTGTTTTCCCAACATATGCACGATTCACCATGCTGAGCTGGACACCGGAGAACAGCACTGGGGGATACGGAGCTGTTGAACTGAAAAGGTTTTCCAGTCTCTAATCACAACGCTGCAGCGACATTTTTAAGAGAGAGCACGGGTGTGAGGCCTGATAAGCAAACTATTTAACATCTGTCACTCAGCTCCATCATCTGTAATAAAGTTAGAGATAGTTTTACTTATCCAGTTTCTTAGGAAAATTCGTGTGGGCCCCATATTTGTGTTCATAAATCGAAGTTTGGTGGCTACCATGAAATGGAACAGGGAGGGGGGATGGGGGAAGGGAAGGGTGGGGAAAGGGGAACGTGATCAGGTATGGGGTGGGGAGATGGGAGTGAAGCCATGAGGGCCAGCAGAATGAATGGAAATAGGCAACCTCAGAGGGTGGGAGGTGGGGGGAGCCTCTAGAATGTACCAGAGACTGAAAGGTAAGAGACTCTCAGGACTCCAAGGGAGGAACCTTAGATGAAATGCCCAACAGTGGGGAGGGGGGATTCTTAGAGTCCACCTCCAGTAGAAATTCAGGGCTTCGAGTGGAGGAAGGGGGTTGCCATCCCACAGTCAAAAACTCTGACATGAAATTGTTCCTGTCTAAAAGAACTGCAAGGACAAAAAATGGAGAAGAGACTGAGGGCAAGGAGGTCCAGTGACCAGCCCAACTTGGGATCCATCTCAGCGGGAGGCTCCAAGGTCTGACACTGTTACTGATGCTATGGTGTGGTTACAGACAGGACCCAGCACAGCTGTCTTCTGAGAGGCCCAATAAACACCTGACTGAGATAGAAGCAGATATATATATATATATATATATATATATATATATATATATATATATATATATATATGCTGCAAACACTGGTGACATAGTCACACTTCTCACTATGAGCAAAGGGTAAACTCTGTAAACTAGGACACCACAAGCTAACCTCTGTGATTCATCTTAACCTGCTGATTAAATAGTGGACATCCGCTCAGTGTAAATGGTTTTGATGGCAATCTTTTACTATAAAATCTGGCCATGCTTAAGAAAAATGTACACACACACACACACAGAGAGAGAGAGAGAGAGAGAGAGAGAGAGAGAGAGAGAGACAGAGACAGAGAGAGAGACAGAGAGAGACAGAGAGAGAGACAGAGAGAGACAGAGAGAGGGGGCATGCACACATACACACAGATACACACAGGCATGCATACATGCACAAACATAGGGGTACACACTATGTACACACACAGAGGCATGTGCACACATACACCACACACAAACCCACAGACACACACTAGCACATGCACACATTCTACCCTGAGCCAGCATCTTTCCTAACATTCATTTTAGGTGTGGCCATGCAGCCGGAATGACACCCACTCTAAAGGGCAGACTGGCACCCTCAATATAATATAATAATATATTAGAAAAGGGAACCATTAAAAACCATAGGACATTCCCTTGCTGCCAACACAGCATCCCTACAGCTCTTCCACAAAGGAATGACGATCCTGCCATCAGCAACTGCTCTCTCTTCTGTGGGAAGTTAAGGCTGGGGTAGCAGTCACACGGCTCACCATGTGCGCTGGGCTTCAGAACATGCAGCTAGTTCATATTGTCCAAAAGGTCTAGACCTGGTCCTTACGGGATAACAGTACACTATGCTGTGACTTTGCATCCAGAGACAGTGACCCTGTGATCACGTGTTGACAAGATGAGTGTTCGTGACAGAACGAAAGAGCTGAAGAGTGTGGTATCTGGTAGACCAGACAGCCTGGGAGACACTGCCCATCACCACTACCCAATTCCTCATGTCCTTCAGGAAATCGCTCTGCCAAGAATGCTAGCCATTTTGTATCTTCAAAAGCCAAGAAACACCTTCTCATCGATACATGGAATGGCTGTGCTCCTCTTGAACAAAGACAGCCAAGAACCAGCTGGCCTTCTCCACACTCCTGATTTCTCTAGCTTATGAGTATATTTGAACTAATACATACACTACCACCATTACTTAAGGAAAATTTAATCAGAATATCTCTACATCACTTCTTCCTTACATATCCAACCCTGAAAGTTCAGAAATATCTTATATCCCTCATTTAAGGACACTTGACACTATGTATTCAATTAAGCGTTTTTATGTACACTGTTTACACAAAACATGTAAGAGTGTGTACATGTAGACTGTGTACAGCATGTCTATATGCTGCTGGCCTTGATAGTGCTTGACATAACAACCCAAGAGTACTCTAAGAGCTTTTTGTGCTGTATCCTGATGTGTGTGCATATGTGTGTGTATGTGTATGTGTGTGTGCATGTTTGTGTGTGTGTATCTGTTTGTGAGAGTTTCTATGTGTGTGTATGAGTGTGAGTGTGTGTGCATGTGTATGTATGTATCTGTGAATGTGTGTGTCTGCGAACGTATTTGAATGTTTATGTTTGTGTAAAATGTATATGTGTGTGTCTGTGTTTGTGTTTGTATGTGTGTATGTGTATGTGAGTGTGTGCCTATGTGTGTGCCTGTGTGTGGGTGTGTGTTAAGTGTGAGTGTATGTATGTATGCATATGTTTGTATGTATGTGGATGTGTGTGGATGTGAATTTGTGTGTATTTGTATGTGTATATGTGTGTCTTTGTGTGTCTGTGGTTTGTGTGTGTATGTCTGTTTGTGTATGGATGTATACGTGTGTAATGTGAATGTGTGAGACTGTATGTGTGTATGTTTGTATGTGTGTATGTGTGTGTTTGTGTGTCTGTGTGTCTGTGTGTGCCTATTTGTGTGTATCTCTGTGTGTTTCTGTGTGTAAGTGTGAGTGTGTGCGTGTCTGTGTCTGTCTATGCATATGTGTGTGACTATGTGTGTGTATGTGTGTTCATGTACATGGAGGTCAAATACAACCACGTAATACCTCAGGTACCATTCCTACCCCTTGATTTTGAGGCAAGGTCTCCCAGTGTCCTGGAGCTCACCTGGTAGTCTAGGCTGGCTGGTGAGCCATCTCCGGGATTCTCTGTCTCTGCCTCCCTCACGCTAAGGTGCTAAGCACAAGCCAAGCATGGGCCAGCACATCTGGGTTTATTAAAAACAAACAAACAAAACAAAACAAAACAAAACAAAACAAACAAACTCATTGGTTCTGGGGCTGGGGCTTACACCATCACACTTGTAAGGCAAGCATTTTACCAACCAAGCTTCTTCTCTGCGTCGACTGAAGCTTCCTCAACTGTCCGATGGGCTAAATGAATCTGCTCAAGATCCTTGTGTTCCCTCTTACTTATTGCCAGTTCATACTGATCTCCAAAATCCTTCCTTGGTTTCTCTAACACAGGCACTACCCATAAACAAAACCACATTTTGATATTTGCTTCTTGAAAACTGTGGACAAATACACGCTAGAATATTAAAATTAAAGGCACAAGGAATTCTCTCATATTGTGGTTTGAGTAATGATAAGACTAATTAGTTTTAGGTAAAACGGTGTCATGCTGATCAAGAGGGACTGATGGACAGCATGGTGGGCAGCACGGTGGCTAAGGTACCTGCTATGAAGCTCGAAGATGTGAGTTTTATTCTCCAGAGTCTACACGACGGAAAGAGGGAATCAATCCCCTGCAAGCTGTCCTCATGAATGAATTAATAAAATATACAACTACAGAATAGTACATGGGGTTACACTGGTGCCACTTAAATACACTCTCCATATTTGAACTCCCTGTTAGCAGTTAGCAGAAGCAACCCCATTAGTTAGTAATTAGCCTTCACTGGGAGGAGGACTTGTCAAGCTGATCTATGTTCTTATGAGAAATCCTAACATAATCCACATGGCTACACATTATACTCTATGAGATACAGTCCACATGGCCAACAAGATACTCTATGACAATACAATCCACATGGCTCATAAGATACTCTATGAGATACAGTCCACATGGCCACACAAGATACTCTATGACAATACAATCCACATGGCCTCATAAGATACTATATGAGATACAGTCCACATGGCCACACAAGATACTCTATGACAATACAATCCACATGGCCTCATAAGATACTCTATGAGATACAGTCCACATGGCCAACAAGATACTCTATGACAATACAATCCACATGGCCTCATAAGATACTCTATGAGATACAGTCCACATGGCCACACAAGATACTCTATGAGAATACAATGCAAGTCAAGCACAACATCCAATTTGACATCATTAGGAAACTGTTTCCCTCAACCAAGACGTCACTGTTCCAGTGCCATCAAATAATGCAGCTAATTTCTAGGTGGTCACCTTTGCCCCTGAAGTTCTGGGAAGAATAAAATCCACTAGGCAATGTGAGAAAGGACTTAATCAGAGCCACAAAGGATCGCTGTCTTTAAATGTGATACATCCTGCCACATACATGGTAATTATGATATTCCAACTACTGGATACAGACCCTAGCCTCCTGATCAACATTATGAGACCAGAAGTAATATCACTATGCAAAGTAAGTTTAGAATGGAATATGAGGACAGATATCCTGAAGTTCTATAGGAATCAATGGATCAATATGTTTGATAGGCCACTATCACACTACTTATAAATATTTTATACTATGCTCTATTTCTCTATCTGTGATATAGTTTAGAAACATATAAATCTGTGTTATAAAATCTTCTTTGAATCTTTGGATGAATATTTATGAGAAATAAAAACAAAAAATCAAGCAACATTAGAAGGAACATATATATATATACATATATATATGATATTCCATTGATTGTTATAAAACTACAGGATATTTGTCCTCATATTCAATTCTAAACTTACTTTGCATAGTGATATTACTTTAAGTCTCATAATGTTGATCAGTAGGCTAGGGTCTAGGATCCAGGGTCTGTATCTAGTAAGTAGGAATATTATATATATCCAGAGAGAGAGAGAGAGAGAGAGAGAGAGAGAGAGAGAGAGAGAGAGAGAAGACAGAGAGACAGAGATGGAGAGACAGAGAATAGATATACACTGTTCAAGAAAACTCCTAGCAAGACCTTTGGCCCCTTCTGGTTCTTGGGCACTTAGGAATGAAAATAATAATAACCAGCCAGGTTCGTTGATATAGTAAAAGAACAATGTAAACACAAAGACTTGTAAAAGGTTTTTTTAAGTTAATGATACAGGAATTGAAGAAATACTGCTTTAAGTTGTGTCTTGGATTAACTGAACACTAGCAACTCAATGGAATCAGTCAAACTGCTAGGGTGAAGGTTTAACAAACGGCCATTAAGAGGGGATTCTGACAATATTTATTTGATTTTCCAGACAAACTAAGCATTATTTAAGTCTTTAAAAATAGAAACGTTTTCCTTGAAGTGTAAGTGTCTGTGTGTTATTGATGCTTCTGCCACATTGATGACTGATGACGTAAAGATTTTACATTTATCTACAGCAGAGGGGAAAGAAAACATTGGAAGCATTTTAGATAAATACAACCATTCTGGTGCACGCTTTTAATCCAGGCACTCAGGAGGCAGAGGCAGGTGGATCTCTGAGTTGACAACATCCTGATCTTCAGAGCAAGTTCCAGAACAGCCAGGGCTACACACAAAAAACCAAACAAGCAAAACACTAATTTGAAAGCAAGTAAAAAGACTTTCCAAAGTTTCTAGTAATTGTCTCAGGGGTTTAATACTATGACAAACACTATGACCAAAGAAACCTGGGAAAGAAAGGGTTAATCTTACAGCTTGCCCATCACCCACGGAAGTCAGGGCAGAAACTCAAGGCAGGGACCTGGGAGTAGCAACTGATGCAGAAGCCAGAGAGGAGACCACTCACTTGCCCATGGCTTTCTCAGTCTGTCATCTTATACCATCCAGGTCCACCAATCAATCCCAGGATGGCACCACCCTCTAGGACCACCAATCAATCCCAGGGTAGCACCACCAACAATGGATTTGGTTCTCTCACATCAATCACTAATTAAGAAAATACATCGGAGGCTTCCTTGGGCCAATCTGGTGGAAATATTTTCTCAACTGACCTTCCCTCTTCCAAAATGATATAAGCCTATGTCAGGTTGACAGGATATCAGTGCTAACCAGCAGAGTAATTAACAATGCTCGTGTCTAAGGCATCAACTCAAACCAACGTGAAAGTATCATTTCACTATGCATGAGAGAACTACTACCAACGCTTGACTCAAATAATATCAGTGATGGTTTTGTGCAACTGTCTGAACACCTTCCAGGAGTATGGTCTGTCTGTACAGTGTTATTAAGCAAAAGTCAGGCTCACAAGAAACTTGTAGCCAAGTTCTTTCCTTCAGCTGTGGCTGTAACAGCAGCTTTGTCTGTAATATGATGCTCTCACAATACATGACAGCTCACATATGATGGTTTAACTCACCACACAAGCTGTAACAATGTAGACTCTTCGAGATTCTGTTACTTCAGGCATTCATATCAGGTGTGCATTAACGCAGCGCAAATTACCTTAGTATTGTTTTGATGTTTTAGTCAATTGACTCTCATTTTAGAAACACAGGTGATGTTGCATATTTTTAAATGACTTTACTGACAAGAGATTCTGGGTTTATCCAGACTTCCTAAATATGTCATGGGAGGAGGTATTAAGAACCAGTTTTCAAGGAAGAAAACCAAATGAAACAGGGGAGCGGTGTCTTATTTCATTTTCTCCCTCTCTTAAGTGAAGTTTCAAAACTTTCTCTTATTCTTGTCATTTGTAGCTCTCCGGCACCAGCAACTACATTTGTGGATATTTTGTACCTTTCCAGGACCAGTCCGCATTTACCTTTCCCTCTTCTGTGCTTCACGGATATCGGTGAATGGCCATCCCCATGCAGAAACAAAACAAACTTTCTCCAAATCTTGTCAGCCTTAGAGGCCTCTTTTAAATTTCTGAATATTCAATACTTTTTCCTTCCTTTCTTACTCATTTACTAAATTTAAGTAATTCAGGGGATTTGGGCACCAAGAGCTGCCCAGAACTGATACACCAGAGTGAAAAAGCCTGCTTCCAGGTTGTAGAAACAGAACCCAGAGGCCACTCCTGATTGCCTCTGGAACAAGTGACAAATGGATGAAAGATTCTCTCTCTCTCTCTCTCTCTCTCTCTCTCTCTCTCTCTCTCTCTCTCTCTCTCTCTCTCTCTGTGCCCTGACGTGTGTGTGTGCGTGTGTGTGTGTGTGTTTCTCTCTCTGTCTCTCTCTGTGTGTCTCTGTCTCTGTCTCTCTCTGTCTCTGTCTCTGTGTCTCTCTCTTTGTCTCTGTGTCTCTGTCTCTGTCTCTCTGCCTGTGGTCTCTGGTGGTCTCTGAGGACTCAGAAGAACCTACTGGGAACCACATACCATGCCCCAATTCCCCAGGCAGCCCTGGACTGGATTGCAGAAAACACAGAAGGAGGCACAATCAGACTTACCAGTCCCCCACACAGACTGAAGACAGCAATGTGGTCCTCTCGCGCGTTGACCTGGCCACGGTAGAAACAGTGGCGCAGGTCTGGGGGCTCCGCGCTGCGCCCGCCTGGTCCGGGCACCGGGGTCCCCAAGTGCACCTCAGTGTAGCCTGCAGCCAGGAAGGCGGAGTCAGCGCTCAGGTTCAGCTGGAAGAGCTGCCCGTAGGCGCTAATACGGTAATGGGTCCTGAGCGGAGGAGGCTCCGGCACCCCGGAGCTTCGTTTCTTCCGGCTGAAATGCCGGTTCTGGGGGAACACGTCTCCGAACTCATTGACCCGCGTGGGGGTCACCACTTCGTAGGAGGCCAGAGTCTTCACCAGGGCTTCTGCAACACAGCAAAATGTCTATGAAGCCCCGACGCTGTCCAACCCACAAGCACTTGAACCAAGCATCCCAACACACGGTTCCCAGTCACGGTCAGTCCCAGGGACGGGACAGATGTACACCCACACACACACCTGGGCACTGTGGCCATGCACTGCTTTCCCACAGCTCCTATATGCTCCGTACAAACCCTGCCACCCACCTCCTTGCCAGCCCCTCTTCTCTTCCCAGCCTCCAGAAACTCGTGTCGTCCGGACGCACGCTGCCCCATGCCCTCTGCCCCACGCGAGCCCGCCTCATGATCAGGAGAACTTGTCCCCAGCGATTCCAGGACACCCAGCAAAGTCCTCCGGGATGCTCCGAGCTGGGTGGCCTGGGGTCTCCAACGAGTCCGCACCACCCACTCGCACCCGGCCCTGCGCGCTGCGGGCAGCGCCCACGGCGACCTTACCCTGTCGTGGGTGGAAACGAACTTCCCAGGACCCAGTGAGAAGGAGCGAGATCGGGCAGAGCAACCCGGTCAGCCACTTGGCCACCCGCATGGCTGCACACAGGGGAGGGGATCCCGACTGGGAGGCCGCCCCGGGGCCGCTGGTTCCCCGCGCTCCGCTGCCCTCCTCTGCGCTCTAGCGGTTCTCCGCGGCGTCTCAGCAGCCTCCGGAGCACCCTGGACTGCACCCCTGCCCGCCTCGCCCTGCCACCGGCCCCCGCTCCCGGCACCGCTGCCTCATCGCGCGCAGCCCGCCTGGCTCTTGCAGGCCCGTGCCCCGCGCTCCCGCGCCACCCTGGGAAGCGCTGGCTGCCGGGCCCAGCGGGAACCCAGCCAGAGTAGCGGGGCGCGCGGGGCGGTGGAGAGCCCGCCCCCAGAGTCGGACCGACCAATCAGCGAGAGGCGCGGCGGCTCGGCCTCCCGCGCAGCCCCTGCCCCGCGCAGCCCCGCCCGCGGGCGCGCGCACTGGGACCTCCCCGCTTGCAGTTGTGGGTCCCCAGGGCCAGTCAGACCCCACGCGCGTTGACAGGTGATAGGAGCACGGAGTGAAAGGACAAGTGTCAGACCCGGGCCTCTGCTATTCACGCTACAAGGTTCTTCCCACGCAAAACAACCAACAAACCATAGCCGGATGCTACCTAAGGATCTTATGGCGAGGCTCAGTTTTTGGGGGTCCCTGTGTGCAGGGAGACTATGGGATTTAGGGGATACCAAGCTAGAAGACTTGTGTTTGACTGCTAAGAGTCTCCAGAGCTCCAGTCACATGCGATTATTGTTGCCTGTCTTGGTCTTTGGTTTTTGGCTTAAATTTGCACTCTCCCCAAAACTTATACAATTGCCAAGATCCACAAAAAAAATCTGCCTGTTTCTGGGGCCAATATCCACAGAGTGAATAAAGCTCTCCGCCATCGTTAACTATCTTCAACAATATTTGTAGCTCTGAATCCATGTGATGTGCAAGGCCCGGTCCTGCTGAAGTGGGCAAACTTTAGCTGGAGGAGAAAACAGCTTCTTTTCAAAAGTACTTCTCCTGTCCTGAGCTCACCTGTTCGATTCACAGGATCTGCAGTTACTCCTAGTACCAGAACGGAAACAAGGGGAGAAGAGGCAGTGGGCAGCCTTGAAATTCAACCAAGGCCATTAACCAGGGAAGGCAAACCTTCAAGGATACAAAGGGACGACTGCACTTCGGTTTGGTTTATAGTCACTATGGCACTCTGGGCTCTTGGTCTTGGAAATTGCCCTGTAACCGTATGTCCCTTCCTTTCAAATCATGGGTACCAATTTTCGGTTGTTGGCAGCGAAGGTAGTAGAACTGTTTCAGGAAGGGAGAATCAGAACTTATATTTGATGGTGAGATCTCCAGCTGGGTGGTGCTGTGGTCTGATCCTCACTCGCTCCCCCTTTCCCACAAATGCCATTTCATCCTCCAGAGAATTAGAGTGTGGTAGGCTTTCCCCAAGGTTAAGAATGTGACGGTCTTAAAGAGAACATAGTAGGCTTTGCCCACGCTGGTGCATTTACCCCTCACCTTTACCGTAGTACAAGCCGGGTACTTTAATGGCATGCCGCTCTAAATGCATCTTGGCATTTGGAGCCAGGCCTCCCCACCTACAGAGACCCGAAACCAGATTCATACCACACTAATTGCTACCCGACGGCTGAGAGACACCCTTGTTTTCATCGCCGAATGTTCAAAGCGGGACTTGTAATGGAGCATTTAGCTTTCAACACGTCGAACATTTTGGAAATATTGTGTTCATGGGAAGGTACGTGCGCTATCTGTGTCACTGTAATCCTTTAGATGTATTTTAATTAATCCTCCGAGAACGCCTTACAATACGTTCACCCCCGCTCAGCCCCTAACGCCTCCCAGATCTGCTCCCAACTTGCCAGTGTGCTCACAACTTTGTGTCGTATGATTTTAATAGCCTCCTGAGGAGTGCAACTTGCATCGTCTATGTGCTCTTGGGCACAGGGCCATCCACTGGAGTGTAGTTAACCTATAGTGAAACTCACCCTTAGAGAAAACTGACTCCTCCCCTCACCCCAGAAATTATTACCTGTCCACAGCTGGTGTGTGCTCCTGGACCAGTTCACACTCCAAGCCACAATGTTGACTCAATGCAGCCACATCTATTGTGAGATTATAGGGGCAGCCCCACTGTCACATCCAGGAGACACATTCACTTCAGCTCTCCCTCTCTGGCTCTCCTAATCTTCCACCACCTTTTCCACAGTGGCCCTGAGCCCCTCCGGTGAGGTAATATAGATTTCCCATCTGTAGCTGAGAATGCCAGGGACACTTTCCACTCCCCACTGCAGGAAGAGACTTATGTTAATAGGAACAGAGATCTGACCAATCAGTGCCACCAATACAGATAGGAGTTTAGAGGTGAGTTTAACACTGCGCCCATTTACCAGATTAAGAGTAATAGGTTCAGAGCTCCCAAGGACTAAGCCACCATCCAGAGTACACATGGACAGACCTATGGCTCCAGC
Source organism: Rattus rattus (assembly GCF_011064425.1). Lineage (NCBI taxonomy): Eukaryota > Metazoa > Chordata > Mammalia > Rodentia > Muridae > Rattus > Rattus rattus. Next base: position 267,275,198 of record NC_046154.1, read on the forward strand.
TGCATTTGTAGCAGAGGATGGCCTTGTTGGGTACCAGTGGGAGGAGAAGCCCTTGGTCTTGTCAAGACTGGACCCCTCCCCCAGTGTAGGGGAATGTCAGGGCGAGGAGGCAGAAGGGGTGGGGGAACACCCTCATTGAAGAAGGGGGGATGGGATAGGGGAGTTATGGACAGGAAACTGGGAAAGGGGATAACATTTGAAATGTAAATAAAAATATCCAATAAAAATTTTATTTGTTAAAAAAGAATAAGAATAATAGGTTCATTCCTGGGGCCTATGAGCTCCTCAACAATTTGCTTTGGGACAGATTTACAGTACTAAGCATTTATTTCCTCCTAAATCTAGTCAGAAAGTGGTTAGTTACTCTCATAACATGTGAACTTATGGGCATAGCTTACCATACCAATGATTGTAGTTCATAAGGTTCACTCTTGGTAGAACTCTTGATAATAAGCAGTATTAGTTCCCTCATATTATGGAAAATAAATGCTTATTTTTCACATAGCATATAAATTACTATGCTGGTTTTTCTGAACTCAAATACTTTTTTTATTATGTTAGTCTTTTGGGGGGACATTTCTGTTGTCTCTTATTCATCTACTGGAAAAATTCTCACAAATGAACTAATCTCAATGGCTGCTAATCAAACCTTTTCCTCACACTGATTCTTAGAGGTTCCACTTATGGAATTTCTCTGGTATCTCAGGCCTAACAAATGTCAGGAAAGCTACCTTACTCATTGCCCATATCATAAGAGACATGAGAAAAATTAGGGAATTTACTCTGGGTTATCCACCAGGTTAGATCCGGGTTTCTTTGGTTTCAAATGTGGCCCTTATTAGAAGAGAGTTGAACTGTTTATACCAACTCAAATTTAATATACAATTGAAACCAACAACAAGTCAGAAAATTAAAGTCTTATTTATACCAAATACATTTTATTTGTGATTCAGGCAATTGGGATAAGTGCAAGCTTTGTAGCCAGCTGTCACTGATCATATATGCAGGTGTTAGAAAGATTTTGTTGGGTAGTACTTATTTTGTAAGCATCACTCTTTTGTGGGCATTGTTTATGTGGAGTTGAATAACGTCATATTTCATTAAAATATTTTATAACATCTATATATAAGATATTTATAATATTTTGTGATGCGATATTTATTGCAATTTTTGAAATTCTGATCCTTTTTTTCTTCTTTCTTTCCAACCCAGGGTTTTTCACTTGCTAAGCAAGTACTGTTTCACTGAACTAATTTCCAGCCTTCATTTGTTAATAATTTTAAGGCACTATCAGTTTCCAAGTACACAGAGAAAAATCAAATTCCGTGCCCTAATTAGCATGTATTACATTACACTCTATTATAACTCTTAATTATCTGTGTTCAGCGCAGCCAATCGCAGTCGTGTGAAAAGTGATTATTAAAAGGTGTTTGAAGCAGTTTCCCTGGCTCTAAGGATATTCCCACCATAAATGGCAATAAATAAACTGTTCAAAAACTACATAAGTACTAATATTGACATTTATATAGCCTAGGGATAACCAAACATAGAACATGAAGTCCAACAACCTTTTATTTTTATTTAGAATATTTATGCCATTCACATTTATTGTAATTGTGGGAAGGTTACATTCAAGTCAGTAATCTCACTGTTTGCTTTCTACTTGCACCATTATTCTTAATTTTTCCCCCTCCTTGGTTGTCTTCATTTTAACTAAAGGAATATATTTTGTGATTCTATTTCATCTCTCCTGCTAGCCAAATCCCTTTTTTAGATGTTTTAACTACGTGTATTTATTTTGTGTGTGAGCTTCTGTGTGTGAGTATGTGTGTGCCTGCCTCAGAGTTGGTTCTCTGATACTGCGATGTAGGTCCCAAGGATCAAACTCAAGTCACTAGGCTTGGGAGCAAGCCTTTTACCATGAAGTTTACCTTAACTAAAGAGTTTGTTTTGTGATTTAAGTGGTTTCTTTAGGATTTGTGGTTACCTCTCTCATGAGTACTGCTCTACCTTCAACTGTATACTAATGTGATTTTCTCCTTCCCAAACACTTAACTTCCCATGTTATATATCTCACACTGTGTTGTTCCTGCTGTGTTTGGAGCAAGGCAAGTACCGTGACAAGAGACATGTTTTAAAAATATGAAAACATCAGTGAGGAATGTAGATAACATGAGGAATACCCATCTTGAAATGCCAATTAAAAAAAGAAAAAACAAGAAAGAAAGACTGTGAAGACAGATACTGATGGGTAATCTTAATTGCAAACTTGAGTATACATAGAATCCCCACGGGGGGGGGCACTTCCAGGGTACCCATGAGGGAGTTTCCAGGAAGGTTTAACCAAGATGAGAAGACTCATTTTGATGTGGCTGGTTCCTTTCACTGGACTGGAACCCCCCCCCCCCAGTTAATAAAAAGGGAGAGGCAAAGGCACTCTGACATCAGGACTCACTTCTCTCTACTTCTTGAGAGCAGGCACAATGTGCTTAACCACCTTAAATCTGTGTCTCTATGCCTTGGCACAATATGACAGTACCCTCCATCTTTGCTATGAAGAAACACCATGATGACAACAACTTGGAGAGGAAAGGGTTTATTTGGCTTACATTTCACAATCCTTGGAGGAAAGCCAAGACAGGAACTCAAACAGGATAGGGACCTGTAGGCAGGAACTGTAGGCAGAACCTGTAGGCAGGCCATGGAGGAGTGATACTTATTAGCCTGTGCCTCATGACTTGCATGGTCTGACTTTTTATAGAACCCAGGACCACCAGTCCAGGGGTGTCTGTACCCACAGTGGACTGGACCCTTCCCTATCAATTATTAATTAAACAAATGTCCTACAGGCCTGGTCTTATGGATTTTCTTTCAATTGAGGCTGTCTTCCCACAGATGGCTCTAGTTTGTGTCAAGTTGACGTGAAACTCGTCAACACAGCTGACCCCTTGTCAACTTGACACATAAACATGTCATTGTTAAGCCACACGTTTCCTTTATTGCTTATTCCCAAGATCATGCATTAGTATCAACATCACACTATAAAACGTTTTACAAACTTAAAAATTCCCTCAGTCTTACAAATTCAAACACCTTAAAAATTCAGTTTCTTTTAAAAATTCTAAGTCTCTTTTAAAATCCCAAATCTCTCAGCTGTGGGCTCAGGTAAAGTCAAAACTAAGTTACGTGCTTCCTTATTTCAAGAGGGAAGAATCAGGACATAGTCAAAATCTGAACGAAGTAAAACTAGATTCCAACTGTGTAAGTTGTTGCCGTAAAAATTAAAGAAGAACCTTTGCTATCAGATCCCACGAGCTGGATCTGCCCACTCCAGCTGCTACTCTGCCCTGTGGTCTGCAAGCTGCCCTCTCCCCGCTGTCTCCCTTTTAGCTGCCCTCTCCGCTAGGTCCCCTAGGCAGTAGTTACCTTGCCTGGCACACACACACACACACACACACACACACACACACACACACACACACACACATCTTGTTCTGCGGACCCTCGAAAGTTCTCACTCTGCACGGGCAACAGAAATAGATCTGCACGCTCCAACTGCCTCTCAGCCATTCTTTCATGCACTGTCCCCTTTAGCCCGGTAAAACCAAAGTTCCAGAAACTTGTAATTTAGTGATTAGGATTTATATGTTAAATTCTCAACCCACAATTCATCCACACAATAAATTCACTGCCAGTGGATCAAGATATAAACCACCCACATAGACAAGATAAAATCGATCTAGTTCACCTAAATCTGAACCATTCTCCTCCATAGACTCTTGATCTCTTTCCTTCCTCCTCTCTCCCACCTTACAAAACCTTTGTCCCTTTCCCACTCTCTACTGTCCAATCATGACATCAACCTACATAAGTGACATAGTACCTAATGTCTAGCATCCACTCACAATCCCCTTGGCTTCTTCAGAGGGTCTGGTACACTTAGTAGCTCCCTAAGCTGTGCTGGCTTAGTTCCACTGCTGCTGCTGCTGCTGCTTTTGTTCGTTGCTATGGTAATGGCATCTCCAAAATGCTACATCCAGACTGCAGTGCCCCAAATAGCCCTTTCTGGACTCTCTTCATGGATCCTAGCCCTGCAGCGCAGTGCCAAGCCTCAGCTACTCTCCATGACCTCTTCGCATCTTCAAAACCAGCACCACCTGGGTGACTCTTCCACTACAATGTTCAGCTGCCAACACTACATAGGACCTTGGCCATGTCTGGGACACAGCTTCTGTGTGCTAACTCTCAGGAAACACTGCCCTGAAGATTTCGCTTCAGCATTCAGCAACGCTGGTCTCTTCTTAATCATTACAAACATGTCAGCTCCAGATGACCAGCAACAATATCCCAGCAAAGTAAAGATTTTAGTTTGGTAGTTCTAGTATCTTGTTGATCACATCTGACTCCTTAGCCACAGCTAACCAGAAAAAAAAATCTAAATTTGAAATAATAAATGTTCCCAATAGAGCCTGGAAATGCACCTCTTCAATAGAATTTGCAGAGTGCTCATAAATCTCCAAACGTGGACCAAGTTCAGATAGCGTTCTCTGAGAATAACACATAGAACTTTAAAGACATAAAGATTAAAAGGTTATTTCAGAGAACTCTTGTATCAAATAGATAGTGAAGAAAGAAACAGTGTAGCAGGAAGGGAGAGACCACCTCTGTGCAAACGCTGGTTGAGGGGGCAGTGCTGCATGGAGCTACAAAAGCCTCTCCCACAGGAGGACCTAACTGAGGACGGCCTGAGAGACCAAGGATTGCTAATGCAAATAATGTCAGCCAATCAGGAACTGCTATTTAGAATAGATACTTTCTTGGAACCAATGGCGTCATGGGTGGAGGGTATTAAAGGAGCTGGCGGCAGTGAGCAGATGCACTTTCTGCAGGAAGTCTGTTGCCAACTCCCAGTCCCCAAGACCAGGTGGGGGGTGAGGAGGCTGCCCAGGGCAGAGGCAACAAAACCATAAGAAAGAAACAACCTAAGAAAAATCATCAGTAAAAGCAAACAACACACCAAGGTGGGACCGTAGGTATAGTATGTGTAAAAATATTTAATCTTTTGGAGAGGCAATAAAAATTAATTCTATCAATCACTCAACTATTGGTTTGAGAAAAAAAGAAATGAGAATGAGGGGATAATATGCGCAGAACACAGCTGTAGGCTAAAGTTGCGTATCTAAATGGCTGTGGGAAAGTTTGCTGTCAGGGAAAATAAACTTAAAGTAAGGCCATGTGTGTGTCCCTGGTCTGCAACCATGTTCATGCTCATGGACCTTGCTGCCACTGAGGACCATATTGCTGTTCCTTGCCTGTACTGTCTGGAGACTGTGTTGATGTCCATGCTCTGTGCTGCTCCTGGACTATCATGGTAGCCGTGGCATGTACTACAGCAGAGGACCGTGCTGGTGTCCCTGGGTAATGCCACCGGAGACCATGCTGAGGTCCTTGTCATGTGCTGATGCTGGAGGCCATGTGGATGTGCCCAGGGTCTGTGCTATGTGGAAGTCCATGATCTGTTCTCTAGCTGATCTTACATCAAGGGCAAGGAAGCCTCTTCTGCAGAGGAATCGATGACTACAGACTCAGTTAAGGAAGAGAGACATAGAAGGCTTCTGTGACAACCCTGGCCCCACCCCACTCCCAAAAAAGTGACAGCTTAGACAGAAGTCATCAAAGACAATGCTTGGAAAAGGTGATAAGGATGCTGACGTGTAGCTCTCCACAATATACTGCTTTTGGTGGAGTGGAACTCAGTTTTCTTTAAGGGGCTGTCCACTGGAAATTTAACCGTGCTCCAGTGACTCTATGGTAACACAGATTGGACTTGACTTTCTGTGGGGAGGGTCACAAGGTGAGGGGAAACCTGGGATGACAGGTAAGTGGATGTGTTTGGAGTGCACTATGTGGAATTAAAAAATAATCAATTAAAAAGAGTATGTTTGAAGAAAAGGAAAGAATTCAGTATGTAATACCAATGCTTGGAATGAGGATACTAATCCAATAAGCTAATCTAATAAGTTACACACACACACACACACACACACACGAAATCATTTCTTTTTCTCTAGAGAACACATTGGGTCACAGTAAAATTAACTTCAGAACAATATGCTGTTCAGAGAAGAAAATGTACAGGAGATATTATTTATAGTATATTTCTCCAACAAAGATTTAGATCCAAAATATATTAGGGGGACAAAGTCTTCTCTAAATTAAAGACAGATAACCAAATCGCAAAATAATGAAGGGACTTTAAAAGTTATTTCACGAATCAGGGTATATGTAAAAATATCTTTAAAAAACTGTAAGATGTTTTGATGTTTTTCTCAATACATTTGGCCATCAATGAAAATAAACACACAGTGAGCTCCCACAATGCACCATAGAACTAGCAGATTTCAAAGAAGAACCTCAGACAGTGACAAGGATTTGGTGATGCTGAAACATCCAGGCACTGATGGGGACATGAAATGTTGTGACCCCATTGAAGCTAGCAGTGTCTAAAGCTGAGCAGGCATTGTGTATCTCAGGAATGCATCCAGAAGTTCAAGAAGAGATATCTGAAAGACTGTTCACAGAGCACACTGTGTGATGACCCAGACCTCCTATTACCCAGAAGCAATCAATAGTAAAGTGGGAAAGTGCTGCATGACAAAATGTGCACTGGAATGAGACTGCAAAAATCCATAGTTAATAGAAGGGTGAAACTGAATACAGTAACCTGCCCTGCAACAGACAGCCTATGGGAATGGGTTCACGGCGTGTGAGTTACACGTGCATCCAGGAGGCACACTCAGCTGACAGAACCGCCTTGTGTAATTAGAAATCAGAGTAGTGGCTAATCCCTGAGGTGGGAGAAGTAGAAACTGGAATGAATGAATGAGCTCTTAGCACACTCCTTACACTCTGTTCTCCATCTGGAGTCTACTGTACGGAAGGGGTGCTTGTGGAAGGTTCAACACCTGCACACTGTGCTCACTTTTCTGCAAGTGTGTGCTTAATTCTGCAATCAATGTTAACTACTGTGTTTTGATATTATTTAAACTTTTTTTTACTATGTGGAAAACATTTAAAGGAGTCAGGTAATTAAATTCTAAACGCATCTAATTATCCCAGACACAATCTAATTCAATAATTAGGTCATAACATCAGAATTGTTTTCAAGGCAAAAATATCAGAGAAATTTTGACAAAAAAAATAATACTTATTAACTACATACCAAAATACTAGGCTGGATTTTTATTTAAAAATAAAAAGGACTGCTCTTGCAAAGGACCCAGGTTCAATTCCCAAAACCCACACAACTACTCACGGCTGTGAGTCTAGTTCACGAAGATTCCATACTCTTTTCTGGTCTCTGCAGACACTGGGCCTGCATGTGTCACACAGGCCTACCCGCAGTTAAAACACCCCTACACACAAAACGAATGAATGAATAAATCTTTAGAAATGAAAAGACATAAATATATTTATTCCATAGACTAGCTGAGTGTTTAATGAGAAGAAATGAGTGCACGGTGTTTTCGTGGTGAGATGGCGATTTCACAGCCAGTCGGTGTATCCACGGCAAGGTTGCTGCGCATTAAAAGAAAGAAAAAAAATAAACAAAAAGGAAACCTAATAACTTCCCCTTGACTTTGAGGGCCTCATGAGCCATTCGTTGGTTTTGTTTTAAGCACTGTGGTGCTGTGTGAAGATACAGTCCTGACCAGCGTAGCAATCATTTTCCAACGCGCTAAAAACGTCTTCACTATTAAGGTTCATAACTTACCTGTTACACAGTGTTTTTTGTGGCACTGCATATCGATCCCAGCACCCACTGCTTACTAGGCATGAGCTCTATAGAGAATTATCCCTGCCCCTCTCTAACTTTTTTACTTTGTGACAGATTCTCACCTATTTGCCCGGGTTGGTATTCGCTTACCCTGTGCTCAGGTCTGCCGTGAACCCTTGAATGTCAGCAGCCTCCTGAGTAGCTGAGACTGCAGAACTGAGCTGTGGAGTCCGGCTTTTTATACAAGCAGTATAGGGTTGGTCAGACACAGCAAATTCGTACTGAACACATCAACTTGTTTTTTCATACAGGGTGACGTTGATACTCTATAAGAAGAAAACTATATGATAACTAGTGACACACATACCTTGACTCTAACCAACAACTCTCTACTCGAACTTAAGGCCTGTGCAACAAGGGAAAACCATGCCTGGTCCTGGAAACCTAGCCAACTCCCCAGGGCTGGTGAAGTCGTGGAACTTGGAGAAGAACCTACAACCACCACTGTACTAACCCGGTATAAAGCTTAACTACACTCTAAACATTTGTCCTCATACCCACAGGTAAGTATATTCCTCACCCCTCACCAAGAAAATGTCTCTTTGTAACAGAGAGAGACCATTACAGAAAACCACAACCTATCAGAATTCAGAGTTATTGAGCACAATCCCACGAGATATGTCTACAGCCCAACTCCCACATCTAAGGCTGAGGAATCAGTGGGGGTTGGGGGGGGAGAAAGGTGTTAAGTGTCCTCATCCTAAGGGGAAGCTCCACTCGTGATGTCTTGTGAATATAGCTGTCTAAATACGAATGAACAAGACAGCACCAATGAACATGCTAATGTGGATAAGAAGAAAGGTCGGGAGTTCGGAAGGCCTCAACCCTACACAAAGGACTACAGGCAATTAAAGAATAATGAGAGCTTGAGAAACTCTTCCCCAGGGAGGAGGAGCACACCAAATGGTCAGCCCTGAAATCAAATGCATCAAGGTACCATATACACAATGATGTTATATTTATGTATTTAAGGATGTTCTCTCTCTCTCTCTCTCTCTCTCTCTCTCTCTCTCTCTCTCTCTCTCTCTCTCTCCTAGTGTTGATGTCTACATGCAGGTGAGGGCAGGCACAAGATAAGGTAAGGCCTGTGATTGGACAGTGAAAAAGAAGGGCAGGCACAGAGTTTTTGAGAGGTAGGAGAAATAGGAAAAGAACCAAGATGGCAGAAGAGAAGGACGACCCAGATCTGTGTGGCTTTAAACTGCCACAGGTAGCTATGAATATCTTATAAGGGATGGATTGTTACAGGACAATCTGTCCTATCTAGGTGTCCTATCAATATCAATTGGCTCTGAGTTTTTTGTGTGGACATTTTGTGCGGTGAGAATTTACTGATATAAATCTGATTGATAAATTACAAGCCTCTAGAGTTTTGCTTTTACCGGGTTACTGGGTATTGTGACTGAGCAGGGTCAGTAGCAAGAGAGCTGTGAGATAGGCAATCGTTGCATGGGGCTGGCGTGGCAGCAACCACCAAGGGAACTTAGTGAGTTGGGTGGAGACCTTTCAAGAGCTCTGGGCCAGAGAGTCTGCCCAGATGAGAACACCCTGCTGCCTCGTGGCCCGTTGGTGCCAGCTTTAGTATGGGATGGTGCATCCTTTTTTATTATATCCTGCCTTGTGTGTGTGTGTGTGTGTGTGTGTGTGTGTGTGTGTGTGTGTGTGTGTAATAAGGATTAAAGAAAAAAGGATGCCATGAATTTGAAAGAGATGGAAATGAGAGGATTCAGTGAGAGAAAAGGGAAGGAAAATGGTGTCATATTACAATTTCAATATATATATATAATAAGAAGTGAAGCTTATTTGGAAGAGCAAACTCCCTTATAAGAAAATACCTTTTTCTACACAATGCACAATATTTCGATTTAATTATTCTTTCTACTAGAATTTTGAAGCCATAATGAACCAATGGGCCCTCTGAAGTTTAATATTGGAGGTTGAATATTCTCAAAAGCAAGTTTTCCATGGTTTGTGCTCAAAATTAACATGGATAAAATATTTCCTTCTATTTTCAGTACAAGTTGTATATGCTACAGTTTAATGCATTAGAGACAATGTTTAGCAATCTGTCAGAGACTTGAAACATCGAAAGAACTATTACTTCTAAGATGTATTTTAAATGTTATACTAAGACAAAGAGACAGACAGACAGATAGATAGACAGATAGATAGATAGATTTCATTTAGAAAAAGAATAATAACTTTATATTAAGGACTTGGTAAGTAAGAATGGAATACTGTGTACCATAGGTGAGCTTTGCTAGTTTTATTTTGTTTCTTGGTTTGGTTTGGTTTGGTTTGGTTTGGAGACAATGATAAAGCAGAGAACAGAGGAGGCAGCATTAGAGTGCTCACAGTGACAAGACTAAATGCCAGATGAAGAGAAATAAAACCAGGATAAAATTAAATAAACACAGAACCCGTAGCAAGCCAATGATGAGAAAGGACAGCATCATCCTGATCAAAGAAGAAAATGCTGCTCTCCCAACCCCACTTTCATAGAACCTGGGGATGCAATGGGAGGAGCTAAAGTTGAAGCTCTGTTTTAACTGGGAGAGTGCCTGGAAATCCACCAGGCTACCGCAAGGATGGCTGAATGGTTTACATATAAGATTAGCAGCATGTTTCCCAGGAGCCAAGAAAATGTCTGTGCTCAGGAGAACACGACACCAGGCAAAAGCTCACGATGTCAATCAGATTTCCCAAAGGCTATCACAACTTGCTGGATATGAATCCATTAGACTGATGTTCAAGCTGCTGACACTTAAAAGTAAGATGGAGGAAATACCTTTTCCAGAATCTGGGTTTGTTTTCTTACCTGTGGAATGAGAAGGCTAAACTGGATAACTTCTAAATTTATACATCTGTACCAGTCATTTTTCTGTTGACCAAAAACAAATTATAGACGAAAGGGCTTGTTTTCAACTCACTGTTCCACTGTTCCATACACTTCAGAAATGGTGGAGAAGACATGGATTGAGGCTATAAATTATCAAAACCCACCTCCATTAATGTATTTCCTCCTGCAAGGCTATTCCTTGTAAAAGTTCCACAACCTCCCCAAACAGTGCTACCAACTGAGGACCAAGTGTTCAAATACCCGAACCTATTGGAAATATGTCTCAACCAAATCACCAACACATCTAACATTTTATTGTTCTAATTTTACTATTTAAAATAAAATACAAAACACACAAGTTTGATAGGAAATAAAAATACCATAGGCTAAAGATTGCTGGTGGGGTTGCAAACTGATACAGCTGTTTTGGAAATCAATCTGGAGGTTCCTCAGAAAGCTGGAAATAGATCTACCTGAGGACCCAACTATACCATCCTTGGACATATACCCAAAAGATGCCCCACCATGCCACAGGGCCATGTGCTCCACTATGTTCATAGTGGCCTCATCTGTGATAACCAGAAGCTGGAAACAAGCCAGATGTCCCACAACGGGAGAATGGATACAGAAATGTGGTTCATTTACACAATGGTATACTACTCAGCTACTAAGAATGAAGACATCTTGAGTTTTGCAGGCAAATGGGTGGAACTAGAAAATGTCATCCTGAGGGAGGTAACTCAGACCCAAAAGGGCATGCATGGTATTTACTCAGTGATAAGTGGATATTAGCCAAAAAAATGTACAGAATACCCAGGATACAATCCACAGAACTCAAGGTTAACAAGCTGAAGGACCCAAGTAAGGATGCTTCAATCCCAGTTGGGAGGGAGAAGAAAGCAATCATGGATTGGGGTCAAGAGAGAGGGAAGGTACTGGGTGGGAGAGGGAAGGGGAGAGGGAAGAGGAACATGATCAGCTATTGGGGGAAAACAGGAGTGAAGCCCTGAGGGCCAGCAGAATGAATGGAAACAGGCAGCCTCAGGAAGTAGGAGATAGAGGACCCTCTAGAATGCACCAGAGACCTGGGAGGTGGGAGACTCTCAGGACTCAAAGGGAGAGACCTTATATGAAATTCCCAACATTGGGGAGAGGGAACTTGTAGAGTCCACATTCAGTAGAAAGAAAGGGCATCAAGTGAAGGGATGGGGCTGCTATCCCATAGTCAAAAACTCTGATACAGAATTGTTTCTGTCTAAAAGAACTGCAGGGACCAAAATAGAGAAGACACTGAGGGAAAGACAGTCCAGTGACTGGCCTAACTTGAGGTCCATCTTAAGGGGAGGCTTCAAGGCCTGACACGATTGCTATGGTACAGAGAGGAGCCTAGCATAGCTGTCCTCTGAGAGACCCAACCAGCATCTGACAGAGACAGAAGCAGATACTTACATTCAAGCAATGGACTGAAATCGGGGATCCCTGTGGTTGAATTAGGGGAAAGCTGGAAGAAGCTGAGAAGGAAGACGACACAATAGGAAGACCAGCAGTGTCAACAAACCTGGACCCCTGAAATCTCTCAGACACTGAACCGCCAACCAGGCAGCATACAGCAGCTGATATGAGGCTCCCAACACATATACAGCAGAGGACTGTCTGGTCTGCCCTCAGTGGGAGAAGACACACCTAAACCTGAAAAGACTGAGGCCACAGGGAGTGGGGAGGCCTAGTGGGGTGGGGGAATTCTGTTGGAAACAGGAGGGAGGAAGAATGGGGAACTGAGGGAGGGTGGACCGGGAGGGGGCGACTGCTAGACTGTAAAAAAATAAAAATAAGAAAGTGAATATTGAAAATATTAGTAGAACTTCAAGTAGTTAAATGTTCAGTAGCTTTTAAGGAAAAAGAAATTATTTCTTAATATAAGTAATCCAAAAATCAGAACCTTTAACAAGAATCTCAGAAGGCTTTCTTTGTTATTAAGAGACGACAGGGAAAAAAATAGATGTGGTTCTTGGCTTGGAGATATACCCTGTCCTTAATGGAAAAAAAAAAAAAAAGCAAAAGTTTCTTCCTTCGGTGACAACGGAAAATCTGGCACTGTGTTTCTGCATTCACAGGATTTCTGTGAAGCTCAAATTAACAGCATGTAACAGAGAAAATCGTGTACTACATAATTAATTTCGAAGCATTTCGTTAGAATGGAATTCATCCACGGTGACTTCTTTTGTTCCCATACACAACAAACATGCAGAAAGAATTACTTATTCGTGATTTTAAAAACTGAAATGGGATAGAAGCAGCAGATCCTCTATGCTCACATCTCCCGCAAAATGAAACCGTGGATATAATTTATATACGAAAAAGACAGTTGCTTGAGATGGGATACAGTCTGACCCGTCAGACTGAATGGCTCACTCCTGGATGCTGTCCTGGAGGGGACAGTTTTTAAATGTGACCCATTATGTACATAGTAATTAAGAAGGACAGGAGCGAGCATAAGTGGGAGATCAAACAAAGCGAGCAGAGAGAAGTACGCCTTGGATTCCACAGAAGGTGGAGACCATGGCAGAGCCGGAGGGTCAGCGGCGATCTCGGAAGAGCCTTTGGGGTGGAACCAAAGGGCGGTGGATGTGGCGACTGTCCGCGCAGACAGTGCTCTCAAGGGGCTTAATTATAAAGACAAAGCTGGTCCGGCATATGGTTCTGTCTCATAAACTTTATAAATGAAAATGTTTTAGGCCCGTCTAAAAACCGATAGAAGAGAACCCCTCATTGCGACTGCAAGCTGAAGCGACAAGCAATAAAGGAACAGAGGTGCATCCAGGGAGGTGGGAACTGGCAGGCCCAGGGAAGAAAGAGAAATTCCCCGTGGGGTAAGCAGATTGGCAGATTGCTGATGGGAAAATAAATACATGGAAGCTATGAAGACAGTACAGGCATTCGTACCCCTCCAAATGAGAACTGGGGAGCTTTAAAAGGGGAACAAGAATACCCTTGGCAGGGAATAGGGAGGCAAAGTTTAGAACTGAGGCAGAAGGAACACCCATTCAGAGCCTGCCCCACATGGGGCCCATACATATACAGCCACCAAACTAGATAAGATGGATGAAGCAAAGAAGTGCAGGCTGACAGGAACTGGATGTAGATCTCTCCTGAGAGACACAGCCAGAATACAGCAAATACATAGGCGAATGCCAGCAGCAAACCACTGAACTGAGAACGGGACCCCGTTGAAGGAATCAGAGAAAGGACTGGAAGAGCTTGAAGGGCTTGAGACCCCATATGAACAACAATGCCAAGCAACCAGAGCTTCCAGGGACTAAGCCACTACCTAAAGACTATACATGGACTGACCCTGGACTCTGACCTCATAGGTAGCAATGAATAGCCTAGTAAGAGCACCAGTGGAAGGGAAGGCCTTGGTCCTGCCAAGACTGAACCCCCAGTGAACGTGATTGTTGTGGGGAGGGCGATAATGGGGGGAGGATGGAGAGGGAAACACCCATATAAAAGGGGAGGGGGAGGGGCTAGAGGGATGTTGGCCCAGGAAGGGGAATAACAATCGAAATGTAAATAAGAAATACTCAAGTTAATAAAGATAAAAAAAAAAAAGAAAGAAAACTGGGGAGCACCGGATGAGCCATTTGGGTTCCTTCAAAGGAACGGCACACTTAAAATGTTAATAGATGAGAGTTTGTGCTTAGTGTCTTTACCATGACAAGGAACACAGGAAGAAAGCCCTCCCCAGGTAATAACAGCGTGTGACTTGAGGTGAGAGGAATTAGTCTGTAAGGTCCTGAAGACGAGGAAGGGGTGGTCAGGGATGGAGCCATCATAAATGAGGATAAGTCGATGCTCAAGTGACAGTCAACATCACGGTGGCCATGATAGCTCCACTGATCTGTACATTTTAAGGTTTGGGAAATCGTAAACACATCTGAAATGTGTGCAGCAGATGTCTCCTACCTCTCAATGGAATATTTGGAGTTTAAAGATAAAAGGCCGAAGGTGTAGCTCAAAGGTAGAGAGGCTAAGAGGCTCAAAGCCTTGTGTGTAGTCTCCAATATAGAAAAAAAAATAAAAGGAAATCAATAAATTAAAATTATCTTCTAAGGTCTCCTAAGACGAAGCCACGTGATGGAAATTGATATGCTGCAGGGTATGACATACCTGCTGGCTATTCTGGAAGGACAGGTCATACCCTTTACAGACTATTGATAAGGATATAAAATGTGTGGACGCCATAAAAGCAGCACCCTCCCCTCCAAATTCGAACAGGGAAGCACCGGGTGATCCCTCAAGCCAATTTGGGAGCAAACATTCAAAGGAATAGCAATGCTGTTAAAAGGTGAGAGCTTGGGCTTAGTGTATTTACCACAGTAAAGAGTAAAGGAAGAAACCCGGATGGTTCAAGTATACAACCGCATGTCTTTTATAGCCCTGTAAGACTAACCTGAATACACAAATTCTGGTTTCCAAAGACTCCTCGGGTTTCAGGATAATATCACAGTAAACTTTCTTGAAGTCAGAGAACACACGCGGCTGCTGTTGTATTCTGAGGCCCTAACAAAGTTAGACGCACCAAGGGTGAAGGAGACTCAATAAATGTTTACTGAAATCAGAGCAAAGCTGGTAGGTCCTTTAATCCATCTTGACAGTGACATATCAAGTACTTGTGCTTTTACCACACCAATGTAAAGTAAAGGTCAAGTAGATTAGCCTTGACAAACTGCGTGTGAAAAGGAACAACTGTCCCTTAAACTTGTCACCTTTTTTTTTCCCCTAAAGAATTTTACAAAAGCAACAGATACTTTCGCTAAACAGAGATCTTTGCATTTAATTAGCACGGGGCCCCCCGCTGATCTCGGAAATAAGCAGAAACAAAAAGTCCAAAGCCACCACTGATGGCATCATACGAGCCAGGCCAAGCAAAGTGTGAGTTCCGATAATTCAGAGTTCTGACATTCAGAGGGGGATTGTTATGTATCAGGGTTGAACACTCAGATGAAATACAGGTACCTTCACCATGATCCCTTAAGCCTGGTACTACTGGTGGGTCTCAAATGGTTTAATCTCACGATTTCAAGAGAAATAAGTGATGTCGTTAACACGAGTCCAGTTCTCTCTGCACCATGGTCTTAATGACAGTGTTCATGCCCAGAGCAACTCTTCCCTTTGAGAAATGCAGAGGTGTAGCCCAGAGACTAAATCTAGCTGGCTATGAAGGATGAACTGAACTTGGCTCTCTTCGGCCCGGGACAGCAGTTCTTATCCATTCTTGAAAAGTCATAGATCCCGATATAAGGATTCTTAGTGTTTTAAACTTTACACTAAAGTCCGTCGGTGGGCAGAACTCACCCCGAGTCAAGTGACTTCATCCATATTCCATCTTGGGATACTTTTGGATATGAGGACACGTGGCATAGTATAAATCGGATGACCATAGGGACTCATTCGCCCCTCATTTCCTAGGTTATGTAGCTGATCAGAAGTTAATTCAAGAATGAAGTGTGAGTCTCCTTTACAGAGTCTAAGGAATCTCTACGTTGGAGACAAGCCAGTGAGTCTAGTTTGTGGCTCTCCCCTGCAGTCATCGAGAGGAACTAGAGGTGGTCTACGGTTGTGAGTGCCTTCAGTTGCTAAGTGACATGAGGAGAAAGCTTGGCGATGGGTGTGGTCATCATTCACCTCCGAAGTTTAATGGGACTAAAATCTCTGAGTTAAACTGGGATAGGTGAACAAAATTAGACCCAACCAGATTAACCCCTGCCTGAAGAGGGAAGGGGACCTAGGAAAAGAATCTCTTTGGGGTCCACGTACAAGCCAAACGCTCGAAATCTGAAGGTTGCCTGAAAGGTAGGAGAGCACCACTCAAGACAAGGAAAGGTGCAGTGTGCAGTCACCGTGAGAAAGCCTACCTCAGTGAAGGCGCGGTGTCTAAGCACCTAGAGATACCCAGGCAGCCAGCGTCTACAAGCAGCATCCCAGAGCTGTCCTTTGTCTCCACAATACCCAGAATCCCTTTCTGACCAACACCTTTTGAAATCTGTCTATACGAACCCACTCTTCTCATGCCTGCATTAGTTTCCTAGCTGGTGTCCTCAGCCGTGTAGGATTTGATCTGACACTCTCTCTGGTGTTACTATCAAATAAAACATCTCTCTCCCTTGCTGGGATGCTCCCAACTAAGACCAAACTCTCAGTTTTCCTTGGGTGGGCTTCAGTGATCTCTTTCTGTATTTCCCCTTCCAACATACTTTTAATAATAGACTCTGAATGAAGAGGAAACAATTGAAAGGACCTGTAAGACAACATTTTTGCCTTCCAAATTCTGTGGCCACGTGTTTTATCTGCCCAGATGGTTCGTGGATGTCACAACTCTCTATCTTGCATCAGCCCCTCCATCTTGAACGTTTTCTTCAAAGCTAAGCTCAAATATCAGTCCTACTCGGAAGGTTACCTGGCTCCCCAGTTGGAATCAGTTAGCCCTTTTTTTATTTCTTTTTTGTATCCTTTGGGTTTTGATCTTCTTTCGTTCTGTTTCTTATTAGAGTCATGTAGCAAGGATACAAGACAAAGCCTAAAATGTGAATCTTCTAACTATTTTTAGCTGGGCGGGGGGTTGGTGCTGGAAGGGTCTCGTTGCGTGCAAACTCGAGGTGTCTTTTGAAAGATGGAACTGGAGACAGGTCTTGGGTGTGATCATAGTGGTGAGCCTGGAGGCACTAGGGCTCTGCCTTGGGACAGTAGCCAAAGGGTGTCGTTGATGGAACCAGAGAGGCCAAAAGTTGAGCTCATAGGTTCCCCACAAGGGTTCAAATGGTTCTGGGGAAGAATTTCCAGAAACCAAGCTTAATAAAAGTTGTAGCATCTGTAGGTCATGGCAAGGAATGCCCTTTGAAAGTTGTTATCAACTTGGAGAGGTTGCATATGAGTGTTACAATTCCAGATACTTTGTAAAAGTACGCTTTCAGTGGTTCCCTCCCTCGTGCTTTTGTGTTGAAGCCTTTGTCCTCAACAGGTGGCACAGTTGAGAGAAAACAGATGGCACTGCTGAGCAGTAACAGAGCCATTGGGAGGCACAGCCTAGTGGTAAGAAGTTAGATTATTGGGGTACATACCATTGAAGGGAGATGCTGGGACCCTGGCCCCTCCTGTCTCTTTCTCTTTGTTTCCCAACTGCCAAGCACTTCCAGCCTGGTGTTTTGCTTCCACGGGTCCAAGAGCAATGGGGGCCAAGTGACCGTGGACTGACCCTCTGAAGTCAGGAGTCCACAGCAACATTTTTCTTCGTATAATTGAATATTTTCAATTTTGTCACAACAATGGGAAGCCAAGATCCTATCTATAATAGAAGCATCGTATTTTTCTTTAAGGAAAAAAAAACCTCATATTCTTTCAACAGCACATCTATCAATTCTCACTTTCCCAAGATAGCCTTACTTTTATCTGCAACAGGCATATGTGTAGTAATTTACCCAGCATGCCCCTCTTCTCTGCCTCTCATAAATGCATTGCTCTTCTCTCGAGCAATCCCCCTGTCTCAGTCATTTGATGATTGGACTGCAGAGCTGGGTGCTGGGGTTAACTTTGCAGCTGCTGTGAGTGTCATGGCCAGGATCAGCACAGGACTCCTGCATGGTTACTCACATCTCTTCAGATAAGATGCTTATCAAGCAGGAAAGAGAGCCTCTGTTTTCTCTCAGAGCCGTCCTGTCTATCACCTCGAAAGTTTTGGAGAAGACAGGGAAGGCTAGAAAAGAGAAGTTGAAGTTGATAAGAGGAGGGAGGGGTGGATAGGAGACAGTGGTTTGGTTTTTTGGTTTTTTTTTTTTGGTTTTTTTTTTTCTGTTTATATTTTAAATTAACATTTCCATACTGCTGAGACAAAAAAAAATTTTTTTCTTCAATCATAAGAAATCACAAACAGATATCATAAGCCTCCCCGCCCCCTACCCCCACAGGCATTTGAAGGACCCCAGCTGTGAGCCTCCCCTGGCTTGCCAGGTTTAAATTGTTTGTTTCCACTCTGCCACCCTGGGTGACACTAATGAAGTTTTGAGCTGCACCAAACATATGCTAGAAGCTACACTGCCTTCTCTGACACTCCGAGTTTCTCTATAAATATTTAAATTATGTCAAGTTTGTTATCTATGCGGGAGTGGGGGTGGGGGTGGGGGTGTCCCGAAGTGAGCAACACAGCTCTCCTAGAGCATCAGTTGGGGAGGAAAGTATAAAGTCAGAAAGCTTGGTTTCTCTTTATTCTAAAATACACCCCCTTCCCCCATATAGCTTCCTTTCTCTTGTTTCAAACTAGAGAATCTTGCTTAAATATTTCTGAAACAGATTACAGAGCCCACTCTTTGAAAATCAAAGAACTTCAGGCAGAAGGGAGGAGGGGTCGGGGACCCTCAGTATAGAGACAAGACCAAGAAGAAAACGTGGAAGAAAAGCAAATCGAAACTCTCTTCGACCACAAACAGATTGAAAAGTTGAATTATTCAAGGCGGCAAATTTTCTGGATTCCGGCTTTGTGCTGCAGGAATTGGAAACAGATAACAGAGGCATTGTTTGATATTTTTCCGCTGCCAGCCTGGGTAACCACCAGAGTACCCTGCCTCCAGTCTCTGCTGCCAACCAGCAGGAACTCTGCACGTGTTAAGGACACACGGTCAGATTTCTCCAGCCCTTATCCATCCACATCCTATCTTTTTGTTCCACAGAAGGTCACAGTTGGATGTGAAAATTTGAATATATCAAGGTAGGTAGTGTTAGGGAAACTCGTGAGATTCCTATCATTTCTCTCCAGCTTGCAACCTTTAAACTGGGGTTGTGCACATTTAGAGTCATGTAAATGGTAGGCTCTCTCCAGCTCTGTCGCCTTTCCTCCTGAGTTGACGCTGTCTAACCCTGCACTTTAAAAGGAATTGGTTTTTCAACAAGTCTGAAGTAAAACTCTTTTCCCTTTCCCTTCAAACGGATGTGAGACAGGAGGAGGGAGGAGGCGAGAGAGAGTTTGTGTATATGAGAGTGTGTTTGAGCTGTGTCTGTATGAGATTGTGCATGTGAGGCTCTGTGTCTGTGTGTGAGAGTGTTGTGACGCAGTGTGTGTATGTGTGTGAGCGTGTGTGTGTGCTGGTGAGTGCGTGCATGTGTGAGTGCATGTGTGTATGTGCTTCTTCGTGTGCGTGTGTGTGCGTGTGTGTGTGTGTGTGTACGCGCGCGCGTGTGCGTACGTGAGCGTGTGTGTTTGTTTTACCCCTTATTAAGCAGGACGATCTAATCAGGCCTTTTCTTCCCTCAAGTTTTGCCTGTATTCTTGAAGGAGGCCTAAGCGGGAATCCGGCACAGAGCTACATTTCTCCTTTCCAGCTCCTTTCTAGAGAGCTGCAGCCAAACTTAGGGGATCCAGAAGACGAGGAAAGGTGGGTAACTCTGGGAGGACAGGCCTAACAGAGGCTAAGCAAAGAGGACACGGAAGTGTGGTGAGATGACCTTTCTTTAGCTTCAAGTGATGGGGTCATGACAAAGGCATAGTCTCTCTAGTACGCAGGCGCAGGCTTGCATCCTCCCGTCCCTCTTCATGGGGTATCCACGCAACAGGACTGAGAAGAGACTCCGAGCACCGACAGACAGGTAAATGTCCGTCTCTCCAGCTCAGATGCTAATGTTCCTATGCACCCCGGATGCCTATTTAGACGTCAGCTAACCGCCACGCTGCCGGCAAGCTTCTAGACAATGTACGTCTAATAAAATAAGTTCAGAGAACTAAAGATCTCTGCCGTATCTCTCGGCTAAAATTACACACAGATGCCGCTCAGCGCCTGTATTAACTTGTAACTGCGAACAAATTATAAGGTTTTAAGATCACAGAAAAGTTTTTGAAGTTGAAAATAACCACCATTACGGACAAAATAACCTGTCACTTCTTTTGGAGTTTGGGGAAATAAAATGTTGTTAGGAAGAGAAAACACCCTGACCTCATGCCGAAACGTATAGCACTACCGACTCTTGTGCTCTAAGAGCCTTGAGGCAGGTAGGCAGGGAAGGAACTGTGTACGGAAGTCTGTCTTCTCTCCTAAAGCATTTCAAATTGGCAAGATGGAGTGCCCTGCGTGTAGGAGATCATGCGTTAACTGTGTTGTAAAGGCAAAAACCCCGTTATTTCCTCTGAACCAAACATATTAATTATCAAAAAAAAAGTCATGCAAAGTTAAAGAGAGAGAAATATCTGATTTGTCTCATGAAAGAAATGGCAAGGCTATGCAATTTAAACCTGTTTAAATTGAACCTTGTAAAAAGAACCTTGGTTCTTCTTGTCTTGTTTCCCTCTATCGACGCAAATGATATTCAGAGTTTAGAATCCATGCTTGATGACATAAAACCATGGGTCCTTTGATACCCTATGCTGAGTTCAGAAAACCTGTAGTAGATTATTGGAACAATAATGCAGTTCACAGAGCTTGGGTCTAATAAAGATCCAATAGTTGTATTCCATAATCCTAACAGAATTGGTTTAATCATAAAGAATGAGTAACAAATATAAAATGTACTGAGAGCTGCCCGAGATACACAGAGCATCCATTCTCAGAGGGGAAACAGTTCTCTCCAGGTTTCGCCTCTGCAGCTGCGTTCTAGAGTCTGAACATCGTTGAAATTAATTGCCCTCAAGGTTCAACTCAAGCTTTCCCTTTGAAGGGCGTGCTGAAGGTATGTTTTTTCGAGCCTAATTACTCTGCCACTTCAAACACACTCCTTCCGCCGAGTGGGCGGAGCAGAACCATCTGCTTGAAGGCTCGGAATCTCACACGTCTTTTCTCCCTGCATTCCTGGTCCTTCGTCCTGAAGGCCAGGTCATTCTGGCTTTTGTTTGACCTATCCTGTCCTTCCTCACAAAGAGCAAAAACTTCTACTGAAGAAACTAAAGCACTGTGTGGTACAGGGTATACACATGTTAGAATTCATGGCACTCAGGTCCTGAACACTTTGTGTCGAACGCTAAAAATGAGAAAGAGATTTTTAAATATCAGCAACTGTATAGAGACCAGTATGTTTCAGACATGCTAGAAATATCTAAGTGGGAAGCACCTTTTAACAGCGAGAATTGGCACAACTGATTATTTAGCACAGTGTTCTCCTTCGGTTTTGCCACCACGTTCATGGTATGGGGGACTTGGGATGACATCACTTGATCTAAATGCCACAATGCCTAGGCTGTACCGTGTCCTTAGAACTCTTTGCACCTTGCATCGTTCTCGTAAAGGACCCATTCCACGTGTGACCCCAGCACTTTGTCACTGCTGGCCGTTACTCTGTATGGACGGTCTCCATCGCCTCATGTTGCTATAATCAAATACCTGGGACTGGATCATCCACACAGGAGAGGTTTTATCTCCGCACACACAGTAAGGGACCTCGAAGAGCCTGCTGCCGGTATGTTTGTCTTCCGATGAGGATCTTCTGCTGGCAAATGAAGAAAACCAGGTGTCTCGGGGGACAGAGAGGACAAAGGAAACAAGACAATGAAATTATTTTCGTTGCTACTACCTCATCACTGTAATTTCGCTACTGTTATGAATCATAATGTACATATCTTACATGTGGGATATCTGATAGTTGACCCCCAAGGAGGTCACAACCCATGGATTGAGAACACTGGTTTATAAGAAGCTGTCCTCATCTCGCCAGAAGTGCATTGATTTTTTTATAATAGCTACTTTGTTTTTCTTTCTCCTTTTAGAATTTACTTTACAGCCTGATTGCACCTCTTCCTCCCTCCTTTCCTCCTTTTCATCTCCTCGGGTCCTCCCTTTCTCCTCAGAAGGGTAGAGGCCTCCCATGGATACCAACCAGCCTTGGCATAGCAGTAGGACTAGGAGCATCTTCTCCTATTGAGGCTAGACAAGGCAGCCCAGTCAGGGGAAAGGGATCTGAAGGCAGACAGTAGACTGAGAGACAGCCCCTGCTCCTGATGTTGGGAGTCTGAGGTGCACAATCTGTGCCAATGGCCTAGGTCCCTCCCATGCAGGCTCTCTGGTTGGCTGTTCAGTCTCTCCGAGCCCCTACAGACCCAGGTTAGTTGATTCTGAATGTTTTCTTGTGGTTTCCCTGACCTCTGTGGCTCCATCAATCTTTCCTTCTTCAGTAGGATTCCCCAAGCTCTACCTAATGCTTGGCTGTGGGTCTCTGCATCTGTTTCCATCAGTTACTGGGCGAAGCCTCTCAGAGGACACTTATGCTAGGCGCCTGTCTACAAGCACAGCAGAATATCATTAATAGTGTCAGGGCTTAGCTTTCTCCGCACAGGTCTCAAGCCGGGCCAGTCGTTGGCTGTCCATCCCCTCTCTTTCTGATCCGTCTTTAGCCCTGCATATCTTGTAGGCATGTCAAATTGTGGGTCTAAGGTTTTGTGGCTGGATTGGCATTTCAGTCCCTCCGTTGGAACTCTTCTCTGGTGACAGGAGAAGGCTGTTTCAGGTTCCACTGCTACGAGACTTAGCTAGAGTGAACCTCATAGATTCTTGGGAGTTTTCATTGTTCTAGGTTTCTAGCTTGTCTCAGAGATGCCCCCCATCTAGTTGTCTTTCCCAGTCCTCTCTCTCTCTCTCTCTCTCTCTCTCTCTCTCTCTCTCTCTCTCCCTCCTCTCTCTCTCTCCAATCTGCCCCCACTTGATTCCTCCTAATCCCCTCCCTAGCACTTCCCCCACCCAGTACCCTCCCCCCATCTGTCCCCCTTTTTTCCATTCTATTTACTCTTCTCAGTTGACCTCTATTGGGCCTCCTTGTTGCTTAACTTCCTTGGGTCTGTGGATTGTAGCATGGTTATTCTGTACTTTGTGGCTAATATCTACTTATCTAAGTGAGTATATATACCAGGTTTGTCTTTCTGGGTCTGGGTTACCTCACTCACAGTAATCTTTTCTAGTTCCATCCATTTTCCTGAAAATTTCATGATGCCATTGTTTCTAATAGCTGAGTAGTATTTTATTACGTAAGTGTGCCATGTTGCCTCTATCCATTCCTCAGTCGGCATTGAGTTCTGTAATGAGAACAAAGCTGCTGTCAGCGTGCCAACACTTTAGTAGCACTGAAGGTAAAACCTCGTGTGCATTTATTCAGAGTAAGCGGAATGGATTCTAGCAGGCTCTGATTTCAACCAGAGACACCAAAGTTTTGGAGACGAGTCTCGTCTTTCCCGCAGCAGCATGATAAAAGTAGCAAAGCCAAAGGGCTAGAGAGGTGGCTCCGTAGTTGGGAACACTTGCTGCTCTTGTAGAAGAACCTGGTTTGGTTTTTAGCACCCGCGTGGTGGCTCATAACCTTCCATAACTCCAGTTCCAAAGGATCTGATGCCCTCGTCTGACCTCCAAAGGCGCAAGACACACACATGATCCGCAGACTTATAGACAAAGCACTCACACATTTAAAATAAAATAAATAGAACTTGAAAGAAAGGAAAGAAGGAAGACAGGAAGGAAGGAAGAAAAACAGAAGAAAGGAAGGAAAACAGGAAGGGAGAAAAGAAGGAAAACAAGGAGGAAGGAGGATAGGAAGAAAAAGGAAGGAAGGAAGGAAAAAAGGAAGAAAGGAAGGAAGGAAGAAAGGAAGGAAGAAAGGAAGGAAGAAAGGAAGGAAGGAAAGGAAGGAAAGAAGAAAAGAAAAAGGAAGGCAGTCAAACAACCCATGGGGTTTTCTTTTAACATAAAATCTAAGTCATGATGTTAAATTCGAGGAAATAGTTTTGAGCTTAACACGGTTACAGAGCAGGAAAAAGCATTTTTCCACTTCCATTTGGTACTTTGGGTTTTCTTTCTTTCTTTGAAGAAATCTCATTCTCAAAACACGGACTTAAAATGAAAAGTGTTAAATTCCTTTCTGAGGACATCAGCTGATCAATTGTGAAGATAATTGATAAACTATAGGCAGATATATCAAGTAGATAAATGATAAGAACAGACAGCCCAGTCATTCCTTCATTTAACCGACATTCCTGCATGACTGTCCCATGACAGACACTTCACTAACTACTGAGGACACTGAGATGAATGCACCGCCCTCCCTCTCTTGTCAAAGACAATTAATTAAATGAACGAATTCTAACGGACATGGTACCCAGCCTACAATGAGCAGCGCTTGGTATTGTCCCCCCCATCTCTCCATCCCCTGGTCTGTCTCCTGTTAGTGTAAGAGGCTAACAGCCGCAGGACTCCATCCCTTGGTGCTGGTGGGGACAATCAAACCATTCAATCCAGTCCCTAAGACTCGTCACCACACTAAACCCCAAGGGTGATGCCCCTTGTCAGTCAGGACTTCCCAGGCTGGATTTTGTGTCCGTTCTACTTTTCCCAGAAAGTCCCATTATATGAGTAATAAATCCCCTTACACCATTTTGTTACATGGGTGTGGCAACATCAAGCCTGACACAAAACTAATTACAGACAGGTGCTAAGGGACTCCTGTGGGTCACCACAGAACACACCCATGCAGTGAGCACCGCCACTGGCTATCCCTGCCCTTGTGTGTGATCCCTTCCACTAGAATGTGGGCTGACGCTGGGAACTCACCTTGACCAGATAGAACGCAGAGCAAGCGGCGGTATGTCCCTCCAACTAGATGGCCATGAAGATGCTGGCTTCTCTCTGGGACAACTCTTCTTACTCTCTTTCTCATGCTGATGGAAATCAGGCACCATGTTGGAGGGACCTTTAAAGAGACCCACAGAAAGAGGAACCGAGGAAGGCCTGCGCTTAATTAACAACCAGAGAAACAGATGTCCACAGCCATCCACTGTGTGAAGCTGAATCCTGCCAACATCTAGAAGATTTCCAGTAAATCTCCCAGTGAAGCTGTACTGTGACCATTGTTTTAACTAATACCAAGGCCTTGTAAGAAGGGACGGTGGCTTAGAGGGCCCAGGTAACTTGGGAGTGGAATCTGGATCCATACAGAGGGATACAATTTCTTATTTTGAGGCTCTAAGTTGTTGCGTGCTGTTTTAAAAAAATCTCGCCACCACACTTGCCTGGGAGCTGCTGAGCTACCGGCCCTTCTCGGCGCCTTTTCCAGGATCGGTTGCAACCAGCGCTAACCTGGCTTCCCTTTCTACCTGCCTTTGCTCCAGGAGGAGTAGCATTACTAGCCTACTCCCGAGACCCTTGAATCTGTGGATAAAAGACAGAGAGAGAGAGAGAGAGAGAGAGAGAGAGAGAGAGAGAGAGAGAGAGAGCTCTCCGAGCACCATCACCACCACCACCCCGCCCCCCCATGCCCAGAGCTGAGGGCCGAACCCATAAGGCAAGCGCTCTACCACTAAATCCCCAAGCCCTGCTCCGTTACCTTTTAACTTGCCCACTAAGCACAATTGTTGGGCACAGATACCTCCCGCCTGGAATGGTGTGCCCTTACCAATTTATTATCTCCATTTTCCTCCTGCCCTAAACTTAGAGTCTTGTTCTACCTAATCCCTGCCAAACATCTTTAGGCACCTGCAGAGACCACAGGCCATAGCTGCCCCAAGACCTTACATGATTGCTGTGTTCCTTTCGTTCCATAGCATGGCAGGAAAAGCCCCTTCTCTCCTTCCCTGCGCCTCCTTTTGCTCCTGGGACCCAGAAATCCCGCCTGTACCTTCCGCCTAGCAATTGGCTCCTGGCCTTCTTTATTGACAAATCAAGACTAAGTGGTAGCGTTGATCTACTGAACATCAGTAGGTACTCAATGTGATGCAATGGAGCTGAGGTAGAGATACAGAAAGATGGTGTGGTCCTTTAAGGTGATAAGAAAAAGTTACTTAGCGGGACATGCTGAGGGAGGTATGGAGTTCTGAGAAAACTGGCAGATTAATGGATGTGGAGATGCTTAAAGGAATTAAGTGTTGCTGGACTAGGGAGCCTCAAGATGGTTTGCAGACTTGAAGAGATATTCCAATGTGAGGTCAGAGAGTACCTTGGAGGCCATGTTATGGAGAAATTGGGGAAGAATTTTTGACAGAACAACAGCACTGTCACCCTTGTGAAACTTGAGCTAGACTGACAAGTCTGAGGGATCTAGATGGAAATGTCTGGGTAAATGGTAAATCTCTAAAAAGCTTACCCTAGGGTGTATGGCAGAGAGAATGGTTCTAAATTCAGCAATCCACCGTCTGCCCATCTGCCTGTTTCCCAGTCATTAGAGATGGATGTCTGGGCTCCACACAGACACAAACAAACCCTCATAACAGCAAGACCAGAAGCCGAGGGGCAGGTTCACAGTATTCCCACGGGAACCTGAGATGCTGAAGCAATACCATCCAGAAAGCAGCAAAGTCAAGCTGGCAGGACGCGTGGTCCTGGCTGCTTTGCTGGGACATTGGCACCTCATACCTTGGACACCAGCACTGGGGTCAGTGCCTGGGAAGGACTCGGGGCCTTTCAGTAAAAGGCATTATTTTTCTATTTAAAAAAAAAAAAAGAGAGAAGAAATATGGTAGACAAGGAGAGAGAGGGGGGAGAGAGAGAGAGACAGACAGAGAGAGAGAGAGACAGAGACAGAGAGAGAGAGAGAGAGAGAGAGAGAGAGAGAGAGAGAGAGAGAGAGAGTGTGTTAGAGAATCAGGCCACATCAGGCCAAACATGAAACATCCCCCATTGAACCACAGCCCATCCAGGTTCTTGGTTTGGAGAATAATTACGAGATCTAGGAGTCCCTCCAACCAGGATGAGAAGAATAAAAGAAAATAAAGGGAGAAACACATACACGGGGGAAAGGAGGGGGAAGGGGATACAGAGACAGAGGCAGAGAGAAGGAGGAGGAGGAAGAGAAGGAGGAAGAGAGGGAGAGGGGAGAGGGTGGAGGCAGAAAGAAAAGCCATTAGAATTAATCCACATTGTTTCGGAACCGTTTAGTAGCTTGTGCAGCTTCTTCGCGCTTACTCCCCATACGAATGTCACTTTATATCAGATTGACATGTTTATTAGTTTATCTAATTAGCTAATACCGATACATGGCTAGGACACAATCCCCGCTGATTACTCCCACTCCCTTCAGACTTGGCTAACACCACATAGCCATTGTCATACCTCCTTAGGTGATTTTAGACTGTGACACGGCCTCAGATTTTGTTTTGGATGACTTTGATAATGATGATGGATTCTGAAGAAGTATAAGGCAGGATTCTGCTTTATTTTAAATTGCCTGGTTTTATCCTCATAATGAGACAGAGTTAGAGTTTTGAGAAGAATAGATGCTGTTCTAATGTCAATACCATGTCCCGTTTTTATATCCATGTTGCTCTGGACTAGGCAATGTGAAGTATTTGATATTTCCACTTCGGAAGGAGTGACTACTGTGGAGGAATTAGTCATGCTTGCTCTCTAGTCAACTCAAAGGCTCAAACAAGAAAACTTGGAGAGGCAAGCTGAGGCCACCATGATGTGAAGACAGTCGAAATGGAAAATAAAGGCAGTGTTGACGACTTAAAGATGGCCTCACGCGCCATCAGCCTCAACCAGTTGCCTCTGACTTTGAGAAATCGCACTTGTGACTAAGAAGACGTGATGAAACATAGAAAAGAAGATCTGGAATGAGCAAAGAGAGCAAAATGCTAAAGCCAGGGAGAGAAACAGTGAAGTGTACTGTGCCATCAGCTGAGGAGCGCGGGCTTCACAGACTGGGGCAACTTCTCCATGGGGCTCCGCGACGTCATGACCAGGGAGATTAAAGGGAACCTCGGGGAATGTGAAAAGAACGGACTCTAGAAACCTGTGTTCGCCTGCACTAAGAGGAAGGAGAACGATCAGAGAACAAAGCTATATAGAGTTGAAGATCTGTAGTAATGCGTGAGACACGGGTATGTTCATCGGCTGCAGGCAACCGGAGAAGGAGGAATGGAAACCAACCGTCTCGCGGCAGCTGAAGAGACGAGAGGATGAGCAGTCACGGTCATGAGTGTTATTTATTTATTCTACACACGGGGAGGGGCTAGAATGCATTGTTTTCCCTAAATTGGGCATTCCTGAAAGGTAAGTGGTGAATTCTCCTTCTTTTTCTGGATTAGACTCTAAGGCGCTGGAGCACAGGAAGTCAAGATTTCATCCTGGGTTGCAGAGCCCCACGCGCATATTCGCCACCTTCTACTCCCGGTGAAGGCCTGGGTGGCAGACTGCAGCAGCAGGAGGGATGTGAGGAGCAGCGAGTGTGGGTGGCGCACAAGGGGTTGCATAACAAATATTTGTAGGATGAAAGAAAACTCGCAGAGCGAAGATATGGATATGTAGCCATAGGGCAGGAAGTTGCTGCGGGTCACGCTGGTTACGTCACCAGCGATGAATGCGCTCAGTGTTCCTGAGTAACAGTGGTCCACTTGTTTTATTCCGTTACAGCTCAGCACTTCACCCCTTTCTTCTTGTGTATCTGAATCCCAGTCCCTCAGCGGGGGTTCCCTTGGATGCCTGAAGCTAGAACTGGAAAGTACTTTGGGAGTTTCCAAGGCCAGGAGAAAGCACAGCTCAATGAGAATTTGAAATCCGATAGCTGCAACTCAAGGATCCCTAAATAGGTCTAACAGCAGCAGGCCTGGGATCCAGGAGCGCGGAGCCAGGGATTTCAAATCCTAGGAACCAGGGTCAGAGGCCCAGAAAAATGATCTTAACAGATGGTCAGCACTGAGTCCTACTTTAAGCCTGTCAGTCATGGTGACTAACGGTCGCGCTGGCCAGTCTAAAGGGTTGTGAGAGGTCAGTAACCCCCAGGTAGTGACTATTCTGCGGGCAGAAGCTATGGGATTCTTTTATCCCAGCAATTATGCCCACAGGATCTGGCATGGGGAATGTGTTTTTAAAAGATTACTAATAGAGCGATTGCAATTTACAAGTTTAAACAAAAAAAAAATGGAGTGTCAGTAACTATCACGTTATGACACATTTGGGCATGAACTTGACAATTTGAATTTAATAATTCAAGCACAAGCTACAAGACACTTGGAGTCACATCTTATAAAATATGCCTGGCATACCACTGAATGTGATCAACATGTATAGGATCCCGACTAGAATGATTAATGACTATACACACAAGGGAGAGCCATGACTCATAACGTTGGTTACTCATTCCTGCTAATTACGGGCAGCCGTACTACCAGAAACTTCTTTTACTGAATACATGGGTAACTAAGGTAAACCTCTTTGCTCTTTAAGCTTCTTCAAGGTGTCTAGATTTGATCAGAGAACTAGCGTAACCTACCTCAGAAAAACAAAGTAGCCATGAAGACTAGATTTTATAAACTTGTGGGATTAATGAAGTGCCTTCTAGAAGGTCAATGGCTCTCCTCCTGGGACGGTACTGAACCTCCAGGTGGGCCAGACTGACAGTCTAGTGTGAGGTAGGGGTGGATGAGGACATATAGAACCCAGACAGACAGCACGGAAGTCCCAAGTGTAGACTAAACACCTCACCCATCTCCCGTGATTTACAGTCTTGCACAGGGCACCTGCAGAAAACTCAGTCATTTGTGGCGCTGAACACCTGTCTGTGTAGGACTCCAGCTACAAAAAACCACAAGCAAAGCTGCAAGCCAGTTTTTTGACCCACTTTTTTGACTGACCAGTAGATTAGGAACAAATGCTCACCATTCCACAGTACTAGTCAGTGCTTGGCTTCTGCCCTAGGTTATGTCTTCAAACTGCACCCTAGGGACTGAAGAGGCGACCCAGCAGTTAAGATCACTATCTGTTCTTACTGACAAAGAGGGTGACGGTTCCGTTCCCATATTGTGCCTCGCAACCAACCAGTAACTCCGATTCCAGGGGGTTGAACGCCTTCCGCTGACCTCCGCAGGCATCAGACTCTCCCGTGGTGTCCTCATATGCAGGCAAAACGTGTATAAAATAAAAAAATAATATTTAAGAAAGCCCTCCACACTAGACTGTCCCCTGAGCAGTTATAATGTGGAATCATAAGGAAAATATTCAGAGCAATGTCATTTCAGATTAGCAGAACTGATACTCCGCAAATTACCTTATTTAGCAATGCTGTCTGCTGTATAAATGTGTGGGTAGCTCACATACTCCCCCTCTGTTCGGATGTTTAGCACCGTGAAGTATGGCAGCAGGACACTGTCCTCCAAGTGGCCGAGGCCAGCAGACCTTTACGTCCAGCCAATGAAAAGAACTCTGGAATAACTGTCACGGACCTTTGATGGACCACCTATACTACTAAAGAAGCCAGGCAAAATGCTCACTCTCTCACCCAGCCTCTATTACTTGACTCTCTCTGCCTTCTTTTGCTCAACGCTTCTTCCCTGCAGGGCCATGCCAGTGGGGCATACACACTTTCGGGAAGAAAACTCCCCCTGCACCTTCCAATTGGCACCAACAGGGAAAAGCACCTCTCAACACGTTTCTCAAGACCGGCTAAATGAACCTTAAACCACACCCTCTTAGGATGCCAAAATGAAGTCAAATTCCTCTACGAAATACAATCTGGTTCCTTTGTTCCCTTTTCCTTAAGCGAGATGTGAAACCAAACCGTGACTGGATTTCTGTTGTGGTCTAGACCAAGGCCACCTAGAAGCAACATTTGAGCAAAGTTCCTTCTCTCACACCTAAACAATCAGTGCTTTTAGGAACTTGTCTGCTCTATACCTACTGGGTAGGAAAGAGGAGAGAATGCTCTACGTCCAGAATGTAAGGGAATCCTTGAGGGGCTAGTACTCAAGGTAAGATTTGCTATGCTTTTCTTGACACTCACAGCAAGCTTTTGTCATTGTTTGGGATACTGTTGAACGGGGCACGAGTTAGGTACCTTCCAAACAACAAAACTTTTCCTCTCACAGTTCTAGGGGCTAAGAAGCTCAAAATGGCATCCCTGGTAAACTCAGTCCCTGGTGAGTACCTGCTTCCTTTTTCTTTTCTTTCTTTCTTTGTTATTTATTTATTTATTTATTTATTTATTTAGATATCTTTATTTACATTTCAAATGTTATTCTCTTTCCCAGTTTCCTGTCCATAAGCCCCCTATCCCATCCTCCTCCTCTCCTCCCCCAACCGCCCCCCCTTCCAACTCCCCGTGACATTCCCCTGCACTGGGGGGTGTCCAGCCTTGGCAGGACCAAGGGCTTCTCCTTCCATTGGTGCCCAACAAGGCCATCCTCTGCTACATATGCAGTTGGAGCCATGGGTCTGTCCATGTATAGTCTTTGGATGGTGGTTTAGTCCCTGGGAGCTCTGGTTGGTTGGCATTGTTGTTCTTATGGAGTTGCAAGCCCCTTCAGCTCTTTCAATCCTTTCTCTAATTCCTCCAATGAGGATCCCATTCTCAGTTCAATGGTTGGCTGCTAGCATTCGCCTCTGTATTTGTCATGCTCTGGCAGAGTCTCTCAGGAGACAGCTGTATCAGGCTCCTGTCAGCATGCAATTCCTGGCTTCATCAATATTATCTAGTTTTGGTGGCTGTATATATATGGGCTGTATATCCACGTGGGGCAGGCTCTGAATGGCCGTTCCTTCAGTCTTTGCTCCAAACTTTGTCTCCATATCCCCTGCTATGAATACTTTTGTTTACCCTTTTAAGAAGGACTGAGGCATCTACACTTTGGTCGTCCTTCTTTTTGAGCTCCATGTCGTCCATGGATTGTATCTTAGGTAATTTGAGAGCTTTTGGACTAATATCCACTTAAAAGTGTGTGTATTCTTTCCAGCGTCTGGCTATTATAAATAAGGCTGCTATGAACATAGTGGAGCATGTGTCTTTGTTATATGTTGGAGCATCTTTTGGGTATATGCCCAGGTGTGGTATAGCTGGGTCCTCAGGTAGTGCACTGTCCAATTTTCTGAGGAACCTCCAGACTGATTTCCACAGTGGTTGCTGCTTTCTTTTCCATTTGTGCTACTTTTGACCGTGTGTTCCCATAGTGGAAAAAGGAAGACAGAAAAGGACTAATCTCATTCATGAAGACCCCATCCTCGTGGATTTATCACTTCTCACCTTCACCTCCTAAGGCCCTCATCCTGGTGTTAGAACGACAACACTTACCAGAGAGAAATTATTAATATTATATTTATCACGCAAGATTAATCCCAGTCATGTATGTGAACAAACATATGCACACATGTGTGTCTGAACACATATTCTTAGCCATCATCAGTCATACCCACCCCCCCAACAAATAGTTCTGCTCCTATGGTGTGTCCTCGCCCTACTAACTAGGTAGAATATGAAATACCATGGGAGGCCAAGGGAAAATACAATGAAATCATAAACTCCTGTAAGTTAACTGTAGTCGAGCCTCTCTTATATTCCAGTCTGGTCCTACGAACCAATGAGCTGGGCGTCGTCTTTTGTAACCGACTGTCCTTGGCCTTTGTCCTTACTGCAGTACAATACTGAAGTGCGGAGGGGCGGTAAACATTCAGCTCCAGTTTCTTGTGAGAACAGATGGAGGGTATTGTCTATTTTCACCTTACGCTAAGCTGCTAAATCATAGCATGTGTGTGTTTTACTGAAATATATCAAGTCTGAACAATGTTAATTTTTCCCCTTCCATTTCCTATTCCCCAGTCTCACTTTTTATTGTTTTCCTAAATAAAAAGATTTAAATCCCAGAGGAGGAATCTCTATCCTCCCATGCACTTCTCATTTAGAAGAATAATACAAGCAATACATCATTTGATTCATTTTTTTTCTGGTACATCCCCCCCTCCATCCATCCCATACTCACTGAATAATTACCGAGCCCCTACTGTGCACCAGATATTATTCTAGAATCTGTAGAAACCAACACAAGCCTTAGCTTCTCAGTCTAACAGACCTGTTAAGGTGACTACCAGGGTATTTTATCCATGACTACACTGTATGACCAGAAGCAAACACAAAGGACTATACAGTAAGACTAGAAAGGAAAAAAATATATCTTACATAAGACAAAAGAGAAATTAGGAAATGCAACACTATGGAGGTGATCTTTCCGCTGAATGCTAAGAGATAAATAGATACAGGTGATTGATAAATACAGGGAAAGGACTTTATACAGAGGAAAAACGAACTGTGAGCAGAGGCAGAGAGAGTGAGACTCAGGTAATCCTCAGTAAGGTAAGGGGTGTTCCGAGACCCCCTGGGCATATCAGGCCCAGAAAGAAACAAGTGGAGGGTGTGGGTGAATGACCTGGAATGCATTCGAAAGGGTTAATTTACTCTTTCCAGCCAATCTGTAGGATATGGATAAGGTCTCATGATGGGCTATTGACAATGATCCAGAATAAAGAAAAGCAACTGGCTCAGGGCTAGGAATAAAATGAGATTCTGTAGTAAGGTCACTACATCCTAGCAAGGCGGTGGAGCATCTAAAACGTGAGACCTTTCCTTTGTGGCTTATATGCCAGACTACATCATCTAATGTACTATAGCTTTACAAGGAGGGGTGTCTGCACAGGTGGGGTGTAAACAATAGATTCTGCATTTCAAAGAGGCAAAGAGAGAATTGGCAGAAGGCACGGGTGCAAAGTTGTATGTGAAGGTTTGTATTGTGGGGAAAATAGTTTAAAAATGCAAAGAGTAATTCCGATCAATATTCAGAATAATCTCAGAAGCTTATATACATCCCTCACCACTCTTCTAGGATGGAGAATATTGATTTGAAGAATGCAGAACTGAAATTGACTATTTCTTAAGAATATCAAAAAATCAAAGAGATAATGGAGGCAGAAGAGATGGTGAATATTTTGAGGTTTACCGTTAGGATTTCCAAAAGGTAAAATATGATCTGTCTTTAGACAGAGAAACAAAGAGAATACATCTCAGGTTAGAACCGTTGGCAGCCAGCGGCTACAATCTATTACAATGTAGTCTAATTGTTACTTGGTCTCTAGTTGGCCCAGCCACGTGTGCACCAAAAGAAATGCCTGAACTCTCCAAACAGAAAGAAGCCCCCACTGTCCCAGGAGATCAGGAATTAAGAGACCAGGCTTTAGCCCCGGCTATGCCCTTAACACCCAGCTTCCCATTTCCCCAACTTCAAAATGAAGTGGTTGGGGGAAGATCTAGGTCTTCCAGATGCTGAAGTCCTAGGAGGTAGCATTCCCTCGGTTACTGTCCCATTCCAATGATACTTGGTTTCTTTTCCGCACCAGGTGTTGGGGATGGATACTTTTGAGCCTACACCAGTAGATAAAACCGTAGTCCCGGCTTCTCTGGAAGTCCTAGGTTCGCAGGAGAAAACAAGAAACCAAGAAACAGATGAAAACTTTTTATACTGATAACACAACTTCGGCATCTACACATCATCATATGCGGCTAATGTATCTCTATACATGAGGAGGGGCGGGGCTTTGTGTTTCACGGTCTGCGTACAGATGGATAAGCAATGCAGAACGTGCCTTGCTGATAGTGCCTAGTTGGGTGGTGCTTTTACAGTTCACTGCTGATAGATGTTTGATAGACTGCTCTTTGTAGATAATCCCTAAATATACTGCTCTTTGTAGATGATCCCTAGAAATCAGGTAGATTGTCTTTGTAAATGTCATTATAATCCGGGTGTCATAGAGAGAATACTAACATGAGAAGATGCTGTTTACCTGGTTCTTTCTTAGGATACCATGAGAGAGAAGAAAACAAGTGATATTTTCCCATGACCAGAACAGCAAGGAAGGCTCAGGAACGCGAGGCTGCCCCATACGCTTACATCGAGAGCAGTGAGTCTCAACCTTCCTAATGCTTCGATGCTTTCCCACAGACTTACACAGCCCCAGTGAAGAGGCCATGACCCACTGATCTAGACTATCTATGAAACATCTCAGTGTCCACGATCTTCCTTGATGAACTAGCAAAAGTATCTGTTTCTATTTCATATAGCAAATGGAACGGTTCATTTACAGTCCCCTAACTATGAGATGTCACAGTGCTCATGACTGGTGAGTTCACCCATTACTCACGTATGATCCCCAAGAGAAAAACAGCGCACGGCAGGCCGCTGGACAGTGATTATTCTTTTGTCAAAACAGAAGACACATGTACTGCTTATCACCCTGTACAAAGCTTAAGTCCAAGTGGATCAAGGACCTCCACATCAAACCAGACACACTCAAACTAATAGAAGAAAACCTAGGGAAGCATCTGGAACACATGGGCACTGGAAAAAATTTCCTGAACAAAACACCAATGGCTTATGCTCTAAGATCAAGAATCGACAAATGGGATCTCATAAAACTGCAAAGCTTCTGTAAGGCAAAGGACACCGTGGTTAGGACAAAACGGCAACCAACAGATTGGGAAAAGATCTTTACCAATCCTACAACAGATAGAGGCCTTATATCCAAAATATACAAAGAACTCAAAAAGTTAGACCGCAGGGAGACAAGTAACCCTATTAAAAAATGGGGTTCAGAGCTAAACAAAGAATTCACAGCTGAGGAATGCCGAATGGCTGAGAAACACCTAAAAGAAATGTTCAACATCTTTAGTCATCAGGAAATGCAAATCAAAACAACCCTGAGATTTCACCTCACACCAGTGAGAATGGCTAAGATCAAAACTCAGGTGACAGCAGATGCTGGCGAGGATGCGGAGAAAGAGGAACACTCCTCCATTGTTGGTGGGGTTGCAGACTGGTACAACCATTCTGGAAATCAGTCTGGAGGTTCCTCAGAAAATTGGACATTGAACTGCCTGAGGATCCAGCTATACCTCTCTTGGGCATATACCCAAAAGATGCCCCAACATATAACAAAGACACGTGTTCCACTATGTTCATCGCAGCCTTATTTATTATAGCCAGAAGCTGGAAAGAACCCAGATGCCCTTCAACAGAGGAATGGATACAGAAAATGTGGTACATCTACACAATGGAATATTACTCAGCTATCAAAAACAACGACTTTATGAAATTCGTAGGCAAATGGTTGGAACTGGAAAATATCATCCTGAGTGAGCTAACCCAATCACAGAAAGACATACATGGTATGCACTCATTGATAAGTGGCTATTAGCCCAAATGCTTGAATTACCCTAGATGCCTAGAACAAATGAAACTCAAGACGGATGATCAAAATGTGAATGCTTCACTCCTTCTTTAAAGGGGGAACAAGAATACCCTTGGCAGGGAAGAGAGAGGCAAAGATTAAAACAGAGACTGAAGGGACACCCATTCAGAGCCTGCCCCACATGTGGCCCATATATATATAGCCACCCAATTAGACAAGATGGATGAAGCAAAGAAGTGCAGAAGTGTAGATCGCTCCTGAGAGACACAGCCAGAATACAGCAAATACAGAGGCAAATGCCAGCAGCAAACCACTGAACTGAGAATAGGACCCTCGTTGAAGGAATCAGAGAAAGAACTGGAAGAGCTTGAAGGGGCTCGAGACCCCATATGTACAACAATGCCAAGCAACCAGAGCTTCCAGGGACTAAGCCACTACCTAAAGACTATACATGGACTGACCCTGGACTCTGACCTCATAGGTAGCAAAGAATATCCTAGTAAGAGCACCAGTGGAAGGGGAAGCCCTGGGTCCTGCTAAGACTGAACCCCAGTGAACTAGACTGTTGGGGGAGGGTGGGGAGGGGAACACCCATAAGGAAGGGGAGGGGAGGGGAGGGGGATGTTTGCCCGAAACTGGGAAAGGGAATAACACTGAAATGTACATAAGAAATATTCAAGTTAATAATAATAAAAAAAAAAGAAGAAGACACATGTACACGGCTTAGACCACCAGGTAATCATAAATCCCCCCGTCATTAATTCTCTTATAGAGCCTGCTAGACAAGTCGCTTCTTCCAAGCATGTACGATGCCCTTTAAGTAGTTCAGAAAGATATGAACCAGAAAGATAGAATAAGAGAAAAACAAACCAAGCTGTGGACGAAGGCAAATGTCGAACTCTACTCGAGCTCACCTCAGAACTCTGGGGAAACGACGTTTCCTCCTAGGAGTCTTCAGGAGGGAGACTCCCTTTAGGCTGATTTCACTTCAATTTTAAAAATTAATATGACAAATTGTGCTTCTGCAAGAACAGGGATGGTTCGGTCCCCAGAATGCTAAGCCTAGGCCAGCTTCCAGTCGGAAAGAGGCTGCGTAACCAAGGGCCTCTGTGCAGGGAAAGGAAGTGGGACTGAGGGGAGTAAGGGAAGCAGGTGGAGGACATGGGGCTGGGACACAGGAGTGAAGGGAGCTGGGAACAAGGGCAAGATGGACTCTGAATTGTTTCTCTACTTTTTTCAGATAATATAATTACATTTCTCCCTCTCCCTTCCTCCCTCCAGATCCTCCTGTAAACACCTGTGTGGGCTTCTTCACTTGCATGGCCTCTTTTGTTCACAAATTGTTTTCTCAGGGTATCCTCTTAATTACTGAGCCATCTCTACACACACACACACTCACACACACACACACACACACACACACACACTATTCATTGATGAATGGCTGGCATAGTTTGCCATATACATCTCTCTCTTCTGACTTGATCCCGGTATCATGCAGGACGCTCACAAGAATCCACCGCCTCAGTTCATGCTGATCATAGATGATTTCTTAAAAACTAACACTATAGTTTTTAACTCACAAATATTTTCTAATTGTATATATATACATATATATATGAAATATTTGCATGATAGTTTTCAGACATAGAAACACTGACAGAGAATGCAAGAAGAAAGAATGAATTCACAGGCTTGAGTAAAGCCTAGAAGGCGGTGGTAGCCCATATGCTGCTGTTGAGAAGCAGTTGTGAAGGCTAATGAGATAGAACAAACCACACAACCCGCACAGGAGCCACAGGGGGAGAGAAGCCAGCCAGGCCCACCCTGCCCACCTCCATAACTTAGGCTTATGGTGCCTTAGGATGTCGCCACTTGCATTTTAAAGGGCCATGTGCTGCTAAGTTAGTACACAAATTTTTGAAAAGAATCAAAGTATGAGGAAGAAAGGAATACCGGCATTCACACCAGGTACCAACTTGTGGTTTGACAGTTAAATGTTCACCATGAGAGTCAAACGGGCATTTGTGTATATGTATATCTCCGGACCTCACTGAGTCTTACCCTCACATTCATAACGATGCCGTACACCTCAACTGGCTAATGAGCCCTAAGTCTACAACTTCAACTCAGTTATCTTACAAGTACTTGTACTCACGGGTGGGACTGCCCACTAAACTTCCCACATCTGTCATAGCTGGCATGTCAAATCTAGACAAACCACTTCCTGTCTCCGTATGTCCTGCCTTTAGTATACTCTGGCCAGTGAACGCCAACACCATTTCACCATTTTTTTTATCAGCCCATCACAAGCAAAATAGGCCAGGAGAACAAAGAAGAGAGCGAAACTGGAGGTTGGTCCTCCTTTATCAATGGACTCTTCGTCACACTTTGCCCATGCAGATCTCAGAACCACCTCACCAGACAAAGCATTGACTACACACCATGTTGTTGGTCCTAGATCTGCATAGTAAGTGTCAAAGATAGCCCTTAACATGTGCCAAATTGGTTTTGCTCCTCACACATCTGCTTGGCAAGTTTCCTCTCCTGCCCCAGGTGATGAGTCTTGATGAGACATTTGTTCTGTCATGAAATCTCCTTGATTGGACCCCCACTGTTGTCTTGGATTTGGATACTGTAAACCGGAAACATGGGAGTTTGGCTTTGCATTTGCCTTCTTTGTTGTCCGTGTTTAAAGGTAAATATTACTTAGGAATTGTAAAAATGCGAGAGGAGAGCCTGAGTTTTGGGTACCTTATTTTCCTTGACCTTGAAAGTCAGATTTATCTACACTTTATACAGTTTGAAAATCACTAGTTGGCATAAATCTTGACAAGAAGAGGAGGAGGAGGAGAAGGAGAAAAAGGAGGGGAGAAGAGAAGAAGAGGAAGAGAAAGCAGAAGAGGAAGCAGAAGAGGAAGAGGAAGCAGAAGAGGAAGTGGAAGAGGAAGCAGCAGCAGAAGAGGAGGAGGAGGGAAGAAGAAGAAGGAGGAGGAGGAGGAGAAGGAGAAGGAGGGAGAGGAGGGGGAGGGGGAGGGGAAGGGGGAGGAGGAGGAGGCGGGGGAGAGGGAGGGGGGGGGAGAGGATGAGGAGGAGGAAGAAGAGGAGGAGGAGGAAAAGAAGAAGAGAAGAAGAAGAAGAAGAAGAAGAGAAGAAGAAGAAGAAGAAGAAGAAGAAGAAGAAGAAGAAGAAGAAGAAGAAGCAGAAGCAGAAGCAGAAGCAGACACATGAATGTCAGATTCTTTTCCTGATGCTCTGTGCCTTGATGAAATGGCATTCCTGTGTCATCTACTTCTCAAGGAATATAGCAAGCGTGTTAGCACTTACGAGATTCCAGCCTTCACTCCACTCTTTACCAAACCTTCCCTGTCCACAATCTACATGACCAAATCCACTGTGCCTTGGAGACAGCGATCTCGTCTTGGAAGAAACCCTTTGCTGTATGCTCCTGCCAACACCCATCTTTGCTGGTGATGACAAGCATCCAGGGAGTGCCGTGGGGGAGGGGAGTAAATTGGATTCACGTTCTTTGTGTTTGGTTCTGAAAGAAAGATTTACAAACCTAAAGGAGACAGCCTGGCTCCCAGCCCTAGAAGAAGTGAGGATAACCTGGTTGGAAGGATGAGCTTATAGGTACTGCTTGCTGTTCTGTGGGCCAGCTGTTCTGAGAGGTCTGGCAGCTCGCTGAGAGAATGGAGTCGATCTCTATCCCAGACATACTAACCATAATCTTCCTGTGCTTTTACTATCAGATTCCCTAGGTCAGTTAAATGAATGTTAAACCTTGAAATGAAGCCTAACAGTGAGGTGTGTGAGTAAAAGAGTGCTGAGAAATCGTGAAAATTATTATTAAGGTTTCATTTGTGTTCATGTGGATCTGTGGATCTACAGTTATTCAGCAAGCAGGTGCCAATACCCAGAGAGGCCAGAAGAGGACATTGGTTCTCCAAAAGCTTGCCAATGTGGGTGCTGGGAACCGACCTCCTGTTCTCTTGGAGGTCGGTTCCCAGAGTCTCTGACCCAGAGAAAGATATTTTTAAATGATAATCCTAGATAAAACTCAAATGAGATCTTAACCAACGTGAAGAGGGAAAACCAAACCCCTGAGCTCAGTCTACTTAAGTATTTCTCCAAAGAGAATACATATTTACCACTGTACCTGTCTGAAAGGGTAGAGCAGCAGGCACCCACCACGACTCATCCAAGGTACTCACGGACCACACATGTCCCCTGGTAGCAATGGCCGAGGTGTCAGTCCTGTCTCCAGGCTCTCTGGTGGTTCGTTTTAGCAAGGCCCGTATTCTAGTCTCATTATACCTCATATAGACAGAAATGAACACTACTTTGTGATCTGATAAGGCGCTAGGCGCTGATCCAATTTCAATCTCCTTACTGGTTTGGACAAGCTGTGGGTGGCTTCATCTTTCCCTAAACCTTGTTCTTATGATTACATTCAGAGCAAATAAGAAAAGTTGGAGTGTTAAACTTATCATTGGTAGACTCCCGGTAGCTTAGTTCCTGTGCCCATCCTTCCTCTGTGCACACAGCCTCCTTACCTTTGACCTTTGCACCCTTCTCTCCTCTTTCTCTTCCTCTCACCCTCCTCCCACCCTCCCATTCTTCTTCCCGTCCCCACACCTCATCCCTTCTCTCCTTTTCCATCTATCTCTTCCTTCTTTATTTCCTCCCTTCTTGCCTTTTAATCACTTCTAGGCCATCACCAGTGTGCTTCACAAATACCATTGTTCTAACCATTGCACAGGAAGCATAATGTAAGAAAGTCCCACGTATGTTCTTCTGGATTGACAGGTATGCCCAGAGACCCCGACCACTATGGTTTTCCCCAAATATAATGAGATGAGGGGTTAAGGAATGCCAAAGGGTCAGGATCGAGGGATAGAATATCCGTTTTCCGAAACCACTATAGGAGATTTAAATAGAGCCAATCTTTGTGTCTGACCCTGTGCCCATTCAAAGGCAACCATGGGCCTTCTCTTTTGAAAATCTACTGGTGGAAATTCCCTGCGTCCTAGCCAGCAGTGAGGAGTGCCCGTCAAGGCGGGATTACCGATGCCTTGAAGCCAGACTGTGTAAAGCTGCCTGTGTAAGACAAAGCAAAACCAAGCTCAACTTCTCTTTTCTGTAGAGAGCATGTGTCTTGAGAACCAGTGGGGTCTGATAGTAAGTGTACTAAATTGCAAATTAGAGACTTAAAGAGCTAGCTAGTCCGGGACTCTGCCACGGCACTGCCACGTGAAGTCTGGGGATGTGGTTCAGTGTTGGAATACTTTCCTATCATGCACAGCATTGGGGGTGGGGGGATCCCAGATTCCTCATTTCTTCATCCGTACAATAACAAATTCTATCTTACAAGTCTCTTCAACTCCAGCCTCCTTTGTTATAAGGAAATCATTTCGAAGAGAAGACCTAAAGTGGGGTTTAAATGAAATAGATGAAAAGGGAAAGGAAAAGGGGTGAAATCTGGGACAAAATACTGGTAAATTGCGTGGCTGAATGAATACCCAGCTCTTGCCTAAGAACAACCGAGAGCGGTTGAACTGAGGAATTCCTGCCAGGTTTGTGGTCTCTGATCCTGTATGAGGAGGAAGCCACGTCTCCTCCCCGACAGGTTAGAACCTTGCCTAGTAACTCTGCTGGATCTCAGCTGTGATCTGGGGTGCCTGGGGAATAGGCTGTAAATGGTGTAGATTGTTAAGAGACACCACTGTCGGGACCAGTGTTGCCTGCTGCCTCACAAAGGCCACATGCGTGACAACAATCCCCCAGCAGGAACTTGTGCTGTTCTGTACTTCCTTGGCAAAGCAGAGGGGAGAGCGTTGCTGGCCTCAGCTAGGATTCCCTCCAGTTTGATAGAAGCACTCGCATCGCTTGAATCTCAGAGGACTGAGAACTTAAGGGGAAGGACGCTCGTCTTCCTGTGCTGTCTGCCGGTACAAATGTTTTAGGGATATTATCAGCAACACGGAGGCCAAAAACCCTTTTCCCACTTGCTGCTCTTTCTGTGGAGCCTGAGCAGAGCCTGAAGTTCAAAGGTCACACTTCTTCACAAGGCTGCTCAGTGGCAAGTGGCTTGCGTTCACACAGAGCAGTGCCCTGTGGCATTTCACGGTCTTTGGCGTACTCTCTGTTGGCAGGGCAAAAAGAAAAAACGGCTATAATTCTTTCTACAGCTGCAGAAGAGCCTGTGCGTGTCACGTCACCAGGACTAGTGGCAGTCACAAGGCCACAGTACCAAACAAGTCTGCGTTCAGTTCTATTAGGACTCAGAAATTCAAGATGACCAAATTTCCTATGCTCACATCAAATTATCTTATTGATAGAAAAGTACAAATTAAATGTTTGCGGCACTGCGTGAAGTGTGCATCGCGCTTACCGAGTTCATCCAACGGTGGTTTATTTGGCCAGAACTCGAGGTCCTGTCCAAGTGCCAAGCAATCGCTATTTAATAAGCAGAAAAAAATGGAGCTCATAAATGTTTGTGGAGGACTGGAATGTTCTATGCCAAGATGAAATTTCAGTGATGTATTATTTAAAAATTATAACAACACTTTGGAATTTGAAATGTCTGATTACTGTGGACAATCAAGCCATATACAAGCAGCCTCTGTTCTAGCAAATTCAGCGGCTTCAGTCTCCCCGCTGCACACAGAGTTCAAACCCAACACAAACAGGCAAAGTTTTCCACAGACGGCACACGTCCATCAACCGCGGGGCTTCCACAAGTGTTCGTGTTTCTGAAGCACTGGGCAAAGGCTGGCAAAGAAAGCACTCAGGAAAGAGGAGTGGGAGGCCTGGAGATCCACAGCCAGAGGTTGCTGTCAGCAAGCTGCCGGGGTAGGATGTCAGAGCTGTGGTAATGTGTGCTCTCTCGGGACAGGCCGGAAACAGCGCCTCTAAGCACGTCCCATTACTCAAATGCATGAAAGTCCTGAGTGGAGCAGCTGTGCTTTTTCAAAGCGTTTACCCCTCAGTTACTCTGGATAAAGTAACATGGTCTAAAGTTAATTGTAGGTTGCTTTTAAATACAGTGTGAGGGCTCCCCAATTTATGAGCTGCCCCTTCTTTCCTGAAAGGATAAAAGTAGCAGGAGTGTGTGTGCATGTGTGTGTGTGTGTGCATGTTAGGTGAATATGTGTGTGAGTGTGGGGTAGATGAGTGTGTGTGTGTGTGTGTGTGTGGTAAGTGAATATGTGTGTGTGTGTTAGGTGGATATGTGTGTATGTGAGTATGGGGTAGATGAATGTGTGTATGTGCATGTGTGTGGTAGGTAAATATGTGTGTGTATGTGAGTGTGGGGTAGGGAAATATGTGTGTGTGTGTGTGTGAGTTGTATGTGTGTGTGTAGATGTGTGTGGGGTAAGGGAATGTCTATGAGTATGTGTGAGTGTGTATATGAGTGTGGCATAGGTAAATGTGTGTGTATAAGTGTATGTATGTA
Organism: Rattus rattus; assembly: GCF_011064425.1. Taxonomy (NCBI): domain Eukaryota; kingdom Metazoa; phylum Chordata; class Mammalia; order Rodentia; family Muridae; genus Rattus; species Rattus rattus. Next base: position 267,319,279 of record NC_046154.1, read on the forward strand.
TTTGTGGGATGGGGAATGTCTGTGAGTATGTGTGTGTGAAAGTATACTTAGGTGATTGTGTGTGTGTGTATGTGTGTGTGTTTAGGTGCAGGTGTGTGGCGAATGTGTATATGAGTGTGTGTAGATGTTGTTATAGATGTATTGGTGTGTAGACATATGTTCATATATATTATACATAAACATGTATGCGGATCTCCAAAGGTTCTCATATGACCCATATACCTCTCTCAGGAATATACCCAAAGGGCTCTATGTCCTGTGACAGAGACACGTGTTTATCTACATCTATTGCTGATCTATTGACAAAGACAAAGAACTAAAGTCATTGGAGATCCCCATCCACAGACAAATAATGTGCTGCATGTATAAAATGAAATTATGTTCAGCCATAAAATATGGAATTTTCTGGTGACTGGCTGGGCCTACACAATATCATAATGAGTCAGCCTAGGCTCTAAAAGACAAATGTTTCGTGTCTCTACCCGATGTGGAGTCTTAGCTTCTAATTCATGTGCATTTGTCCTCACGTGACAGTGAGCACACAGGGAAGGTAAAGAGGTGGGAGAGGAAGGGAAGGGGACAGAAGGGAGAGGCACGGGCAAGGTAGTAGATAGGGGTGACACTACAGAGTAAGGGAGAATAGTGGGGAGAGAAATATTTAAGCAGGGATGGGTAGGGGGAGATAAGTGGAGAGATCAGACTTTTAATAAACATGAGTAAAACTGCATGAAGGGAACATGCTACACTGTAAGACAGATTTCAAAATGGATATATATCCAGAAGAGGGATTTCTGAATTATGTGATAGATCTATTTTCACTTGTATTTGCGTGGTTTTAAAGGTTTATCTGTTTTCATTTTATACATGTGTTTGCGTGCCTGTGTGCACATGCACCACCTGAGCAGTCTCCATAGAGACCACCACTTGAGCAGTCTCCATGGAGACCACCACCTGAGCAGTCTCCATGGAGACCAGAAGAGGGCATCAGACCCCCTAGAACTGTTGTCAGTGTCCAGGTGGGTGCTGGGAATCGAACCCAGGTCCTCTGGAAGAGCAGAGAGTGTTCTGCCCTATGGAACCATCACTCCAGACACCTGGTTTTGGTTTTATATTTTTAAGGGGTTTCCACACTAGCACTCAGTCTGGTTACACTAATTTGCACTCCCACCACGGGTGGACAGGTGTCCCCTTTGCTCCCTCTCCTGACTAACATCTGTAAGCATTTGTTGTCTTCTTAGTAATATTCCTTCTATTAGAAGATACAAGATAATATTTTACTGTGACTTTAGTTGTTGATTCCTTGAAGATTAGGGATACTGGGTGCATCTGATGGATGCATAGACCATGTGTGCATATCTAGGTCCCAGGACCCTGGTTGAATGGTTTATTAACTTCTGCACTCTTGAGCTGAATTCCTTATATGCTTGAAACACTACACCTTTGCTAATAATGTTTCTCATGCTCTGACGTTTGTCTCTTCATTCTGTTGGTTGTTTCTTTTGCTATACAAAAGCTTTTCCATGTGATACAACCCCATTTGTCAATTCTGGGGATTTTCTCTCTGTTTTCTTATATCTAGTAAGTCTCACAGAGCCAGGCCATTGTTTAAGTTTTTATTCTGTTTAGGTTGCTTTCTTAATATGATATGACATGAATGTATTCATTCATCTTTCTGCATCTGAATATTTAGTTTAGTTTCCTTGGTACTATATATTGAACACACTTGCTTCCTGTGTTGTGTGTTCTTGGCAAGTGTGTAAGTAATAAATTGACCACATATGCACAAGTTTATTTCTAGTTTTTTTTTTTAATCTGTTCCATTGGTCTGTATGTGTCTTAGTTAGGGGTTTTTACTGCTGTGAACAGATACCATGACCAAGGCAAGTCTTATAAAGGATAGCATGTATTTGGGGCTGGCTTACAGGTTCAGAGGTTCAGTCCAGTATCAAGGCAGAAACACAGTACCATCCAGGCAGGCATGGTGCAGGAGGAGCTGAGAGCTCTACATCTCATCTGAGGCTGCTAGTGGAAGACTGACTTTCAGGCACACCCACTCCAACAAGGCCACACCTCCAAGTAATGCCACTCCCTGGGCCAAGCATACTCAAACCATGACAGTGTGTCTTTTTAAAAATGCCAGTATGATGTGATTTTTATGAGTGTAGTTTTGTGATGTATCAAGGGTCAGATGGTTTGATACCATGAGTTTTATTCCTGTTACTAATGTCTTTTGGGAGTTTCAGGGTCATTGTGTCTACTATAATAAAAAAAAAAAACACTTTTTGAATCTTATCAGACAGTGTATCAGATATTTTGGTAACTGAACAGTGACATTTTAGTAATACTATTTTTTCTAATTCATGAACTTTGTATAACTTTAATTATATCTTTAGTTTCAAGACTATATTATATAGCCTTTGTTACCTTATCAGCGATATTTATTACTCAGTATTTTATCATTTCTATATTTACTATAAACGACATTATTTTCTTCATTACATTTTGGCTTGGTCACAATTGGTGTGTGAAGATGTTCCCTATTTTGTACATTAATTTTTTACAGCATGAGCTTTATAGCATGAAGGAAGCCATTTTTGTTACTATATGACAGATATTTTGGTCCGGTTTAGTTTTTGGTAGAATCTTCATGACTTTCTACATATAAAAGCCATGATATTTGCAAACAGAGATAAGTTAACTTCTTCATTCCTGGTGTCTTTCCCTTTAAGAACTTGCTCTGGCTGTTAGTAAATTCCCGAGTTGCTCTGATGAGGTGAGCATAGGTAACCTTATCTTTTCCCAGGTCCTGGAGGAAAATCTTTCAGCTCTTTCTACTGAAAACAATATGAGTGCCGGGTTTCCCATATATGGTCATATATGGTCTCCTTTCTATTGGGGTACATATTTCCTATGTGAAGTATGCGGGGTTACTTTTAAACACCTTTGAGTTTCATCAGATTGTTTTCTGCATTTTTCTGAAATGTCCACGTGACTTTTACCTATTTTTATGAATGACAAGCTCCTCACATAGGTTTGCATATGTTGGGGAAGCCATGCTCTGTTGAGACAGGTCCTACTTGATCCTGACGGGTGGCCTCTCAGCACCCCACTGGGTTCAGTTTGCTAATGTATTAATGAGGTTGTTTTCACCTGGGGTCAACAGGGCCACTGGCTGACAGGTTTTCTTTTATTGTGATGTTCTCATCTCATTTTCTTACCAAGATATTTATGGCCGTATCAAACATGCTTGGCGGTTTTCCTAATCTTTGAGGTTTTGGGTAAGAAACTATGAAGGATGGGTTTTACAGGTTTAGTAGAATTGGACAGAAAAATCTGGGCAGAAGTAGTAAACTAGAGATTTGGAAGAACCAATGAAACAAAGCATTGGTTCTTTAAAAATAAACAAAACTAAGGGGTTCTGAGGGAAGGGAAAAGTTATCAATGCCGTGACTGTCTACTGATTTGATCAATGAGTGAATCTCTGTGCTCATCACAGATCCATCCAAATGTTTCTCTTCACAGTTGACTACAAAGCTAATGTCTAAGGAAAATCACCTTTGTGCTCCTGCTCGGTACAGAGCAATGGTGAACACACAACTGTGTCCTCCTCCTCCTCCTCCTCTTCCTCCTCTTCCTTCTTTTCCTCCTCTTCCTTCTTTTGGCATAGCTATGTCAAAGGATAAACAGTGCAAATAAAATTTGCAAAGGTTACCATTTGTCCTATCTGGCATAGACACTGCAACTGTTGCATTTTCTAGAATTTCCCTAAGTGGAATGTGAAGTAATCTGCTTCCCAGTGTTTTCCCATTACAGCATAATAACACTGCCATCCCTATGTGAGTGCTTGCATTAATGTGACCCCTCTTCGGTACCCACCAATCCCCTTTGCGTGGCTCTGTAACAACCTGTGGTGCCTTCTACCTCTGACGGGAACTTGAGTTGTTCTACGCCATTTTACAACCGTGTCAGATGAAAACAGAATCCTCGTTGCTACGTCACCTTGCCAGAGCTTACAGTGGCCAATTTGAAAGCTCTAACGTGTCCTAGAAAGGGAAGTGCAGTATCTCACTGAGCATCTTCCAAACTGCTGGGGTTCTGGTTCAAACTCTTGATCTTGGGAAAGACCCAATTGTCTTTGATGTGGTCCCCAGGAACGGAGGTAGGGAAGCGTGTTTATCTTACTTGAAGTGTTTCTGGCTACTTAATGGACAGCAGCACCTTAGAACATGAAGAATGACATGTAGACATTTGTAAAAGTACATGCGGCCGTGTAAAAGTACATATGTGTACATGTGTTCTAGTCTTTTTACCACAGACATGTTTGTGGTGGAAATGATACATGTCACTCACTCATCTCTGATTCTGGTAGGTGGAAGCTGCACTATAGCCTGACGTGCTGTGTGACTAGCAGGGACCTTCACTCACTAGTTTTGTGCAAGCACACTCCCTACGCTCCAGAATGTTCCCCAACAGAGCCCCAGGGCAGCCTCTGACAATCAACCAGCCCAGAAACAGGAGGGGGGTTGTATTTACCCTCCTTGCTTTACCTTCATGGTAAATATTTCCCAGAAAATTATATCTGCCCAATTTATTTTATTCTAAAAATAAATTCACATTCCCAGAACAGCTGGAGAAGGCAATGAAACACTGTGTCCAGCAATGCCCATTCTAGATCTTTCCCAGTTGACTAGACGCTGTCTCCTGAGCACATAGCTAAACAAAAGTGTACATAAACACTGTGTCCAGCAATGCCCATTCTAGATCTTTCCCAGTTGACTAGACGCTGTCTCCTGAGCACATAGCTAAACAAAAGTGTACATTTGGAGGAAAACAAAGATTCCTTTTTGAGGGGGGAAAAAAAGTCCCTTTCTTGTCTGCTTCTTATTTTTAAAAAAAAGTGCAGATCTGGAAGCAATTTAGCAAATCTATCGCATGTAAATTATAATTAACTTTGGAGAGAAATCTTTTTTTTTTTTAAGAGGTAGATAAAGTCAAGGCCGGGGAAATTGTGTTCAAATCTTAAATGCCAAGTTAAGTGAGGCAGAAACAGACCCTCTAGCACTGCCAGCTCTCTGTCCGTGCTAGGCCGTTTAAATGGCTGCCGCTGTCCAAAAACATTGTGTCGCTATTTTACAGTAACGAAACCTTACACATTTATGACTTGATTACCCAGAGGTTTTCTGAATGGAATTATTTGAATGCATTCTCCAGCCACAGAGAACTGAGCGGAAGTGGACTCGTCCACCGCACACACTGAACCCACAAAAAGCACTGTTCAGTGAACAAGAGCATCCAGGGAGTAAAACCAACGGCTTGGAGAATCAGTGAAAGCCCTGACGCAGAGAAAGATGGTCCTTTGCAGTGTGTATCCTCCTGCCGTTACATCCTCAGTGGGGCTCCTGCTTTGGGGAGTGAACAACCCAGCATCTCTGCAGCTCATGGATGCTGGAGGAACGTCAGCAAGAACTCAAACCTAAAAATAAAATCAGAAGTTGAACCTTCCTGCGTGTCAAGCAATCGGGGACTCTCCGCTGGTCCTCGGGGATGGAGATGAGAAAGCTTGCTCGTGCAGAAAAACAAACCCGTTGGCCAGTGAGCCAGGTGACCGATGACTGTCAAATTGTTGGAAAGTGACCACGGCATTCAGATGAATATGATCTTGGCCAAGTCTTTGATTACACCCTCTTTTCTGTCAGCCTCGTGATTTCATAGGTCTACAACCTAGCCAGGAGGACAGTTGCAGGTCATCGGGAATTCTTTTCTCCACTTCTGGCCCCCAAGCCATTTATTTCTCTTATCATTGCGCCAGGAGGTCGCGTTTACCTCAATTGAACTCCCTGGCGCTGTTTTCCAGGAGCTGAGAAAGGGTTGTGAAGGGACCGAATGCACCCATATTCCCATGCCTTTCACGGACACTCAACCTAAGACGAGCTGTTCTCCAGGCTTCCCACAATGCCCTTCTTCCTACACCCCCAGTCACCATGACAGCCAGTGTTACAACTCGAGTGGAATATTCCCCACCGCCTCACCATGTCTTCTCTCCGTTCTGCCCCCCGCTCAGAGAACCTGTCCTATGCAGGCGACGTCAACAGCTCCTTTCCCCCTGACCTCCAGGTGGACTTGTCAGTGGGAAGTCTCATAGGAGGACAGAAGAATGAAGATATCTCTCCAGCTTCCGGCCTGCATCCTGCCGTGCCATGGTTTGGCCCCAGCTGTTGTTCATGTTACAACCACACTTCTGCAAGCCTATCTGCCCTCTCCCTATCCCTTCATCTCTTGCGTTACTGAAGAGGCCATGGTTTCCTTGAAGCAATTTGATTGATTTCGATCTTCAACATCATTGGCTTCCAATAGAATCAGATGGTGTGAAGGGCCCTCTTCCTCATGGCATCATCTCTGGGCATCCTTTCATTTCTTGGATTATAGCTCTGTTTGTTTTTCATGACAGGGTTTCTCTGTGTGGCCCTGGCTATCCTAGAACTCCCTCTGTACACCAGGCCAGTCTCAAAATCAGAGATCCTCCTGTCTCTGCCTCCCAAGTGCTGGGATTAAGGTGTGGGCCACTATGCCCAGCTGGTAACTCTTTTTTAAAAGAGTATTATATGTATATATATATATATATATATATATATATATATATATATATATATATGACTGCACAGTATCTGTCCTCAGACACACCAGAAGAGGGCATCAGATCCCATTACAGATGGTTGTGAGCCACCATGCTGTTGCTGGGACTTGAACTCAGGACCTCTGGAAGAGCGGCCAGTGCTCTTAACCTCTGAGCCATCTCTCCAGTCCCCTCTTGACTGACAGCTCTCATTCAGCTTTGACCATTTCTTTTTCAGGTGTTTTGGTGGGTCTCTTTTCTCACGCCAGTTATGTTTTCTTCATGTTTCTCTAGAAACCTTGATCCCATATCCTAGCGTCAATGCCACCACAGTACAAAGTTGGGTATGACATAGCTACTCAGCCCGTACTTAGTACCTAATTCGTGAATGTACATGCTCATGACTACCACATTTCCATCTTTACCCTGGTCACTCTTGCCTCTCCCTCTGTGTGGTGTGTGTGCTTCTTACTGCTAACTCTGCACTGAACAGTCACACTTGGAGGCATCGTCAAGCTCACCACGTGGAGAGTGGGATGGACTGCTCTGAGCCACAGATCGTGAGTCTTCTATTTAGAGAACCCGAAGCTTATTTACTTAACTTCTTTACATTTTTATTTTTATTTTCATCTGTGTGTGTGTGTGTGTATGAGTGTGTGTGTGTGAGTGTGTGTGTATGTATGAGTATGTATGTGTGAGTGTGTTTGAATGTGTGTATGTGTGTGTGAGTATGTGTGTATGGGCGTGGGGTGTGTGTGTTTGGTGTGTGTGGTGTGTGTGTGTGTGTGTGTGTGAATGTGTGTGGTGTGTGCGTGGTGTGGTGTATGTATGGTGTGTGTATGTATGTATGGTGTGTGTGTGTTTGAATGTGTGTGTGTGTGTGTGTGTGGTGTGTGTGTGTGTGGTGTTGTGTGAGTGTTGTGTGAGTGTTGTGTGAGTATGTGTGTGAGTGTGTGTGAGTGTATGTGTGAGAGTGTGTGTGTGTGTGTGTGTGTGTGTGTGTGTGTGTGTGTGTGTGTTCCTACCTTAGTTCTTAGTTCTCCCTACTATGTGATTTTCAAGGATTTTGCCCAGATCCTCCATCTCGGAGGTAGGTTTCATTTCCTGCAGACCCATCCTACAGAGCCATCAGTTCTTGCTATTCTTCACTATCCCTGAACTTGTCATTAGTTAAGTTCATATATTAAAGTGGTACTTCTTAATGTTCTAAAGTATCTTATTTGTAAATCGAGTAATTAAGCGTGGACAGAAATAGCCAAGTTTAAATGGGGTCATTAAACTCGGTTCTAAAAACTGTGAACGGCATCCTCAGGTGTGGGGAGATTTAGATACACGATGGAGTGAAGCTAACCTGCATAGAGATCTCTGGAAGCCATCTCCAAGTCAAGAAGACAGGCCCGAAGCAGACCCTCCTCTGCAAAAGCCTCAGAAAGAACCAACTTTGCCAACATTAACTTTGGACCTATCGTCTCTGGCGTGGCTTCCTCGCTGCAGCCCTCACAGAATAACAGGAATTGTGACTCCACAATAATTCTCCAGATCTTTTTCTGTCCCCAACTGGCCATTCCATTAAAGAATTACTTGACTCTCTCACCTAGAGGCCGGCAAACTTGCAAGGGACCTGACATTGATGCTCTGTTATCATTAAATTCGATTCCCTTAATGTCATTTCCATTTAGTGAGCCAGGCTGCTGCTGGATGACTGGTATTACACTTCCCCTTCAGTACTCTGAATAGCGAGTCAAATCTCTAAAGAGCCATGCACCTCCGAACTCAATCACTGCCTCGTGCTAATATTATAGCACAGCACTGTGGGCACTGTAATGAATTAATTAACTTTGTCAGAGAATAGCAGTGAAGTGCAGAAGTGCTGTGCATTTGTCTTCACATCTGCTCTGTGGCATGCTCGTCCTTAAGAACTCACAATTCAGTGCGATATGCAGCAAACCATGACACACATCGAATGACTTCCCAATCACCTTCGAAATCCTCATGACAACCTCAGAGGGGGATTCCATCTGCTAGGGTTAGAGGTTTATATCAGAGTTTAGGGTGTTTTTAATAGGCCACTATAAGCGGCAACTCTGTAGCACTTTCCTAATGTCTACGCTAAAGATCTTTTATCATGGAAGACAACTGACGGGAGAGCATAGCTCACACATCTCAGCCCGAGAATCTGCAAAAGAAATCTAAACCCTAAGCAGAGAACACCCAACACTAAGTTCTGCCCATATTTCACAGAGAGAAAGCTATTCGTTGATGGTTACTTTCCTCGCTGCAGAGGGAAGACCTGGCCCTGTTTTCCCTGAGAGTGACTAGAATTCGGCCCACTTTTGGGCAAACATTTAATCTTTATAATATGACCAGGGCCAAATAGCACACAAACATAGACTTGATGTCTGAGTTTGATTGCCTAGAATTGACATTTGAATGAGACCTGAGAGAAGCCCGATGACCATGTGGGCAAGGGTTGCTAAGAAACTGCGAGCATCTCACTGGCAATAGAAAACAGGCCAACATGGGAGAGACTGAGAAGAAGATGAAATAAGAAAACTAAGGGAAGTTAAAGATTTCATTGATAATGCATATTCAAAATGGTTTCGGTAGGCTCCCATAATTAGAAAGATAAAGTATTCTGGATCAGAAACAGTATTTTTAGGGTTTAAGATTTATAAGTAATGAAAGAAGGCACCAAACCAAGGTAAAGACTTGGACATGAAATTCCAGCTCAAACAAAACTAGAATGACCCAGGCGACAGGATGGGGAAACGGGTGGACCTCTGTCTGCCTTTGGAGAGGGTGGGACCTGCACTGTGTTGATGTTAGTGCACATGGGCGGAGACTGGAGAGGAGGTATGGACGGGGATCTGGAGGCTTAGGGACCAATAGTTGCTAGTGAGGGTGGGGTACACTTTTAACAGGGTTGTGCCAAGTGTTTAAAACCTGGGATGTTAACAGTAAGGCAAGGAGCGTGCCTTCCTCTGCCTTCCACGTGGGCACTTTCTCGGCAAGGGAAAGATGATTAGCGGGCGTAGCCTGGCTGAGGAAGTGAGGAGTTTGGCTGCAGACGGATCAGAGCCAAGATGCAGGTAAGATATTAGCAGGACTGCTAATATGAGAGTATAGCGGCATCATCATGAGAAAAACAGTTATTTTTTTTCTCATAAGACTGGATTACAAAGTATCAGGAAAAGTCCTTGCTTGTTCATCTAAGACTGGATTACAAAGTATCAGGAAAAGTCCTTGCTTGTTCATCTAAGACTGGATTACAAAGTATCAGGAAAAGTCCTTGCTTGTTCATCTAAGACTGGATTACAAAGTATCAGGAAAAGTCCTTGCTTGTTCATCTAAGACTGGATTACAAAGTATCAGGAAAAGTCCTTGCTTGTTGATATTTTTACTCTCCTTTGCTGGGGTGTTTTAAAACTCGAGTCCTTGGATCTCTTGAAATGCCTGAGTTCATTTAAAGAGTTTAAATAAAAACAAATCTCCGTCAACTGAGGAGCACTAAATCAGAAAGAGGACTAGAATTAGGAGGGGCCGGGAGCACTGGCGACCTGAGACCTGGTGGGGTGGCTGAGTGCCTCACGCAGAAAAACCTCATGAGGGGAGTTTATGAACCATCGTACAGTTTTAATTGAAAATAGAGGATTTTGCACAATACATTCTGATCACAGTTCCCCTCCCCAGATCCATCTCCCAAATCCACACCCTTTCTCCCTCTCTCTCACTAGAAAACAGGCAACTGAACAAACAAAATGAATATGGCAAACACAAGCAAATAAAAAAAACCCACAACAAAAGCACAAGGAACATAGATACGGAGACATGCACACTCACGCACACAGAAATCCCACAAAAACACAAAATCAGGAGCTCTCTGTATAAGCAAAAGACCTGTAAGTTTTTTTTTCTTTTTTTAAAAAAAAGCCCAAACAAAATAATATGAGACATACATCCTTCAAAAATACCACTGAGTTTGTCTTGTGTTCTCCATCTACTGCTGGGCGTGGAGCCTACCCTTAAATGTGGTCTATATCCCCAGTGAGCTTCTCTTGAAGAAAATTAATTTTCCTTTGTGAGCCACTGCCAATTAGAGATAGCTTTGGGGTTGGGGATGGTGGCTTGTGTCTACTTCGTCTCTCGGCACCGGACTCCATCGATCTCAGAGCCGTGCAAGCAGTGTGCACAAGGCCGTGGTTTCTGTGAGCTCATATAGGCATCCCTCACACACATGAAGGCATTTTCTAGGAGAAAAATGAGACGCCGGCTTCTCAGAAGGACCAGCCTGTCAGGCAGGCATCCTTTCTTGCAGACAGACATTGGTACGGAGAAGGGTTTTTGATAAGAGGCCTGAGATTTGAAACTGGCTGTCTGGTGAGGAGATTGGGAGCCAGCTGTCTTGCGAGGCAGATGGCTTACTAATGGGGAATTTTAAACAAACAGTCGTGCATGGTTCTCCAATTGCTTATTTCTGGGGTGGCGGGGGGGACGTTAAGACTTTCAGCCTGGAGTTCTGGACTTAATAATATTGAACTTCGAGAAATCTGCTTTAGATTTTAGGCAAAATTAGCAAATTAGGTTAAGGACATTAAGGAATAAAGTGTCTGTCTTATAAACTCTCTTTTATTTTAGTTATGTGCTAGACAAGTCGAAGCCTAAGTAAAAATGTAAAGAAAACTGGTTTCTAAGAGAATACTTTAAATTTTTTTCCCTGACTTCCAGAATAAAAAAAGTAAATTAATGACAGCGGTTTTTTAAATTGGCTCATGATCCATGCAAGTGACTAAGGGGGGACAGTTGACTAATGATCTCATAAATTCTGTCTAGACAGGAAGCTCGGGAAGCTCACCTGTGACTCCCCGAGCCCCAGATAAATCATGTCTGCGGGACGGTCCTGCTTACAGAGTAAAAGCTTGTCACTCACAGCATCCACAAGTACGAATGGAGAGACCAGGGGCGCTGAGAGGGGTCATCGCGCTAAGCTCGCAAGTGCACTGACTCCAGAGGATCTGCTGTAGAGCTCCACCACGCCTTTGTGTTAGCACGGAGTGTGCGTTCAAGGGGCCTGAGGAAGGCTGACTGTGGGAATGCCAAAGTGTGGACCATCTGTTAAGTTTCCACTCCATAAAGTCACACTGCCTTCACTCATAAATCAATTCCAGGGGCCCGGGTTCTTTTCTTTTGCTTTTGCTTCTTTTTTCTTATGCCATCAATGCTACTGACATTTGAGGTTCTGTCTCTCTCCTAACTTAACCCTTGAGGATAACTGGGGTTAGAGCAGCACTCTGGCTGATCCACTGTGTCTGGGTCAGGTACGCGGCATAGCGCTTCTGAGTTACCTTGGTGACCGTGTGTCATAAATGTCAAGCTTGTCACAGCAAAGGTTCTGATTAAAATATCCTTCAGGTGATTAGAAATTCCGTGCTTACCTTTAAGCTTTGGGTTTCTGCAGTGAAAAGATTTATTAACGAAATCCCATTGTCTCTTCCTAATACATATTGAAGAGCTGCATGTCTGACCCTCCTCGGGGCCCTGCCTTTGAACCACCCACACTCCCGAGGCAGATCCATAACTCAGTCACCAAACACGGTGCCGAGCAGACACTGGAAAAGATTAAGACGTGTTTGGATACCATCATCACAAGGTTGTTTGCATTATATATTAAAAATGGCCAAGTTTGGATCAGATGTAAACGGAAAGAGAAGGAGGACCAAATAGGAGAGGACGGACAGTTAGAGTAAAATTCTGAACAAAGACTCAAAATCCTTGGCCTCCGTTCTTGAAGTTTTGTCTCTTCACTTTAGAGTGGTTGCTTAGGTGGGAAGGCTGCACAGGGCTCAGGAGGGTCCACGCCGTGTCTGCTCGAAATGAGCTTCCAAAGGTGAATGTGAAATGGACAAAACCCGGTTTCCATAATGCTAATGTAGGTATGTGCATACGTGCTTGGTTACTGGACTGTATGCCATTCATGTTACATAGGCCGCCCGGTTCCTTTCTGAGTGTATCTTTTCAGTAGACGAACTTCTGAATTGATAGATACCCAAGAGATAATGGAGACACAAACTCTCTCTCGCTCTCTTAGTCTTTACTGTAATGAACATATAGGATAGAGCTTGAAGTCTCAGGTTATAAAGAGGCTTGATTCTATGAATGCATAACTACACAGCCAGACCGTGGTGCGCTCTCTCTCTCTCTCTCTCTCTCTCTCTCTCTCTCTCTCTCACTCTTACTCTCTCTTCCTATTTCCTCTCTCTCCTCTTTTAGGCATCCATTTTGCAGCAAAATTACTTGATCCTAATAATGTTCTAGTTTGATTTGTTTTCTTATACTTAATTATTGACGCTGTGTGATGGTTTATATATGCTTGACCCAGGGAGGGGCCCTATTAGGAGGTGTGGCCTTGTTGGAGTAGGTGTCACTGCGGGTGTGTGGGCGTAAGACCTTCATCCTAGCCTCCTGGAAGTCAGTCTTCCACCAGCAGTCTTCAGATGAGCTAGAACTCTCAGCTCCTCCTGCACCAGGCCTGCCTGGATGCTGCCATGTTCTCGCCTTGATGATGATGGACTGAGCCTCTGAACCTACAAGCCAGCCCCCAATTAAATGTTGTCCTTTATAAGACTTGCCTTGGTCATGGTGTCTGTTCACAGCAGTAAAACCCTAACTCAGACATGCTGTGTTTGTATGTGCACGCATCCGGGGAGAGAGAGACAGGCAGGCAGAAAGAGAAGAGATGGTGCACATAGAGGGAAAAGGACAGCTTGAGAAAATCAGTTCTCTTCTTCTACCAGTTGGTCCTGGGGACAACTCAGGGTGTCTGTCTTGGCCACTGTAGGGCGCCCTCCTGTGGTGAACAACGGTACTGCGCATGCGAGGGGTTTGCACCTGGCGTCAGTTGGCCGGGACGGTAATATGCTAATGAGGGATTCATGCTCCGCCAATCCCTGAAGGACAGTTAGCATAGCCTCAGCCTGCTGTGTATATAAGGCGAGCGCTTTTGCCGCTCGAGGTCCCCATATCAGCAAAGAGGTGGTCCTGCATTAAAGGCTGTTGAGACGAATCCGACCGTGTTGCGTCTTCCTTGCTGGCCGAGGTGGGCGCGACATACTTACACATTCAGTCCACAAGTGGATATCAAAACATGTCACGTGTATATACACATGTCACTCCCTATGTGTATATATGTGTAACGTTATCATGAAGCATTGACAATATTAAATGGTGACTGTCAAGTATGAATCAATACCACTGTTCACCCTAAAAGAAGAACAGGAGAGCAAGAGTCTGTCGATGAGTTGTGAGTTCAATATCCCTTCTCCGGGTTCGTCAGAGCTCTTGGTGCCTTATCGTGGGGATCCGAGTCCAGAGAAGGCACACAAGGGGCACTGACCGCCCAATAACCCTTCCTTATCCTCAGAGAAAAATGAAACACATTCTTACATCCATTGAAGACAGTCCTGCGCTTACACTCCACAAGGTCCCGGTGGGACTTTCAGGACTGGTTCTGGACCTTTTAGATCTCCTATTAACCAGCACCCAAGCAAACTCCAACAAACACCTTCCACCTTGAACTCCACTCTTCCGCCAGTGGCCTGCAGTCCGCGCACTTCCGTGAAGTTCTACTCCAGGTTATTTCCTGGCGTGTAATATTGGAACAGAAGTTAAGAATTGAACTATGCAGAAATATGTGGAAATGCTGATCTAGCCCATGAATCCGTAGGGGGTAAAAAAAAAAAAAACCAGAGTAAAAAACAGAAAATAATCGGATGAACAACTCAAGTAATTTTATATTTCACAGCACAGATCACCTATTTTCTCTTAGTGTTCAATATTAGTAATTCTTGAAAACATTTGGACGATGGGGCTGGAGCGATGGACCGGCAGTTAAGGACACCTTACTCTTGATGAGGACCTGGGTTGGATTCCCAGAACCCAAGTGGCAGCTCTCCATGGTATGAGACTCCAGTTCCAGGGGATTTCCTTTTGATCTTTATAGGCGCCGGATATGCATGTGGTGCACAGACACACAAAACAAAAATAAATAAATCTACAAAATAAATCCCCCAGAAGAAAATATTTGGATAATATATCAAGAACAATAAGTAAGTAACTTTGTCTAAATTAACAGCAGCTGACTAGACCATTATACAAGAAACCCTGGTAAAGAGATGGACAATGTGTTCATAGAAAAATCATAAATCCTAGGAAAGCCTTTTCTCTGCCTCTGGAGCACTTCAGAAGAGAACTCAGAGAATCCCCCACTCAGTAAATCTCAGCAGTCAGAACACTTGGAAATATCTTCAATTTGTTCCTTTTCTGACTATGTCTTATGCTCTGACACCCAGAAATCTGCTAATAATATAAGTCTTAAAGATAGTTAAATTGCGTGAAGCAAAGCAAAGGGTCTCTTTCTTTTTAAAAAATATTGGGTTGGGGATTTAGCTCAGTGGTAGAGCGCTTGCCTAGGAAGCGCAAGGCCCTGGGTTCGGTCCCCAGCTCCGAAAAAAATAACCAAAAATAAATAAATAAATAAATAAAAAATATTTATTTATTATATATAAGTACATTGTAGCTGTCTTCAGACACACCTGAAGAGGGCATCAGATTTCATTACAGATGGCTGTGAGCCACCATGTGGTTGCTGGGATTTGAACTCAGGACCTCTGGAAGAGCAGTCAGTGCTTTTAACCACTGAGCCATCTCTCCAGCCCCAAAGGGTCCCTTTCTAACTAAACTAACCAAAACATAAATTCCCCCCTGAAATTAAATTAAATTAAATAATCTTTCTAGAGTTAGTATATCAAGCTACCCTTACTCGCTCTAGAACTGTTAGCTCTGCCTGATTGCTTTACAAATCGCCAGCACTCGCTTTTCTTTCTTCGTGTTTAGAAATTAATAACTTGGTAAGGAAGTTTTACATTCAGTCGAAGCTTCCTGTGAACTGCCCGTTAATTACTTAAGGGAATCATAAAAACAGCCTCCACTAAGACGCAAATGACCAAATAGAATTTTCTAGGAATTCAGTTTTCGATACTGTTTTCAGTGGTATACACGTCCCACGTGAGTTGGTTAACTCTAAGGCGTTCGTGCTTATCATTAACTTATCATTGTGCTCGTGTGTCAATCTCACAAACGTTTAAAGTCATTTCACCAAAGGTTTCTTGTATGTTTCCTGTAGCAGTTGGCACAGAGAGAACTCAAAGGAAAGCACATCGAGTTCACAGCGCTTAGAGGAAACATCAACATTTCCTTATGTTCAGGTCATAAGGGATAAACTGCCTATTTGATGAAGAAATTGGCTTTGAAGATTTTGTCTTTTTTTAAAAAAGTAGTACTAATGGTTTAAGAATATAATATTTAGAGCACATGACTATGATTTTAAAAGTAGGATGAATTTTAAACTCTCAATTCATTTCGACTCCGTGGCTTTTTAAGAAATATGTATTTTTTTTTAAATTGCTCGTGCATGTAGAATAAATTACACATTCTCCCAGGAAAGAGTGAGGTATTGATTGTATGTTTTAACAAGGGTTTTGATTAAATACTTATTATTAGAAAACTGAAACTCTTGTCCAAAGGCAAGAGTAATTATGTGTCAGCTTCTTTACTGTGAGCATAAGATAATATCTAACAGTAGTAATGAGTTATGCCTCATAGAAATACCACCTTACGGTGGTGGTCACACTTTCCTACAGCATCCTCAAAGTCCAAACCTGACAACTGAAATCTTTAACCTAAGCAACTACGTTTAAAATATAGGTGCCCTGAGTTCTCAAATTACAGAGCTCGTTCAGACAACGGACTGCCACAGTTCACTTATTAAATGTCCCCCATTATGGAAATGAGATGGGGGAAGCAATTCGTGTCCTCCCCTCAAGGTTTCCCAAATGTTCCTTGATCATGTATTTCATTTACTAACCAATTCTGGAGATTAATTAAAGATGTTAAAACGAGAGCCCCACGATGACGTAGTAAAATATCCCATGCTAAAAAGATTATGTGGTTGGAGCTTGACAAATGTGAACTGACATCTGCTGGGCTCTTTTGTAGAAACGGATAAAGGGACTGGGTTCACCAAGGAGAAAAGAATCCTCACCAGGAAGCAGTGCAAGGGACAATCACAGTTTAAAAGGGAGTAAGGCCAAGCAAGCGGTCCACCACGGGGCAAGGCTCACAGAGATGAAAGGGGGAGCTTTCATTCATTTTGTGTAGACTGCGGCAGATAAGGAATCCCGTAGATCAAAGCCTCGTGACATAATGGGAGACGACTGAGCACAATGCGGTCTTAAAACTTCTGGTCAAGAGTTTAATGTGCAAAAGTGAAACAGGCTGTCTGTGCTAGGCGGTCTTCAGTTCTGTTGTATAATGTTTTGTTATGGAGTAAGCACTAAGAGAAACCACGCACCTTCTTGACATCCTGTTTCTACCGCAGGGAGTTTACCTCACGTTACAAGGTCATGAAAACACCAGGCCGGGAAAGGTGACCTGGAGGGCAGGTCATCCAAGTTTTATGAGTGGTTTTTAATGCTGTTATCATCTTAACTCTAGAAATTTCAATGCTTACAGGCAACGATGATTCTGGAAACTATTCAGTAGTTGATTATGAAATGGTCAACTGAGCTGTGGAAGGTTCCAGACTTGTTTTCAAATGGTAGGCTAACGTCTTCATATTTCCTAAACCTTTGCAAGTCCATCCTTATGTGGATAACAGGGATATAGTAGTGTTGCCCAGGAAAAAAAAAATACGTTTGCAATGCTGTTTTGTGAAGAGTCATGTGAATGTCTCTCGTAGTGTGGAAAGCAAAGGGCTCACAGACCTCACAGACCTGGATGAAGGATAAACATCCTTAAAGAGGCAGAACTTCTTATTCTGAGGACACTATCCACCATTACCTACCTGAAATGGCATTTACCTTTAGTGAGATACAATAAAAACCTTTTTTTCCTATCTTGGTGAACCTTCTGAAAGGTTGTCTTACTTGGGTGAAGACCAAGCTCACTGCCCCAGAAATTGCAAAACTACAGGAGGCCCAACAGAACTGGAAAACATTGCGTGGTACCGGGGAAGAACTATTAGTACCTTGGAGAGGGACATGTCATCTGACTTTGTACTTGCTCATGAAGGGACTGTAAACACTGCCACCTGGGGACCTGCCGCAGAATGCTGTTCATAGCCGCTGGTGAACAGACCAGCAGTGACAAAAGCAGGAGTCTGCAGGAGGTGGGCAGATGTTCTTCCCAAGGGTTTGCCTGATCTAAAAGGGGCTGTTTCATGGGTCCCTCCTATGAGACCAACTTTTCGCCATTAAAAAAAAAAATATTTTGCTCAGAATAAACTTCAGGACACTTTAAGAGAACTCAGGGCTCCAAATCTTCATTTAAAAAAATAGTTTTAAATGAACCAAATGAATTTCAGGTCGTATTAGAGCACTGCTGAGATCATATACATTGCATCGTTGAGGTTAATTCGGCTCAGTCATGTGTCAAGTCTGGTGTGAGCGAGTCACGTGATTCACTACCACTAGCCAGTGAGCTCCCAGAAAGAAAAGCTGGGTCTTCAATTCCCCAGAAAACGTAGCAGGTGCTTGGCCCAGAGTCTTAGCTCAGGCTAAGTCCTTTCACAAAGCAACCATTCCAAAGTGCTCACTGATAAGAATAGCAGAGGACTGCTTATCGGTGACATCTAAACATGGCTTCCTTCTCACCACATCTCTGTCCTTTACTGATCATCCTTCTTCCTCACAAGAGAGAATATCTTGTGTATTAGATGGATGCATCACCTGTCTATTAAAATGCATACGGTTCATGGCTTAGGCAGGAAGTAGAGGTGGGAGACAAAAGGGGATTCTGGGAGAGAACCAGGAGAAAGATTAGAGAAGTGGAGATGAGCTGGGACCATAGTACCTGAGCCCAGGCAACCAGCCTCATGGCAGAATGCAGACTGGAATAAATGAGATATGTTAAGTTACATCTAGTCAGAGAAGAGCCTAACTGTATGGCCAAGGTATTTTAAATATATTTGGAACCTGAGTCTTATTTCTGGGAGCATGAGGGCTGGGAGGAAGAGCCAGGAATTAACTTCGACATTTCTCCCTTGCATGGATGATTAATAGATCACAGATTAGGAATCTGGAAAGGAAGAAGTCATCAGGGTAGATCAATTCCCTTCCTTAGCTTCCACTGGCTTGTAAGCTTAAGGTAGAAATGGATGGTCGATGCTTTCCCCACTAGCTATGTATTCTATGCTCATAATTCTGGGTGTGAAGTGTGATTTTGCAGAAGAGAAATGCCTGCTTGTGTTTTGCAAGTGGTCTTTCGAGATTTATAAAGAGGGTAAGCTACAGCAAGCCACAATAAATCCTACACTCAGACGCTCTTGAAATGGGGACTGTTAACCCGTAACAGTAGTGATCAAATTATTGAAAACATTTTCATGTTGAAGAAGGAAATAAGAATGTCTGTAAAAAAATCACCATTCACTTAAAAGCACACTGCACTGAGAGTTTCCTGATAGAATATGGCATATTAAAATAAAAGGCAGTTCCATCTCCGAAATATGGCCTTGGCTCTCTTTACATCTGTTATGCTATGGACTCTGTACTCTCCCCGAGTAACAGTCTTACAACAATGCATTCAGTTATTCGCTCCGTGGTTGCGGCAACCACACATCCCACCCACCAAGCCACTTAGCAAGGCATGCTTGATGCTCGCCCTGCACGTTCCCATGGCTTACTTTTGTTCCCTCCTCAGATCTCCTGGCTTTCTAAGAGCAGCTGTCGCGGGATTATTCACTGTGCACTTCCGGTTTCCCTTGCTCTCCTAGAAGTTATTCTGTCTCGTGTTCACCCTATCCACCCGTAACTCCTAACTGTTTGATGCTTCTTATATAAAAGTAAATAGGCAAACAGCACACGGCTCGCCTGAGTGCCGAGAAACAGTCTGTTGCGCCCGTTCGCGAACCCCAAAAGACCACCAAGGAGCCGACCCGGATGCTGTCGCACAAGGGTCTTTTTATTCAAGCTCCAGCTTGGGCTCACCGCTGATCCAATCCTGACACAGCAGGACAGGAGGGTGAAGCCCTGAGCCCAGATTCAAACAAGCGTTTATGCAGATAAGCAAACAAGCCAGAAGGTTTCTAGCTTGGCACACATCTGTTTGGGAGTGGGGGCTCCTGTAGGATTTTGTTGCCCTTTAAAATAATTGGCTAGTGCAGGGAGCCAAACCATAAACGTAACTTCTGCTTGCCTCCTGATTGGTGGTGGTTAGGAAGTGAAGGGTAGGGGCAGGCTTGTTAGAGAGTAACCCGGAAATGAGTGCCTGGTCCCCATAGAGACTACCACAGGGTGTGTGAGATGTCCCGGAACTGAAGTTAGAACCATCATACGGGTGCTGGGAATTGAGCCCAGGTCCTCTGAAGCGCAGTCAGTGCTGGCGAATGGTGAACCACCCCTCCAGCCCTAGAGCACACCTTCTTGAACTATGAATGAAAATAACCTGCACCCCACGCCAGCGCCATTCCCCAAAGTTCCCTTTTATGCCTTTTTTATCCCGACTTGAGGAATAAAAACAAAGACGGTGTTGAGTATGGGCTAGCTATGTAACTGGGGCTCATGCCGGGGGTTATCCTGAACCCTTCTCCTTCAGTGTAGAACATGGGGATCTTAGGGACTATTTTCATCCGTCAGCCATAGCAAGATCTAAGACAAAAGGGAAAACTACAAAACTAATCTTGTTATGAAAGTTTACCCTGTGGAAAGTACCTCTCATTCCATTCTTTATCAATCTTGTGATGAACTGTAAAATCTTATCCCCCCCACCCCCATTCCACACTTCCTAAGGAGCAAGTCCACAATGTTGACAGACGTGTGTGCTACGAGAAAAGTGTCTTCAAGTGTGTTCCTGGAGGAACTAGTCATGCCTTATATGCTGTAAGTTTAAGCAGAAAGAAGCTGACTTGATTAGCTTGCCTCGCATTGAGTATGATGGGTGGGTGGCTGGAATGGAATCCAGCCAAAATAAATGAGGTAAACGTTGGTTGGGTATGGTGTTCAGCACTGTCTTCAAGGATGGGCACACAACCAAAACCTGTGCAAGCCAGGTCAACCTGCAGCAGAGGCAGGAGTTGGGAACTAATCCCTCCCCTAGCCAGGAGCTATTGGCAATTGTTACCTGTGGGAGAGAAGAAAGCTTTCTCTATGAGGGTAGCTCCTGGTAAACTGACAATTCTCCACCAGGAGACCACACACACACCCAAACACATAAACACACACACACACTCACATACACACACACAAACACACACACACAAACACACACACACTCACACACACACACACACACACACACACACATGCACACACACACACACTCACACACACTCACACACACACACACACACACACACACACTCACACACACACACACACACACACACACACACACACACACACACACACACACACACACACACACACACACACACACACACACACACACACACACACACACAAACACACACCACACACACACACACCACACACACACCACACAAACACACACACACCACATACACACACACACCCCACACACCATACACATACACACACACACACCACACACACACACACTTGAACACTCACATACACACACACATGAACACTCACATACACACACACACACACACACACACACACACACACAAAGTGGCATCACAAATTGATCTTGAAGGGTTTAAAGGGAAAAAAGGGAAGGCCTAAAGTTGGTGAAGGGAAGATCCAGGGAGAGTAGTAGGGTGAGGAAAATCTAAACATTGCACAAAAATCCTCAATGAAAAATTTTTAAGAAAATTTCACAGACTTTCAGGGGATGTTTTGTTTAAATTCTGAGGAAAAAATATTGTTTATGGACTTTGGAATATATGTTAAAATAACGATTTAGAAGTTGGGTTTACCAGGAAAGCTAAAACTATCCTCAACAATAAAAGGACTTCCGGAGGAATCACTATCCCTGAACTCAAGCAGTATTACAGAGCAACAGTGATAAAAGCTGCATGGTATTGGCACAGAGACAGACAGATAGACCAATGGAATAGAATTGAAGACCCAGAAATGAACCCACACACCTATGGTCACTTGATTTTTGACAAAGGAGCCAAAACCATCCAATGGAAAAAAGATAGCATTTTCAGCAAATGGTGCTGGTTCAACTGGAGGTCAACATGTAGAAGAATGCAGATCGATCCATGCTTATCACCCTGTACAAAGCTTAAGTCCAAGTGGATCAAGGACCTCCACATCAAACCAGATACACTCAAACTAATAGAAGGAAAAGTGGGGAAGCATCTCGAACACATGGACACTGAAGAAAATTTTCTAAACAAAACACCAATGACTTATGCTCTAACATCAAGAATCGACAAATGGGATCTCATAAAACTACAAAGCTTCTGTAAGGCAAAGGAAACTGTTGTTAGGACAAAATGGCAACCAACAGGCTGAAAAATGATCTTTACCAATCCTACAACTGATAGAGGGCTTATATCCAAAATATACAAAAAACTCATGAAGTTAGACTGCAGGGAGACAAATATCCCTATTAAAAAATGGGGTTTAGAGCTAAACAAAGAATTCACAGCTGAGGAATGCCGAATGGCTGAGAAACACCTAAAGAAATGTTCAACATCTTTAGTCATAAGGGAAATGCAAATCAAAACAACCCTGAGATTCCACATCACACCAGTCAGAATGGCTAAGATCAAAAATTCTAGTGACAGCAGATGCTGGCGAGGATGTGGAGAAAGAGGAACACTCCTCCATTGTTGGTGGGATTGCAGACTGGTACAACCATTGTGGAAATCAGTCTGGAGGTTCCTAAGAAAATTGGACATTGCACTACCTGAGGACCCAGCTATACCTCTCTTGGGCATATACCCAAAAGATGCCCCAACATATAACAAAGACACATGCTCCACTATGTTCATAGCAGCCTTATTTATAATAGCCAGAAGCTGGAAAGAACCCAGATGCCCTTCAACAGAGGAATGGATACAGAAAATGTGGTACATCTACACAATGGAATACTACTCAGCTATCAAAAACAATGACTTCATGAAATTCATAGGCAAATGGATGAAACTGGAAAATATCATCCTGAGTGAGGTAACCCAATCACAGAAAAACACACATGGTATGCACTCATTGATAAGTGGCTATTAGCCCAAATGTTCGATACCCTAGATACACAGAACACATGAAACTCAAGAAGGATGACCAAAATGTGAATGCTTCACTCCTTCTTTAAAAGGGGAACAAGAATACCCTTGGGAGGGGTAAAGAGGCAAAGATTAAAACAGACACAGAAGGAACACCCATTCAGAGCCTGCCCCACATGTGGCCCATACATATACAGCCACCCAATTAGATAAGATGGATGAAGCAAAGAAGTGCAGGCTGACAGTAACCAGATGTAGATCTCTCCTGAGAGACATAGTCAGAATATGGCAAATACATAGGCGAATGCCAGCAGCAAACCATTGAACTGAGAACAGGACCCCCGTTGATGGAATCAGAGACTGAAAGAGCTGAAGGGGCTTTAGACCCCATATGAACAACAATGCCAACCAACCAGAGCTTCCAGGGACTAAGCCACTATCTAAAGACTATACAGGGTTGGGGATTTGGCTCAGCGGTAGAGCGCTTGCCTAGCACGCGCAAGGCCCTGGGTTCGGTCCCCAGCTCCGAAAAGAAAAAAAAAAAAGAATAGCAAGTGCTCTTAACTTCCGAGCCATCTTTCCAACCCCTTCTAAAGACTATACATGGGACCCGCGGATCCCGGCCCGCAGCAGCTCTCTGCTCCCAGAACCCGTGGGAGAGATACCTTACTGCCTGGTCGGGTGGGCACTCCTGAGGCTGCAGAGCGGAAGAGACCACCAACACTGCCCACCCCTGCCCACATCCCTGACCCAAGAGGAAACTGTACAAGGCCTCTGGGTTCCTGTGGGGGAGGGCCCAGTAGCAGCAGGAGCCCTGCCTGAGACACCGCCGGAACCTGAAGGAAACAGACCGGGTAAACAGTTCTCTGCACCCAAATCCCGTGGGAAGGAGAGCTAAACCTTCAGAGAGGCAGACGCGCCTGCGAAACCAGAAGAGACTGCTCTCTGCACACATTACTGATTCCAGAGGAAAACACCGGAGGCCATCTGGAACCCTGGTGCACGGAGGCTCCCGGAAGAGGCTGCGCAGATCTTCCTGGTCGCTGCCACATCATGGAGAGCCCTGGGCAGAACCCCATGAGCTAACTTGAGCCTGGGGCCACAGGTAAGACCAACTTTTCTGCTGCAAGTGACCTGCCTGGTGAACTCAAGGCACAGGTCCACAGGAACAGCTGAAGACCTGTAGAAAGGAAAAACTACACGCCCGAAAGCAGAACACTCTGTCCCCATAACTGACTGAAAGAGAGGGAAAACAGGTCTACAGCACTCCTGACACACAGGCCTATAGGACAGTTTAGCCACTGTCAGAAATAGCAGAACAAAGTAACACTAGAGATAATTTGATGGCGAGAGGCAAGCGCAGGAACCCAAGCAACAGAAACCAAGACTACATGGCACCATCGGAGCCCAATTCTCCCATCAAAACAAACATGGAATATCCAAACACACCAGAAAAGCAAGATCTAGATTCAAAATCATATTTGATCATGATGCTGGAGAACTTCAAGAAAGACATGATGAACTCCCTTAGAGAACAAGTAGAAGCCTACAGAGAGGAATCGCAAAAATGCATGAAAGAATTCCAGGAAAACATAAATAAACAAGTAGAAGCCCATACAGAGGAGACACAAAAATCCCTGAAAGAATTAAAGGAAAACACAATCAAACAGTGGAAGGAATTAAAATGGAAATAGAAGCAATCAAGAAAGAACACATGGAAACAACCCTGGATATAGAAAACCAAAAGAAGAGACAAGGAGCTGTAGATACAAGCTTTACCAACAGAATACAAGAGATGGAAGAGAGAATCTCAGGAGCAGAAGATTCCATAGAAATCATTGACTCAACTGTCAAAGATAATGTAAAGCGGAAAAAGCTACTGGTCCAAAACATACAGGAAATCCAGGACTCAATGAGAAGATCAAACCTAAGGATAATAGGTATAGAAGAGAGTGAAGACTCCCAGCTCAAAGGACCAGTACATATCTTCAACAAAATCATAGAAGAAAACTTCCCTAACCTAAAAAAAGAGATACCCATAGGCATACAAGAAGCCTACAGAACTCCAAATAGATTGGACCAGAAAAGAAACACCTCCCGTCACATAATAGTCAAAACACCAAACGCACAAAATAAAGAAAGAATATTAAAAGCAGTAAGGGAAAAAGGTCAAGTAACATATAAAGGCAGACCTATCAGAATCACACCAGACTTTTCGGGCCAGAAACTATGAAGGCCAGAAGATCCTGGACTGATGTCATACAGACCCTAAGAGAACACAAATGCCAGCCCAGGCTACTGTATCCTGCAAAACTCAATTAATATAGATGGAGAAACCAAGATATTCCATGACAAAACCAAATTTACACAATATCTTTCTACAAATCCAGCACTACAAAGGATAATAAATGGTAAAGCCCAACATAAGGAGGCAAGCTATACCCAAGAAGAGGTAAGAAACTAATCGTTTTGGCAACAAAACAAAGAGAAGAAAAGCACACAAACATAACACATCCACGTATGAATATAACAGGAAGCAATAATCACTATTCCTTAATATCTCTCAACATCAATGGCCTCAACTCCCCAATAAAAAGACATAGATTAACAAACTGGATACGCAACGAGTACCCTGCATTCTGCTGCCTACAGGAAACACACCTCAGAGACAAAGACAGACACTACCTCAGAGTGAAAGGCTGGAAAACAACTTTCCAGGCAAATGGTCGGAAGAAGCAAGCTGGAGTAGCCATTCTAATATCAAATAAAGTCAATTTTCAACTAAAAGTCATCAAAAAAGATAAGGAAGGACACTTTATATTTATCAAAGGAAAAATCCACCAAGATGAACTCTCAATCCTAAATATCTATGCCCCAAATACAAGGGCACCTACATACGTAAAAGAAACCTTACTAAAGCTCAAAACACACATTGCACCTCACACAATAATAGTAGGAGACTTCAACACCCCACTCTCATCAATGGACAGATCATGGAAACAGAAATTAAACAGAGACGTAGACAGACTAAGAGAAGTCATGAGCCAAATGGACTTAACGGATATTTATAGAACGCTCTACCCTAATGCAAAAGGATATACCTTCTTCTCAGCTCCTCATGGTACTTTCTCCAAAATTGACCATATAATTGGTCAAAAAACGGGCCTCAACAGGTACAGAAAGATAGAAATAATCCCATGCGTATATCGGACCACCACGGCCTAAAGCTGGTCTTCAATAACAATAAGGGAAGAATGCCCACATATACGTGGAAATTGAACAATGCTCTACCAATGATAACCTGGTCAAGGAAGAAATAAAGAAAGAAATTAAAAACTTTTAGAATTTAATGAAAATGAAGGTACAACATACCCAAACTTATGGGACACGATGAAAGCTGTAAAGCTAAGAGGAAAACTCATAGCGCTGAGTGCCTGCAGAAAGAAACAGGAAAGAGCATATGTCAGCAGCTTGACAGCACACCTAAAAGCTCTAGAACAAAAAGAAGCAAATACACCCAGGAGGAGTAGAAGGCAGGAAATAATCAAACTCAGAGCTGAAATCAACCAAGTAGAAACAAAAAGGACCATAGAAAGAATCAACAGAACCAAAAGTTGGTTCTTTGAGAAAATCAACAAGATAGATAAACCCTTAGCCAGATTAACGAGAGGACACAGAGAGTGTGTCCAAATTAACAAAATCAGAAATGAAAAGGGAGACATAACTACAGATTCAGAGGAAATTCAAAATATCATCAGATCTTACTATAAAAGCCTATACTCAACAAAACTTGAAAATCTGCAGGAAATGGACAATTTCCTAGACAGATACCAGGTACCGGGTTAAATCAGGAACAGATAAACCAGTTAAACAACCCCATAACTCCTAAGGAAATAGAAGCAGTCATTAAAGGTCTCCCAACCAAAAAGAGCCCAGGTCCAGACGGGTTTAGTGCAGAATTCTATCAGACCTTCATAGAAGACCTCATACCAATATTATCCAAACTATTCCACAAAATTGAAACAGATGGAGCACTACCGAACTCCCTTCTATGAAGCCACAATTACTTTTATACCTAAACCACACAAAGACCCAACAAAGAAAGAGAACTTCAGACCAATTTCCCTTATGAACATCGACGCAAAAATACTCAACAAAATTCTGGCAAACCGAATCCAAGAGCACATCAAAACAATCATCCACCATGATCAAGTAGGCTTCATCCCAGGCATGCAGGGATGGTTTAATATACGGAAAACCATCAACGGATCCATTATATAAACAAACTGAAAGAACAAAACCACATGATCATTTCATTAGATGCTGAGAAAGCATTTGACAAAATTCAACACCCCTTCATGATAAAAGTCCTGGAAAGAATAGGAATCCAAGGCCCATACCTAAACATAGTAAAAGCCATATACAGCAAAAACCAGTGGCTAACATTAAACTAAATGGAGAGAAACTTGAAGCAATCCCACTAAAATCAGGGACTAGACAAGGCTGCCCACTCTCTCCCTACTTATTCAATATAGTTCTTGAAGTTCTAGCCAGAGCAATCAGACAACAAAAGGAGGTCAAGGGATACAGATCGAAAAGAAGAAGTCAAAATATCACTATTTGCAGATGATATGATAGTATATTTAAGTGATCCCAAAAGTTCCACCAGAGAACTACTAAAGCTGATAAACAACTTCAGCAAAGTGGCTGGGTATAAAATTAACTCAAATAAATCAGTAGCCTTCCTCTACACAAAAGAGAAACAAGCCGAGAAAGAAATTAGGGAAACGACACCCTTCATAATAGACCCAAATAATATAAAGTACATCGGTATGACTTTAACCAAGCAAGTAAAAGATTTGTACAACAAGAACTTCAAGACTCTGAAGAAAGAAATTGAAGAAGACCTCAGAAGATGGAAAGATCTCCCATGCTCATGGATTGGCAGGATTAATATAGTAAAAATGGCCATTCTGCCAAAAGCAATCTACAGATTCAATGCAATCCCCATCAAAATACCAATCCAATTCTTCAAAGAGTTAGACAGAACAATTTGCAAATTCATCTGGAATAACAAAAAACCCAGGATAGCTAAAACTATGCTCAACAATAAAAGGACTTCTGGGGGAATCGCTATCCCTGAACTCAAGCAGTATTACAGAGCAATTGTGATAAAAACTGCATGGTATTGGTACAGAGACAGACAGATAGACCAATGGAATAGAATTGAAGACCCAGAAATGAACCCACACACCTATGGTCACTTGATTTTGACAAAGGAGCCAAATCCATCCAATGGAAAAAAAAGATAGCATTTTCAGCAAATGGTGCTGGTTCAACTGGAGGTCAACATGTAGAAGAATGCAGATCGATCCATGCTTATCACCCTGTACAAAGCTTAAGTCCAAGTGGATCAAGGACCCCACATCAAACCAGACACACTCAAACTAATAGAAGAAAAACTAGGGAAGCATCTGGAACACATGGGCACTGGAAAAATTTCCTGAACAAAACACCAATGGCTTATGCTCTAAGATCAAGAATCGACAAATGGGATCTCATAAAACTACAAAGCTTCTGTAAGGCAAAGGACACTGTGGTCAGGACAAACGGCAACCAACAGATTGGGAAAAGATCTTTACCAATCCTACAACAGATAGAGGCCTTATATCCAAAATATACAAAGAACTCAAAAAGTTAGACCAAGAGGGAGACAAATAACCCTATTAAAAAATGGGGTTCAGAGCTAAACAAAGAATTCACAGCTGAGGAATGCCGAATGGCTGAGAAACACCTAAAGAAATGTTCAACATCTTTAGTCATCAGGGAAATGCAAATCAAAACAACCCTGAGATTTCACCTCACACCAGTGAGAATGGCTAAGATCAAAAACTCAGGTGACAGCAAATGCTGGCGAGGATGCGGAGAAAGAGGAACACTCCTCCATTGTTGGTGGGGTTGCAGACTGGTACAACCATTCTGGAAATCAGTCTGGAGGTTTCTCAGAAAATTGGACATTGAACTGCCTGAGGATCCAGCTATACCTCTCTTGGGCATATACCCAAAAGATGCCCCAACATATAAAAAAGACACGTGCTCCACTATGTTCATTGCAGCCTTATTTATAATAGCCAGAAGCTGGAAAGAACCCAGATGCCCTTCAACAGAGGAATGGATACAGAAAATGTGGTACATCTACACAATGGAATATTACTCAGCTATCAAAAACAACGACTTTATGAAATTCGTAGGCAAATGGTTGGAACTGGAAAATATCATTCTGAGTGAGCTAACCCAATCACAGAAAGACATACATGGTATGCACTCACTGATAAGTGGCTATTAGCCCAAATGCTTGAATTACCCTAGTGGCCTAGAACAAATGAAACTCAAGACGGATGATCAAAATGTGAAGGCTTCACTCCTTCTTTAAAAGGGGAACAAGAATACCCTTGGCAGGGAAGAGAGAGGCAAAGATTAAAACAGAGACTGAAGGAACACCCATTCAGAGCCTGCCCCACATGTGGCCCATACATATACAGCCACCCAATTAGACAAGATGGATGAAGCAAAGAAGTGCAGACCGACAGGAGCCGGATGTAGATCGAACCTGAGAGACACAGCCAGAATACAGCAAATACAGAGGCGAATGCCAGCAGCAAACCACTGAACTGAGAACGGGACCCCCGTTGAAGGAATCAGAGAATGAACTGGAAGAGCTTGAAGGGGCTTGAGACTCCATATGTACAACAATGCCAAGCAACCAGAGCTTCCAGGGACTAAGCCACTACCTAAAGACTATACATGGACTGACCCTGGACTCTGACATCATAGGTAGCAATGAATATCCTAGTAAGAGCACCAGTGGAAGGAGAAGCCCTGGGTCCTGTTAAGACTGAACCCCAGTGAACTAGACTGTCGGGGAGGGCGGCAATGGGGGAGGGGGGAGGGAACACCCATACAAGGAAGGGGGGGAGGGAAGGATGTTTGCCAAATGTACATAAGAAATACTCAAGTTAATAAAAAAAAAATACAAAAAAAAAAAAAAAAAAAGACTATACATGGACTGACCCTGGACTCCAACCTCATAGGTAGCAATGAATAGCCTAGTAAGAGCACCAATGGAAGGGAAAGCCCTGGGTCCTGCCAAGACTGAACCCTCAGTGAATGGGATTGTTGGGGGGAGGGCGGTAATGGGGGGAGGATTGGGAGGGGAACACCCATATAGAAGGGGAGGGGGAAGAGTTGGGGGATGTTGGCATGGCAACTGGGAAAGGGAATAACATTTGAAATGTAAATAAGAAATACCCAATTTACAAAAGATGGAAAAAAAATAAAAGAAGTTGGGTTTAAGATCCGATGACTATCTAGCTTAGATTTAAACAATCTCGTTTGTCCCGAAATTATGGAGAACGGAGCCATTCAAGTTTGTTTAATGGATAGGGTTCTATCTTATCTTTGTAATCTCTTGTTTTTGTAATATTTGAACAACTCTTTAAGAAGAGACATTGTGTTGGTGTATTGTGTCATATAACTCAGAAGACTGTTTACTAAACAGAAAAGCAGAAAGAACGCACGAAGATCATTTACGTGTGTAAGAGCAAATAGCGGTCAGGAGAGAAGACAGACTCGGTGAAGAGAGGGACCAAGCTACGCGGAGGCCGCCGTCCACACGCATCAGCTACTCCGGCTGTCTGGGTTTCCTTGGCACCCTTTCAGGGGCAGTCGGAGGCCTTCACAAGGGAGGCCTTCAAGACCTGCCTTTGGCATTCTTCCAAACGTTCTCCCCTGTGAAACTTTCTCTCATGCCATCTCTTCCCCTGCTCTGCCTGCAGAGTGTGAACATCCTTTGAGCAACTCAGGGTACCCTGCCTTACTTAATGAGCATTCGAGATGTAATGGATTTCAAGTGGGCAGAGTTCTTAGTTCTTTGTGATACACTGCCTTCTGACCAAGAGCATAGAAAACTGAGAATATATTGAAACATACATCCTGCAGCTTCTTATAGAGAGTATCTAAGAAGTGAAACTCTGGCATTAACACGTGTCCATTTAACTCTTGTAAGTCTTCCTAAATCCAGCCAGATAGATCAAATAAAGCTATTCCGATGTCAAAATGAATTTCTGAGAGGACGCATTCGTAGAAAAATGTATGGCCAAACACTGAGAGCACCCGCTACAAATTTGACCTGAACTGTAGAACAATTTTGCCCCCAATATCCTAAAGGAAATGTGTTTATCTTACCCATTAACTTTGACTCTTATAATTTTGCACACAGCCTTACAATTATAAAATCGCAAAATTGCATATGCTCCTTGGATTTATACTTCGTTGGAATCATAGGAAAAAGAATGAAAATTGGGCAATTGGACCTAATGTTCTAAAAGACTTGACGGTTGTTCTCATATCCTGGGGGTCTGAATGGGCTTCATTCGGGTAGCATTTCCATTCCTCCGGCGTCCTTTGGAATCCTTCCTTTGAAATTAACAGTCGACTAATTACACCATTTAAACTCATTCCTTCATTTGGAAGTCAATTTTTTTTTTCAAGTTTCTCTAGATGGTGCTCAAGTCAGTGACTCAGAATCACAGATACAAGTTGATAAGACTAAAAATTCTGGGTTTTTTTTAATGTACGTTCTATAATGCAAAGAAATGCAGCCTTAAATTGCACGGCATTATGGATGTGATGTTAACTTTAATTCTACTTCTCATTGTGCAGCCATTCTTCCAATTAAAAAATAAAATAATCAAATATGATCTTTTTTAAAGATTGTATGGGGGGTGCAAGGCACATGGCATGTTGTCTGTGTGGACATTAAAGAACAACTTTGTATAGTAAGATCCCCCCCCCTCTCCTGTCGTGTTTGTAAGTGATTCATTCTAAATGAGATGAAAGACAGTTGTCTGTTAATGACGATGTTCAGACAAAAGGGTGTAGCATCCACTTCTGTTTCCCAAGTTCTTTTACTTCTATTGATGACGTTGAAAACACTATCCCTGAAAAGAGACAGACTGTGCTGCGGAAAATGTGGCGCTCGGGTATGAATCGAGCTCCGAATACAGACAACTAACCTAAATTCTAAGCCTCGGTCTGTTCAGATAAGGATAGTAACTCCAATTCGACTGTGAGAAAAGCTGAGGTCGTACAGGCAAAACACTTCACACATAAAACCCCTGGTATGTGGAGTTGGGGGATTCAAAATATAAAATTTATAGCTAAAGCCTATGGTGGAAACATCCGTCATTAACTATGAATTCTGGGCAAGCCATCAAGGACCCTGACTTGTATCTCCCCATGAGTGACAGAGGGCATGGGCAATGCCCGAATCCTCGTCTGCTGAATGCGGTGCTGAGGAATTAGTGGGATGCGATATATGAATTCATGTGCTACGTCACGACCCTGATTTGTAGATGAGGAAACTCAGAGTTGCAAGCTGAGAAAAAACCGCCGTGTGTCCTGCTCCTTCCTGCTAGCAAATGAGAGAGCTGGAACCTAACACCAAAACTCCAGCTCTCAAACCCAGGACCCAGCTCATTTTATGACACAGCTACGTCACATAAAGCTCTTAAGGACTTGCTTTGCACAGGCCTGGATTAGTCCCAGATCCTGGGATGACATTAAGCCGAAACAAGAAAGTAAAGAAACTTCGGCTGCTGATGTGGAAGCTTGCAGGAGAGAAGGGTTGGGACAGCTACACATCAGCCTGTTTCTCACGGCACATCCAGCTATGACAGCATCCAATACTCGGAAGCCAGTCGACTTTTCGTTCCTCACGCATGGGTGTTTGCCCTGATTCCACTATTCCATCCTTCAATATGTTTTTGCTATGCACACTTCTCCCCATTCACACTGCTGCCAATTCAGTGTGGCCCTTTTACCGCCATTGCATAGAGCAAGCAACCTCAGCCTGGTACCTCTTTCCTCCGCCAAGCTGCTCTCAGGGGCATTGCTCCAGGGCTCTCCCGGCTTTATCGTTTCTCCAATGGTGCTCCAGAGAAGTGAGCTATGTGCCTCTCTCTTCCCATATTTCATGTTTGGGAATTTTATGTAAAAAGCTTGAAACTGTCTATTTTGGGTGTATCGATGCCCCAAGTCAGCAGACACCATAAACAAAGCCTCCCTTTCCCAAGAGAACCAAGCCATTAAATGTGTCCCGGCTCAGATCTGATGTAGTGACTCCTTGTGCACTGCATAGCCTCTGACAAAGAGAGCACTCAATATGTATTTTATTTTAAAAAAAAGTGAGATTCAGACTCTTTTTTCCTCAAAGAACTGCATGCATGTGTCATTCTGGCCCAGTTCGTACCCTCGCTGCGGCCCGGCTTCCCCCACCTCTCTCATTCGGCCCTTCCTTAACGAAGTCAACAGTGTTTTCCTTATCTCTAAGAAGTTCCACAAAAGCTGGTACTGCCAGCTCTGGAGTGGGCAGGACTGAGGATCTCCCATGACTTAGCTCACACTCCCTCCCTTTAAAACCTTCTGACTTTCTAAATTCTACAGCTTCTCAGACCCACATACAGTTCCAGCTTTCCCCAGGCTGCCCACTGTTCTAAGACCTTCCGAGTCCTGAGTGGCTGGCTGGTTCGTTCATTTGGGGGTTAGTTATTTCGTATTCTTTTGTAACTTTAACTCTTTTTTCAAGTCCTATTTTTAACCATGGTTCTTAAACACTTTAACTTTCCTTGTAACCCACCAGAGGTCGTGGAAAGGAAAGTGTCTAGGGTCAGTGGGGAAGCGTAGACCCATTTAGAGCAGTTCTTTGAAGGAAAGACGATCTGTGTTGCCTGGAAATCAGTGGTTCAGTTCACAGGTTAGCATGCAGCGGCAGCTCAATCCACTCTCAAAATTATTACGGACACACCAGCAGTCTAGTTCAGTTAGCAACAGGGACGGCATGACTTAGGGACGACAGCCAGGGCTCAGCCTTCAGCTTGAGTCAGCAGGAGGGACCAGGAGGAACACCAGGAGAAGTTCTCCGCTGTGCCTCTCTCAGGGAAGTAAAGATCAGCAGAGACGAGAGACCCGAAAGCTTTGCACAGCTAGCTATACCAGCAAGTCAAGCTCTGTCTCCATCACGCCTTAGAGTCCTATTTATCCCCTCCAAACATCACGTGTCCTCCGCGTGCCTTGCCTCAGCACGTGCATGCAATGAGCCCAAGTCCACAGAAGCGGCAAAAGACTGCAGCCACGCCACCGGAAGCTTTTTGGTGCATTTCTCTTCATGGTATCCCAACAACTACAGCTCAACTATGCAGTGTAAGGCAGACCGGTACATTTGTGTTGTTAGCGAAGAATCCTTCACGTGCTTGCTTTAGCAGGACATCCTCTCTCCTGTGTCTGCTTCAGCTAAATGTTCCCTCATGAGCCTGCCTTAGCCTTTCACACCTATGTCCACCTTAATGAAATGTTCCTTCACGTGTTTGCCCCAGCAAAACACCATCCAACTGACTTTCCGAAGAACCCTTACGTTTCCACTTCAGTCTTTCTTGCCTGTTAATTTTATTTCCATGCCCTATTAAAGATAAAATGATACCTATATAGCTTTCTTATTTCTGTTTCGGACACCAAGCAATATACATTAGAACCATGAAGTTTTTCCAGCCCAAGGCTTTCCAAATACTCCCCTA
Organism: Rattus rattus; assembly: GCF_011064425.1. Taxonomy (NCBI): domain Eukaryota; kingdom Metazoa; phylum Chordata; class Mammalia; order Rodentia; family Muridae; genus Rattus; species Rattus rattus. Next base: position 267,353,732 of record NC_046154.1, read on the forward strand.
CAGTCTGGCAAAATCTTTCTTCTCATGGTAATTCTCTTTCTATGCTTTCTATGCAGTTGGCTATTGGCACTAGGCCTTTCCCCAAGCCTGTGTGCAGCATATCGCCATCCCTTTAAGGACTCCTGAGCTCCACTCTGAGCTTCATGGCTTCATGGGCAGTCAGTCAGAGGTAGCCGAAGTCACCAGGATGGAGTTTCTCAGACTCTTATCTCCCTCCAGGATACAATACTTCTAGGAGAAATCCCATTTTCTATATTAAACCATGAAAATGTAATAAAGGAAAAACTCGAATAGATGAGTCCCGTCGTGTGTGATATACGCCAAATATAGACCGCCAAACTAATAATCGTTAAGGCACGTAAAGGGGCCATAGAATAAGCTCGCAGATTTTAAATGTAAGAATTCAATAAAATTAAATTATATTAAATATTAATATATTAATATGATATATTAAATATGAAATGATATTATAGTTATTATTGATTTTATTTATATTATTGTATTGTATTAGCATAGACGTGCATGTGCACATGTGAATGTCCGCTCCTGAGAACATTTTTAGTCTGCCAGTGAGGTTGTCTGCATCACTGGCTCTCAACCTCCAGGTCACGACCCCTTTGGAGTCAAAAGGCCCTTTCACAAATGTCATGTATGAGATATCCTTCATATCTCATGTATTATGAGTCATAACAGTAGCAAAATTACAATTATGAAGTAGAAACAAAAATAAGCTTACGGCGGCGGGTCATGATAACATGAGGAACTGTATCAAAGAGTTGCAGCATTAAGAAGGCTGTGAACTGCTACACCACATATTCTGCTGATAAAACAGCCTTTATTTATGAGGCAATTGCAGTGCTTAAATACAATTGCTAATGAGATACTTTACATACGAGACTAAAATTGGTAACTCAATCATTTTCTCTACACCCATTCTCACCGACCTTAACCATGTCTGCACACAGCTCTTAGGGTGTGTGGGCTGCCCTGCTGGACTACTGTAGCAAAATCAGGACAGATCGCCTTATGAAATCATCAAAATATATCTGTGTGTAGTTCTAGAGACTGGGAACTCCAAGGCCAAAGAAACTAGAGAGAAGATCAGCAGGAGTAGGAGTCAGAGGGAACAACAAGGATTGAGGGCAAGTGCATATAATCAAATTGCTCTTTGTGTGCCTTGGGTGTGCCTCAGGGGGGTGTGTGTGTGTGTGTGAGAGAGAGAGAGAGAGAGAGAGAGAGAGAGAGAGAGAGAGAGAGAGAGAGAGAGAGAGAGAGAGAGATCATCATAACAAGATCCCTTACTATGCATAATAAATAATGCTTATAAAATTAGTTCATAGGAAGGAGAGTGTATTCAGTAGGAGGATAACACATGCATGTGTCTCAAGGTGCGAGAGTGTGTTAGTTTGTTGGTTTTTAACTGCTTCTATATTTTATAAATAAATCTGGGGTGGGAAGAGCAAGAGGATCAGCACACCTGGAGGCAAGGCTGTGTCTTTTCTACGGCAGGGGAGCCGCGCCCACAAGATCTCAACACTGTATAACTATCTGAACAAGGCATGCACAGTGACAACACTGGGTGACACGGCAATGAGAATGGGGGAAACCTCAGAAGACACCACCTCCAGATGAGGAACTGTAAGTAATCCCTGTAGCAGTAAATATAGAAAAAGGATCTCTCCCATCCTAGTGCCGGCTCTGGTGGGGCACTCGGCATCTGCGGGGTATTTTCATCTCAGCCAGCAAAGTGTCTCACCCGCTAAGCTCCCAATCTCTATCCCATGCTGTCACCGGCTACTCTCTGAGCCTGGCCAGCCACCCTCTCTTGCTGTGGACTCTGCTCATATTCCCAGCTTCTGCCCCCTGTGGTCAACAGTCACGACTCCCAGTAGCCAGTTGAAAATCAAACCTCAAGAAGTCTGTAATTTAGCCATCAGATTTATATCTTAAATTCTCAATCCACAAAACGTCCACATAATAAACCAATTGATAATGATATAAACCACCCACTGAGATAAGACAAATTGTCCTATAAAATTCCATCACTTAAGAAATATTCATAGCTACCTGTGGCCCTTTAAAGCCACACGGATCTGGGTCGCCCTTATCCTCCTCCACCTTGATTCCTTTCTCTTTCTCCTCTCTCCCCTCCCTCCAAAACTCTGTGTCTGCCTTACTTTTTCACTGCCCAGTCACAGGCCTTGCCTTATCTTGGGCCTACCCTCACCTGCATAAAAGACAACAATCTACAAATACCAGTGGTTGCTAAGAAAGGGAGAATGTGTATTATCGAGGGATGAACCCCCCGATAGGTTATTCAATCCCAAATTGCCAGCCTGAAACACATACATACAAGCAACACTAACTCAATAAGACATACATCCTAGTGCTGTGAAAAGCTGTGAATTTCACCCTTTCTTCTCACCATCTTTTGACATACACAGGTGTTAACAATCATAATTAGAGAAGATGTCATGAATTTAAGACAGGGGACCATGCACAGGAGGAAGTGGGGGATGAGAGGGGGTAAAAACAATGTCAAAACTGTTCTTATGCATGAATGTATCCAAAAATTAAATTATTTTTTAAGCAGAAGTACTTATGGGTCTGGGGGGATGCAGCTTAGGAGTAGAGAATGTGCCTACCATGTGTAAGGTTCTGGGTTCAAGTCCTAGTCCCATACCACCTGCACAAAATTGTATTCATAGTAGGAGAAAAAAAATGAATTGATTTCTTTATTTTGTAATGTGTGTTTTATATTTGCATATCTAACAGTGCTTTTGCCACAATTATCCATTAAAGTTGTTGACCTTTGGAAAAAAATTAAAATAAAAAGTAGAATGAAAAGGCTTACCTAAGTGTTGAGGGAGGAAAAGTCAGAAAAGAGAACATGAAACGAAAGAAAACAATAGATTTAAGCTACACATGCCTATGATTCTGGTCATGTAAGTGCTCCAAATACTTGAATTAGAATTCAAAGATTATGAGAATGAATTAAATAAAATAAAATCTCTTTTCTTGCCCATGATACCTCATCAAACGCAGGAGCATGCATTGTGAATTCATTTTATTTGTGTGTATGTGTTTGCGTGTGCGTGTGTGCATGTGTTTTTCCGGTGTCTGTGGTAAATGTGAGTGGGTGCGAGTGTCCGTATGCCACGATGCTTATATGGACATCAGAGGACGATGTTAGGGGTCTGCTTCTACTGTGGTTTCTGGGGCTGGAACTCAGATCCGAAAGCTTCACAGGAAGTACTTTTACATGCCATGCCGAGCCATCTTGTGGCCCATGAGTCATTATGAGAAACAGAACTTCATGGCGTTATGAAACTCTTCTTAACAGAATTCAAATAGCTGCTTCTGAGCGCGACTAGACACTGAGTCAGGAAAATGCCACGTGTGCAGCCAGTGTTATAAATCACTGCTCTCTCACCTTATTAGCCTCCCCCTACTACACACACACACACACACACACACACACACACACACACACACACACACACACACACCATGGCTTGGCCTCTCTGTGTAAACATTCTCAATTGCCTTTCTTCCTCGGTGCTCTCCCTTCTCCCTGTAATTTCCTCTCCCACCCCACTCCCCTACTCCCCATCAGGACTTAAAAACATAACCTGCTCTTTTGTCTCTAATTTTCCAATTTGCATTTTCTCTTCCAGCCTCAGCAATGTTTCCAACCACACCATTCCCCGCTTTCAGGAAGTTCACCAATGAATTCCAAGTTGCCAGATGCAATGTGCGCGCTCTTTTCAACCTCGTGGTGCTGGACTGCTCTGGATTTCTACCATCATGCTTTGCGGCCTGGTTGATAATCTGCCCTGGATTTCTACCATCATGCTTTGCGGCCTGGTTGATAATCTGCTCTGGATTTCTACCATCATGCTTTGCGGCCTGGCTGATAATCTGCTCTGGATGTCTACCATCATGCTTTGCGGCCTTGGCGATGATCCGCTCAGGATTTCTACTGCCGTGCTTTGACCTCTGGTTCCTTCTTGCTCTACTTTATATCTTTTCTGCCTGAGTCCAAAGAGGATCCAGACTACAGATGAGTGACGTTTAAAAAAGCCAAAAGATTTGCAGAAAGAAAAAAAAACTAACTAAAGAATATACTTTTAGGATTGTCTGATTATATTTTTATAATCACTTCCACGTTCAACTGTAATAAGTATATTTTTTACTTAGTGTTCTGCGCAGCCACGTGCCCAACATCGCACTGTTAAATAGTGCCTTCCTGTCTTATTCCTAGCAGACTGACTGCCAAAACTTTAAAAAGTCTAAAAATTTACATTGGAAAGTATGATTTGATGAATTAGCCTGACTCTGAATTAAATGAAATCGCTGCCGTCCCCATCTCCGTAGTCTGGAACGGTCTTCTGCTGTTTTAAATGCGTTGTGACTTATATTGTCAACCTTAAGAAATGAGAATGTCAGCCTCCCGTCTTTTGATAACTTATAAAATACCTTTGTCCTTAAAAAAAAAAAGTTTAATAAGACGTACATTACACTCTCTCTGGCCCTTCAAAGGCAACCCAGCCAATCTGAGGATATCAACCTCATACATAGCCCAGAGTCTTCTAGATGCGCTTCACAATTGGCCCTTTCTGTACGGGAAACAAGAACTTAATTGTAATCTCCGCCTAACAGCCTGAAGCCTCCCCGCCCGCCACCCGCAGTCACTTTGAACTGACTTAAACTGCATATAAATGCTGAAGCCAGCAATGACAGGGAGCGCCCAGAACATGGGCCAGGAAAGCCGACTCAGGAGCCAGCATGAAGACCTTTCTAAGTATCAGATAGTTTTTAAATTGTTGCCTGGCAGTCCCTGCATCTGTCAATCACTGGCTCCGGCTTAGAAGAACAACGGGAATTGTACATCTTAAAAGTTGAAATACCTCAAACTAAGCAGCAGACGTCCTATGCAAATAACCACCTATAAACTTAATATATATGATTCCAGTAAGTGCCCGGAAAGCCGTAGTTACAATCAAGTTAAGCAAACTTACAAAATGGAAAAATATGGGCTGGATTCACCCAAACAAATCATTTCGGCTATGTGTCTACAGATTATAGTCTCTGATGGACCGTTTTTGGCTCATGTCACAAATTGGAGCTCACTGAGTCATCGTCTGACCCACCACGTAATTAGAGAACATCTCACTCTGCAATTTAACGTTTTAAAATCATTCTACAGTTTGAAGACATTGTCTAGTAAAAATTATAAACGTTTGATGTATCGGTGTGCGTGCGTGCGTGTGTGTGTGTGTGTGTGTGTGTGTGTGTGTGTGTGTATACAGCATGTGTATGTGAACATTTATGTGTGTGAATTTGGGTACACGTGCAGGTCTAAAGTCAACGTGCAGTCTTGCCAGCACCCTAGAGTCAACGCCTGTTCGCTGTTTTTTGCTGTAAATGCCACGATAGCTGGCCCAGGGTTCCGGTGGATTCTCTGGCTTTTGTCTCATCTCCCTACAACAGCTCAGGGATGTCAGATGCTGCAACATCTGGCTTTCATGTAGGTTTGGGAGACTGGAACTCAAGTTCACAATATCTATGGAATGCCAAGCTTTTCTCCCCGCCCCCACCCCGAACCATATACCCAGCTCCCCATATCACACTGTTTACATGTTTGCTTTATCTCTAATCCTTAAAATATCCCTCTCACTGGGTAAATGTCATTGGTCAAGGAGGAGTTCTCTGCAGGAAAACAGAGTTAATGTGGAAGAAAGGCGTAACTCAGATTTTGTAAGTAAATGTTCATGTTTTAAAGGATGTGCGTTATTAAATTAAAATGGAATGTGTAAAACCCCTTTATTTATTATACTTCAGCATTAAGTAGAAGCCATTGTCATGAAGAATTCTCTCGCTACATAAAAGGCCTAGCTAACATTCTCGTTAACTGAAGTAATGGTCAAAAATCCACAGACGCATGCGCACCGGACAGAGCAGACTTGAGCTCAGATGCGTCTTCGCAGAGTGAGGGGTGTTGTGAGAACGCTGGTGGCTTCTTCAAAGGGTCTCATTCATGCTCACGGGATAAAGACAGAGTAAAGGATGCTGTAATGCCGAGCGTAATCTGATTGAGGTAAATGAGCATTTCGGGAGGTGTTTTGATGTCTGTTCCCCATTAACGACAGAACAAAGCCAAGGAGCAGCCTTTGCCTCTGCCTCCCACGCACCTCGGCTCACCCCTGTCAATCTTAACCACAACAGATCTTCCTATTAACTGGCATGAACAGAAGTGTTCCGCCATGCATGTAACCATAGCTTCAGGCAAAAAAACTTTCTGAGGACCTAGCAGAATTAATAAAAAGAGTTGGATAGGCGGGAAAGGAATGAAACCATGGTATCATTGATTCACCCTGGCCTGGACTTATTTTCATCCCAGATTTTTTGTCCTGCTTTTACCAAAATATAGAGTGGTCTAAATTTATCTTGGGTTCTCTTTCAATCCACATACTCTCCTCCGTCGTCTTCCCAGTAACGGAGCACAACACCCTCGGAGGCAAGTCTCTGTTTCCTATTAAACTTGACTAAGTTCTCAGTGTCCTATGGCCCTTTCAAAGTGGCTAAGTTGAAGTAATTGTAATAAGTCCCTTCTAATAAGACAGCTGTAAACGCCCGAAGCCACCCACATCCCACAGGAAAGTAGATGCATTTTAGCAATCATTTGGACTAGAGAAAGGTAATTTTTTTTTCTGTTCACAAAAAGGTGTTGGGGGTGACGTTTTGAGACTAGATGAAACCTGAATGTCTCCCTCTCCCTCTGCAGCTGCAGACTCAAGGAACAGGGTGTGAGCCACCCTGTTACTATACGTCTCTGTTCTATATGGTTCCCGAGACAAGCAACTTAATGCTCTTAAATCTGGACTCATCGATTGTGACTTTTATGAAAATGTCTAATTCACTGCTGACTTTACCCTACACATGAAAAGCACCATGAAATGAAATCCCCACCCCCTTTTGCTATTAGCTTGGTTCTGTTAGGAGCATTACCTCGTTCATTGTCTAGAGCTACCAGTCGGGACACTTCATTTTGTCCTGTTTTAGCCAGCGAGCAGATTCTTTTCTGCCGCACTGAAAAAAAAAATTTTCACAGCTCTAACTCTTTTTAGCTGATAACATTTGCCTAATGAACTACACGCGGTAGAGTCTTTAGAGTTAATAGCCGGGCAAACAGAAAGAAAAGCAAGACCTTGGCACTCGGCCAGGCTGTCATCGCTGGCTTTTGTGAAAAGAAGACAGGTGGACTTCCAAATAGTCCAAGAGAAAGAAATATAAGGTCCATATGCCAAGCAGGCGGAGAAGAAATGAACGTATCCTCACATGACGACAAGCTGTGGGTGAGAAGGGAGAAGAGGGTCTTCCACTTCCCAGGGACGCTGTACAGAAGACAGAAAGTAAGGTAAAAGAGAAGCTGGCAAAGGTAGGATCAGGAGGAGTGGCCAAACCTCAACACTAGCCAATGGTGACCACTCTCGTTTAGCTACCGTGAAGGTCAAGGGTTGCAAGCAGCTTCTATAGCAGCAGTTCTTGACGGTGGATAATTAATACTTTTTTATTTATTTAATGCATATGAGCACACTGTCCCTGTCTTCAGACACACCAGAAGAGGACATCAGAGCTCATTCCAAGATGGTTGTGAGCCACCATGCGGTTGCTGGGAATTGAACTCAGGACCGGTGGAGGAGCAGTCGGTGTTCTTCACCGCTGAGCCATCTCTCCAGCCAGTAATACTTTATTTTAAAACCTCTAAAAACCGTCTCCACACTTACTAGTGTGAATGCTGGTTTCTTTGGCAATCACAAAGCACACCGGCTGGCGAGCTAACGGCCACACAGTCCTGGACAAACTGAAAATGGACTCCTCCTAACAGGCTTCCATGACTCTCACAGGGATGAAGCTGACTTTATCTCTGAGAACCACTGTTGTCTATGGAGCATACTCCTGTACTGGCTGGTTTTGTGTGTCAACTTGACACAAGCTGGAGTTATCACAGAGAAAGGAGCCTCAGTTGAGGAAATGCCTCCATGAGATCCAGCTATAAGGCATTTTCTCAACTAGTGATCAAGGGAGAGGACCCAGCCCATTGTGGGTGGTGCCATCCCCTGGGTTCTATAAGAGAGCAAGCTGAGCAAGCCAGGGGAAGCAAGCCAGTGAGTAACATCCCTCCATGGCCTCTGCATCAGCTCCTGCTTCCTGACCTGCTTGAGTTCCGGTCCTGACTTCCTTTAGTGGTGAACAGCAATGTGGAAGTGTAAGCTGAATAAACCCTTTCCTCCCTACCTTGCTTCTTGGTCATGATGTTTGTGCAGGAATAGAAACCGTGACTAAAACACTCCTATATTGGTTTCAAGATCTCTAATCATTATGCACATCAACCTGTCTTATTTTTAAAATGTGTCCTTATGGGTGAAGGAGATGGCTAGGCGGGTTAAGTGCTTGCCCTGCAAGCTGTTATGTGAAATGTCTAGCGACACGGTGGTTAACTATAATCCCAGCAGAGGGATTCTAAGAGATAGCAATGGGGAGCCTCGGACCAAACATCTGTGTAAGCAAGCTAGCTGAGCAAGCCAGTACACCGCTCTTATTAAAGACCAGATAGTGAAATAAAGTATGATTGCTGTGAGAGGGTGCAGTCCACTGTGGGCAGCACTGTCCCTAGGCAGGTGGATCTGTGGAAAGCTAGCTGAATAACCCAGTAAGCAGGATTCCTCTGTGGTTTCTGCTTTGGTTCCTACCTTGAGTTCCTGGCCCGACTTCCCTCAGTGATAGATTATGATCGAAAGCATATGATTAGATAAGCCCTTTCTTCTCCTGTTGCTTTTGGTCCTGGTGTTTATTGCAGCAACAGAAACAGAAAGTACACAGGCTTATCCGTTTGCCCACTGACTGACTGGAGGGTATGTGGATTTTTTTTAGGTGTTTTAGCTGTGAGATGTCAGAGTAAGATGGAAGGTGAGAGTGCTTTTGTGAAAGCCAGTGGAGGAGAGATTCATAACAACTAAAAATAGACCTTATCCTGGAGACAGTCATGGGGGGGAAACTCTCAGAATCCATGAAGGACGGGGAGTGGAATGGAAACAGCAGAAACAAAGACACAGAAGCAAGAAAACACGGCCTAAACCGTGCAGCATCTTGAGGAAGGAGGGACCCTTCCAAGATGTTTCCAAATAGCAAACCCAGTGAAGCCAAAGCCCTCGTAACCCTAAAATGCCATTGCAGGCTGTGGTAAACAATGGTTCCTCCAGCAGACAGACAGCAGTGCACTCTCATGTCGTCACAGCCATGATTCAGAGGACAGGAGTAAGGCACCATCGAGAGAGAGAGAGAGAAAGAGAGAGAGAGAGAGAGAGAGAGAGAGAGAGAGAGAGAGAGAGAGGGAGGGAGGGAGGAAGGGAGAGAAACTCAGGATAAACTATCTAGGGACTTAGGTCAGGAACTATCCATAGATTGGGGTGCTTCCGTTTGATCTGCTACAACCCTCAGTGCACAAAGCTAGACTGAGAGTCATCCAGCAGTTAGGTAGCTCTGAACCCAAAGCCAACACGGAGACCAAATTCTAAGACCACTTATCTGTTGCACTGCTATTGGGCCTTAGAGCTCTGAAGTCTCAGGGGTGTGCCTGGTACCTACAGAGCAGTCTCTCAGTAGGGCTAGGAATATGGTGCCTTAGAAGTGGAAAAGCAGAGTGTGCAGCTGTGAGGATCACCGTGGGGGGGGGTGGCTATTTCCCACATGCTCCGTGCTCCTAGGAAGCAGTCCTCAGCTAGACACAGACATCCCACGACGTGTAGTCTTGAAGGTAAGTATGGCTGTAGAGGCCCCTGATACACAACCGAGGAAGAAGTGAAGACAGCTATGGTGAACCTCAGACCCTTGTCCACCACAGACTCAGCCACGGCACACAGCAAAGAGAACACAAGAGTCTACAAACGTCTCATACGGCATAATGTTGGCTATTCATTTGTTATATACATACATATATACATGCATGCATATATACATATGTATGTGTAATTAATTACACACACACACACATACACACACACACACACACACACACACACACACACACACACACATCTTCTATTCCTAGTTGCTTTCGGGATTTTATCATGGAAGAATGTCGAATGTTGTCAAAGGCCTTCGCTGCCTCTGTCAAAGCGATCGGGTGATGGACAGCTGTGCTCACCTCACACAGGAGGAGGAGGGACAATTAACACAGACACTCAGAGAGAAGCCAATGGGATGACGGACCCAGAGCATCTTGAAGGCTCTGGCCTTGTAGACTGGGGCTATGCAGTCACTGGCCATGGAGTAGCAGTAGCCCACAGGAGTGGAGGAGGCGGTGAGCGCAACATCTCGAGACTCTGGAGGTGGCCTGGCCCTGCTGACTGACATCTGTATTCCTGTACACTGAACCTGAACGAAGAGCTCACACCTCCAAGCATGGAAGAGAATGAAGTTCGGGTGGTTTTTTTTTTTAAATCAGGTCCTCTTGTTTGTTAATAGTTTGTGATAGCGGCCACAGGAAACTAATAAAGTATATGTTACTCATGGCATCATTCAATCATGTACACAGAAAAGACCAAAGCGGAAAGGCTAAAATGTTCACAGCTCACAGTCATGAGTAATGTCTTCCTGTTCTGATAAATATATATTCGATTTCTGTATTTTGATACACACACACATGCGTGCGTGCATGCATGTGTACATGTGTGTGTGTGTGTGTGTGTGTGTGTGTGTGTGTGTGTGTAGAATGGTAGCTATCTGGACAAGAAGAGTGCAAGGGAGGATCTCTCTAATAACCTGATAAACTGTGGAGAAAACAGGGCATTTGCACGTCTAGTTTTCCTTTAATTCTCAATATCCCAGATAGGACACCTGATGTAGAAATTGATCTAAAGAGTCTTTCCTTAAGCAAGTGCCCATTGACTTCAGACTGAGAATTCTGGAGTTTCCCAAGACTGAGGAAGTGCCTTTGTTTCAAAGCCACATTGTCCATTCCCATTCTCCCTTTAGTAACATTGAATAGAAGGAAAGACACTTTCTTCTCCCACACCAAGCCTGTGAGTTCTTTAGGAAATACTCAGCATTAACTAACCCTCAGCCCAGAGACACACAACCAACCTCTTGATAGGTTTTTTTTTAAATTACCACTTATGTAAAAACGTACAGGGGGCAAATATGAGAGGATTTTATTCGTTTGTCTAAACAAGATTTAATTAAAAGCTATAATTTTGATGAACGGTGTAAATGCCAGGCACGAGGAGGAGAACACAGGAACCGGAAGAGATAAGAATAGAAGAAGGCAATGAGAAGGAGGACCAGGAGGCACCTAGGGCCAAGCACACCCAAGCAGGGAGGAGCGTTCCCAAAAAAAAAAAAAAAAAAACCAGGGGTTGGGGATTTAGCTCAGTGGTAGAGTGCTTTGCCTAGCAAGCGCAAGGCCCTGGGTTCGGTCCTCAGCTCCGGGGGGGAAAAAAGCGTTCCAACAGGCTTGACTGGAGGAAAACAAAGTTAGAAGTTCTGGAGAAGGGGAGTTCCCCTCTGCAAAGAAGACTTGAGCCTGAGGCTCTGGTCATTCACTCCCGTGTTTTGTTTTTTTCTGTTACTTAAATGGCAAAGTGGAAAGTGTGTTGTGTCTTTAAGAGCACAAACAAAATGTGTAGCCTTAAAATGTTTGATTTCAGCGTTTGGGAATACCGGCCATTTCATGACTTTAGATGCTCCATTAAGCAGTCTAAGCGTCTTGAGCAAGGAAAGACGTGTTCAATGGGAAGACAAACAACGGTGCTACTTTTAGTCTGGACATTCGATCCAAGCATTTCCCATTACCATTGGGCGGGAATTTCTGATCAGATTTCCATCCCACAGATGCCCTATTGCCACTTTGATCAGGTTTACAATTCTTCAGCCAAAGTAACAGCATTTTCAAAACAGACACAGCAACACAGACGTGACGAAAGAGAGCATGCGTCACGATGAGCGTCACGATGCGTCATTACGCGGTACAGAGGCCTGTCGGCTCACCGTGAAAGGCTATTAACCACTTCCTCAGCACAAATCCAAAGTAACGTTTTCAAAACCCATTAACATTCACTCCAGGAAGACCTTTCAGACCTACGCTAGCAACTGTGACTGTCTATCGCTTGGTTGACTGTATACTAGATTATAAGGCTCTTTAAACACCTCAGTAGCCCACACACAACTTCTTTGATTATAGTGAGCTTTTTCCATGACATCTAGGAAAGTTATATTCATGAGTTGGGTCCTTTTATTAGTTTTTAGAGGAAGTACAATTATGCCTTCAACTCTTACCTTCGGCAGCCATTGCAAACAAAAGCTACAGTAAAGGGCCCTCCGTTCTCAGAGAACTTAGCTAGAGCCACTAGGGCAAAGCTTTGAGGTAGGAGTGAAGGGGGACTGGAATGAGGTAGCCTTGAGTATTATTTTTACGCGTTTCGGAGCTGTCATGTCAAGGCAATCCTCGTGACTACCTTATTCTTAGCAGTTTCTTCTATCCAAGTGTCCTGCTGCTGACTTGATTGAAATGTGCAAAACTGAGCGTTTCCCTTTTAGATGTTAAGCCACTTCCTACAAGTCGTTTTCCTCTAAACAAAATAAGCAGGATACGTGTATTCTGAGATTTGAAGGAAATTTAATTAGTAAGGGTAAGGTTGCTTAAAAGGAATCTAAGGTGTATGTGAATGTTTTAGATGAGTTTAGAGTTGAAAAGGTGATTGGATTTTTAAGCCTATTAAACGACAGGTAATGATAACAATAAAAGGAAGCAAGGCTATAAGGCCAGACTAGACTGTTGGCTTTTCAAGGAGAGCCATCTCTTTTGAAGTAATGGTTCTTTGTTCCCAGAGCATCTGAGATATGAGGCAAGAGACTGAAGAAACCAACGGCCTTTTCAACTAAAGAAAACTCAAACTGTACTCTTTTAAAAAAAACTATTCCAATTATAATGACACAAATAGATAACAATGCCAAAAAGAACAAAATAGAGAGGAGTTTGTTTTGATAAATTCTAAAATTTTAAGGACATGTCACTGTAACAAATTGAAGACTTAATGGACAAATTTGTTTTCCTTTCTCACAGACTGGATGATAGAATTTGTGCTAAGATGCAAGTGATCTGCAAATTCAGTGGGACCCCTCAGGAAAATTACACGCGTGTCTCTGGAAGAAATAAACGAGCTGATTCTAATATGCCTGTGGAAGAGAGCAGGGACCAGGAACATCCCAAACAATCCTTATAAAGAACAAAGGTGGGGGGAAAATCTCACTTTATTTAATTTACTTATGCTTGCCTTTACATGTGTGTATATACAGGTTTGTGCAGGTGCCCACAAGAAAATGGTGGATCCCCTGGGGCTGCACTTATCGGCTATTGTATGCCGATATGGACGGTGCTGGGAACTAAAGTCCTCTGAAAGAGCAGCCGGCACTCTTGGCTGATTCATCTCCCCGTAACATGACTTTTTCTTTTAAAACTTACAACAAAGCCGCTGTGATTAAGACAATGTGGCACTAGCATAAAGAGATAGATAGATAGATAGATAGATAGATAGATAGATAGATAGATAGATAGATAGATAGATAGATGGATGGATGGATGGATGGATGGATGGATGGATGGATGGATGGATGGATGGATGGATAGATAGATAGATAGATAGATAGATAGATAGATAGATAGATAGATAGATAGATAGATAGATAGACGGACAGACATACAGAGATGATAGAGATAGAAATAGATATCTCAAGGAAATAGAAAGGGTCCCTCAATAAAACCATACCCACCTGTGTTGTGGCAAAGGCGTGAGGCCTATAAGGGAAGGAATCACCTTTCTAAAACCCCATGCTGGTCAAGTGGCTATCAGCATGCCCAGGAGGTCATCAGTCCCCACACCGATTAACCCCAAGTACCTCCGAGAAGTAAATGTAAACACTACCCGTGAAATCCCAGAGGAAATAGAGCTGCCAAGCTCCCCCTTGGATAAAATCGTTGGTCTTCGTGTCTGGCAACAAAAGAACAAACGACCAAAGGAAAAGTACACAGAGAGCACTCCGTGGAAATTGAAATGATATCAAATACCTTTTTATCCTAATGCAAAAACACTCAGAGATCAGTAACAAGGCAAACTTTGGCAAGTTTGTAGAAACAAAACAGTACTTTTGAGAAAGGCACAAATCGGGGTTGGGGATTTAGCTCAGCGGTAGAGAGCTTGCCTAGGGAGCGCAAGGCCCTGGGTTCGGTCCCCAGCTCTGAAAAAAAGAAAAGAAAAAAAAAAGAGAGAAAGGCACAGATCAAGGAAAGATGCAGGAGTAAATAGCAGTTATAAGTGAAAAGGGAAATATGGCCTATGCGAAGCCATGGAGTACAGACAAACCCCAGTGAAGCTGAGGACCGTCAACATATATCTCAACAGAGCAGATCCAACTCAGACAGACAGCTATCTCAAGAAGTGAGAAAACAAGATCAGTAGAAAGAAATAACAATGATCAGAAAAATTAATATACATCTTTTAACAAACCTAGGAAATTTATTTATTGGAATCACTTCTGTGATTTCATTGCAATCCTGGGCCAGTGAAATGGCTCAGTGGGCGGAGGGGCTTGTGGCTAAGTCTCGTGACCTAAGTTTGATCCCTAGAGCCTACAAGATGGAAGAAAAGAACTGCCTCCTTCAAGCTAGCCTCTGGCTCCCATGTGCTATTTACATGTGTGTGCCCACAGGCATATGCACACAGAATAAAGAGTTGTGTTTAATTTTTTTAAATACTCATCCCATGGTAATTATACTTCATTGCAACCACAGAGTTCTTTCTCAGAATTCTGAACACTCTCCTTAAGGAAATGTCTTCAAAACGTCTTCATAAATCACCAAGAAAATCCATTTTATTGTATAATTATACATAATGCAACATTAACCACCTCATCAATTAGAAATCCCCACAAGACTTGCAGCTTTGGAAAAACTAAATCCATTTCACAATGTACAATCCAATCCCTTCTGCGTGCCCATGTTTACTCTAGGGAATACATAAGCAAAGGAGAACATTGTGTATCACCCTAGTCAGATGATTCTTGTCTAGAATAATGTGTTACATATTTTCCCAGACAATTTTCTGTGGCGATATGCCTTTAAAAACTATTTCTATTCCGTATATTGCAAGCATTCTCTCTCTGCCTGGACAGATGTAAACAAATGTCTCTTCTTCCTTACAGGACACAAACAGCGAACCAAAGTAAGATTCCACCAAGGTCCAAGTTGGGGAAGAATAAGTTCACTGTAGTCACAAGGCATGGATGAAGAGACTCACTGGACAGTGGGTGACCCTTAAATAGCTGTACCTCTGGGAGTTCTCAGCCCAGCAACGATGATAACTTCCCCACAGTTTTGCAGAGAGAGCACTACCTTCATTTGACCTTCACAGTCCTTATCTCCTAACACCGCTTGGGACCACTAGGCCTCGTGCAGTTAGGACAGAATTGCAAACAAATGGCTAGGAAGTGAGAGGGTCCCGTGACCCTCCCCAGCCCTTGCATCTAGGATAGAGTACCAAGAGTCAGCCAATGGTATCTCAGAGTTCTCAGGCAAGTTCTCAGAGCTCCTTTGACAAAGATGGAAGGTAGGCCTCTCAGAAGAAAGCAACACACACACACACACACACACACACTATTGCAACAAAAATGATATGTTCTGTGAATGTGATTATTTTTGCCACTATTAGCAAAATAATTCCTCATTTTAAACCATTTAATGGGCACGTGCACACGCAAATAATTTCAGTTGCTATGTAGAATTTCACTGTTTACCACATCTTATTTAATTCATTTCCTAGTAGAAACATACGTGGTTATGATTTCCTTTTGTTATTATCATGGTGATCTAACAAGCCACTCGATAGCCATAATTTTGTTCATCTCTCTGTTTTTTAAGTTTTAAAATATTAATGGAACTGAAATGACTGAGATCGGAAACTGAGGTTGGGTTGGGGAAATGGCTCAGGGTGAAATGCTTGATGCACAAGCATGAGACCCTGACGTCATATCCCCAGGACCCTCATCAAAGCTAGGTGTGACTGCTAGGCACTTGCAAGCCCAGCACTGGGGCGGGACAGAGGGCAGACCCCTGGGGCCCATTGGTTAGCAAGGCTCCCTGTAAGGGTAAGGTTCGATTAGAAGCACTGTCTCAAGAAGATGGATACATAAACAAATGAGGTGGACATCTGGATGTCAGTCTGACCTATACTAACATCCTACAGGTGTGTTTACCAGCACATGCACACACACGTGCACACACACACACACACACACACACACACAAGACACACTAAACTTTTGGTAAATTCCATCAAATGGGCATCCATATTATTTCCCAATTATTTCGTGTACCAATCTTAAAAGCAAGTAAGGTTGACAGGCATCATAAACTCACCTTCTGTTAGGATGTGTAATTAGCCTTCTGTTGGGGTGAAGAGACCTTGAACCACTAAGGGTGGACTTGTGAGCAGGGAAGAGGAGGACATTTTGTTTGTCTAGGGGAAGACAGTTTCAGCTTCGGAGTTCAGAGACTATTTTACTATTAGACGCTTCGAGAGGAAGAAAGGACACCGGACGAGCCGAGACTGAGGAGGAACATGTACAGTAGGGACAATCTGTGGAAACCACTCAGGCCTGAGCCAGACAAGCTAAGAGATAAAAGGTTCACTTCCTCGCCGTGTGGATAAGAAGCCTTACAAAGAAATAGACAAAGTCTGAACATATCAATGGGTAAGATTCGATACAGTCAAAATGTGAATATGCAATGTATAGTAGTACAACATCAACAACAATAAAAATTTTAATAACAAAAGACTTTAAATCACGTTATTATTTGGATGTTGCAGAGATAACGATTATTCAAATTTGACAAGAAACACCGTGAAGAATAACAAATGGGGTGAAGTGTTCGTGTTAGGAGTCTACCTTCACAGGTTCAACACCCACCTCTTCTACCTTCACAGGTTCAATACCCACCTCTTCTACCTTCACAGGTTCAAAACCCACCTCTTCTACCCACAGAGGTTCAATACCCACCTCTTCTACCCACACAGGTTCAACACCCACCTCTTCTTCCCACACAGGTTCAAAACCCACCTCGTCCATTTCACGCCTTTGGCAAATATCTTTCCAAATCTAGAAACAAGGTGAATACAGTTCAATCAAACATACGAGTTATTTGTTTATTTTCTCCAGTTGGATTCTACAGAAGTGATTTGGCGAAGGATGCTTTCATTGGGGTCTGTAGTTTAACAGCGGTTCAGTCCATCACAGCAGAGAAGTCACGAGGGAAGGAGCCTGAGACAGCCTGTCGCTTTGCATCTGCAGTTGAGAAGCAGAGGGAAGAATCTTGTAAGTCAGCTTCCTTTCTCCTTTCCCTTTAGTTCTGACAATCAGGATGGGTCCTCCCACCTCAATTAACTCGACCTAGAAAATTCGTCAAAAACATGGAGTTTATCTCCTAAGCCGTTCTAGACCCTTAGAAGTTGGCAGTCAATATTAATCATATTAACCATCTGAAGTTATCGTGAGGATTAAAAGGTGTGGGAGAGGGCACAGCAGCCCTTGGTACATAAGGAATTCAAGGAATTCCAGTACACGTTGTTATTGTGTGTCCACCCTGTGAATTTTACAGTTCCCTAACCCATAACGGAGAGATGTTTTCCACTGTATCACTGCCAGCCTGACACCAGCACAGCACTACCTTCGCAAAACAGTATATGCGAATTGCTAACACAAAACATGAAAATGATGAACTATTGATCAGAGTTTATATTAAGTGTCCTGGACTCTTTCACCGGGGTTGCGTATCAGAGATTTACATTACGATTCATAAGGATAGCAAAATTATAGTTATGAAGTAGCAATGGAAATAATATTATGGTTGGGGGTCACCATGATGTGAGGAACTGTATTAGGAAGGCGGAAAGCCACTGCTTTAGAGCTTCCAGTAGTACTTCTCTTCATCCAAAATTAAGAACATCTCCCTTGCTGGTTAGACTAATAGATGTTCTCTGGTTTAGATATGGAGGCTCTTGTGGTAGACCTTTGGTTCTTAGGTTGAATCTACCTGGAACTGAAGGACTCTTTAGAGGTGTACTCCAAGAAATTACCCTTAGCTC
The DNA here is from genome assembly GCF_011064425.1 of Rattus rattus. Taxonomy (NCBI): domain Eukaryota; kingdom Metazoa; phylum Chordata; class Mammalia; order Rodentia; family Muridae; genus Rattus; species Rattus rattus. The sequence continues at coordinate 267,371,932 of NC_046154.1, forward strand.
ATCGTAGGATGCCCTCAGACAGGGTTGTAGGAGACCCCAAGTCTTCTACCTTTTCTGATTCCTAACTGTAAGAACCAATGTGCTCTGTAACATGCTTCCAACCATCCAGTCCCCTCACCATAAGTCTAAAAACAAAGGATCTGTCCAATCATAGCTGCAACCTTCAAAATGATGAGCCAAGACAAACCCTTTCTCTTTATAAGGTAGTTTTCTCAAGTATTTTATTATAGTCATAGAAAGCTACTCAATATGGATGTTGGGTAAGAGCATTTCCTAGCTTCCTTTGTAGCTGTATGTAGGATAAAAGTGAATTTTAGGACAAAATTTACTTGAGCCTGTGTGAGTGTATGTGAGTGTGTGTGTCCTATACAGGGTTTCAGTAGAGACAATCATTTTTACCTGCTGCTTGCAAGAATTACAATGTTTCTGCATTGACATTGACATCTATGTAAATGACCCCCGACCCATAAATTATTTTAATTGCTATTTCACAATTATAATTTTGCTACTGTTATGAATCATAATGTAAATATCTGTGCTCTTAATGGTCTTAGGCGACCCCTGTGATAGGATTATTCATCCCTCCATAGGGATTGGGAACCGCAGATCTAGAATGTGTCTAAGGAACATTGCCGAATTTACCACTGTTTCAAGCAGAAAGAAAGCAGCAAATACAGTCAATGAGAAACGCTCATTTCCCTCTTTTGAAGACCAACCTCTGCTCCTGGCATTCCAGTAAAGTGTGAGTTCTGAAGCCACTTTGTCACAAGATTTCAGATAATTTGGTTCTATGGTAACCACTGAGAGAAGAAGGCTGACAGAAAGAAAAAAATTAGAATCAAAGCATGTAAACGAGAGTGTGACTAAGTGGACTTTGCCATCTATTTATTTAATGAACACTCATCAAACCTTTCTGCCTTGTTTGTTATGCTTACGTCCATGCCAGGATGTCATATCTTGATAACTGATTGCTTCATTGCTTGAAAGTTTCAGCTAAATGTGCATACACATGGCCAGGATGTGCACAAGCCATGCTGAGATGGAACGGCATGGGGAGGCTGTCAAAAATGCTAGAGTTTGCAGTAAAAAACAAAAGGTCGAAGGCTATTGGGCCAGTACCAGGCATTAAATGGAGAAGGCTAAGCATTAAGGCTGTCCATAAAGAAGTGCTCACTGGCCATGAGCTAGGCTGGGGATGATGAGCAGTTTGACTTCTGATTAGAAACCAGGTAGGTAATCCATCTAGAGCCGTGTTTCTCAACCTTCCTAATTTCTGCAACCCTTTAGTACAATTCCTCATGTTATGGTGATTCCCAACCACGCATTATTTTCATTGATACTTCACAACTATAATGTTGCTACTGTTATGAATCATAGCGTAAATATCTGTGTTTTCTAACGGTCTTAGGCAACCCCTGTGAAAGGATGGTTCATCCCCCATCCCCTATAAGGGTCTCGCCCCTACGGGTTGAGAGCTGCTGATCCAGAAGGACTTGAAGCCGTAGTAGGAGATGGGGAACAAAGACCACAGGTTCTGAGCAACAAACTCAAGTTGACACGCCTGGTGGCTCAGGTTCCAGGACAGGAGGCTTTGGAGACGGCAGGATAATGAAAATGGCATTTTCTACTAGCAAAGAGTAAGTGAGTCTAGAGGTTTTTTTGTTTTGTTTTGTTTTGTTTTGTTTTGTTTTGTTTCATATTAAGACCAGAGAAAGACTCAGTGTCATAGCAAGAAATTGTGTCGAATTTCAGACACCCTCGGCTAAGAAAGAGTATCAGAATGAAATGTAATTTTGACCCAAGCATCCAAATTCTAGATACATTAGACTTTTTGAGTTAAAAATGATACGGTTTATAAAATACAGTATTGCAAAGTTGTCAAGTTGCGATCCCTTGAAGAGAAAACTGTAGCACGACCCCCCCGCTGTCTGTGCGACCACACAGTGAGCTCCTCCCAGCTAGAGTCATGTATTCCACATCCACGTCGGCAACACTGTGCCTACGTTCCTACGGCTACAGGACCCATGACCTCAGCTCTCACAGCCCACTCTGGGCCAAGTCCATCGCTGCACAGGCCTGTTGACTTCCTACAATTCCCGGAACCAAAGGCAACAAGGCCAGCGGTGTGAACGAAGACGGCCTAAACAAACAAACGAAACCTTTCATTAGCAACACTACCCCATAAACGGGTAAGGACAGCTGATCCATCAGATGCAAAGATCTCCACCCAGGGCCACAAGACAAGAAGACAAGAAGGCAGCATGCTCCAGGAGAACCCAACAGATTATCTCCTCAAAGAATGAAGCTTACGAATGCCTCGTATGTCGTTCGAAGGGGTGATTATTTTAAAAAGCAGAATGAGATTCAAAAATCAAGCAAACGCTGTAATGGAACTAGGAAAGCAATGTATAATGTGACCGGGAAACACAGCAAAAACAGCAAAGGTTTTGCAAAAGACTTCACGTGCGAGGAGAAAAAGCCCACGGGTATATAAAGCAATTTTGAGCAAAAATTGCAAAGCCGGAGTCACCACGATATCAGAATGTAAGGCAGGCAACAGAGAGCCAAACAGCTTGTGCCGTGAAAACGAATGCACACATCAGTTAAGTAGGTGAGAGATCTGTCTCTCACCCTGTACACGAAAACAAACTCAAAATGGACCCAAGCCCCAAATGTAAGTTTTTCAGACCACAAATCTACCAGAAAATGTAGGCAAAAGCCTCTAAGACCCCAGTATTTATACTTCAGATGAGGCCTCAAGGCCGCCGGAAACAAAAAGAAACACACGAATTAGCAGATGGGAATACCCCAGACCAGGCAGCTTCTGCCCAGCAAAGAGAACAATGAACAGCGTCGAGAGACAGCGCCCAAGTCAGAGACAAACTCTACTCAAGGGACATGAGGTTGACATCCCAGTTATTTAAGGGATGTTATTCATATAAAAGTTATTCAAACTTTTCGATAACAACAACAAAAAGCACTTTGAACATAAGGAAAGGACATATCAGCAGACATTTCTCAAAAGAAGAAACCCCGGGGCTGGAGAGATGACTAGGCAGTTAAGAGCATCGGCTGCTCTTCCAGAGGACCCAAGTTCAATTCCAGGCACTCACATGGCCACTAGTAACCCTCTGTAGCGCCAGTCACGCTGTATCATATGCCCTTTTGTGGTCCCTGTGGATACTACAGGCGTATAATATACAGACACATACACAGAAAAAAATACACGTGTAAAATGTTTTTAAATTTTTTACTTTAGAAACAAAGGAGAAATTCAAATGGCCAATAAGGACCAAATTAGCAAACACTATCAAGAATATATAAAAAAGAAGAACGCCCATATTGTTGTTGGGAATATAATTGATGGAACGACCATGTAGAACAGTCAGGAGCCTCCTCAAGACAGCAAAAATCTGTGTGAACAGCTGTCACCCTCTGCATATACATCCAAAGGAAACAATATCAATGTATCCAAGATAGATCTGTATGTCCATGTTTTTTATATGTGTATGTGGGTTTGCCTAAGTGTATATATGTGTTCTCTGTACTGTGAGAATGTAGTAGATTGTGTCACGCCCCTGCCACTGGAGTTATGGGACTTTATGTGACACCATGTGGGTGCCGAGAACCAGCACCTCTGGCCCTCTGGAAAAGCAGTAAGTGCTTGTAACCTCTGAGCGACCTCGTCGGGCCCTTAAATTATTTTTAAAATAAGGGTTAGGCCAATAATTTAGGAAAGATAGATCCAGCATTCTAATTTAGATAAAGTGGCATGCCGACCCCTCCTGTGTCTTCAAAAGGAAAACGCATAAATCTAGATTCTTGCCAGAGAGTTGAACTAAGAGAGTTGATTCCGAATATGAGAACGGGGTTTGCCTCTGTCCGCTCCTGGGTGGGGGGACATTCCCTCACCCTGGGAGCTGAGTCCTAACAGGCACTGTGATGGCAAAACTATCATCGAAAAGGAGCCAGGAGATCTTCCCGCTCCCTGCAACGGCAAAGGAAGATACCGGGGCCTTGGCTCACTCACTCACACTAAAATGGATTTGTTTATCGCAATAGGCTAGAAGCCGACCAGATTTCGCGCATGCGCGCACGCGCAAGTATACACACACACACAAAAGCTACTTTATCCAAAATTACCTACTTTCCGGAATTCTATCGTTAAAAATATACAATTCTAGATTTTAAAGCTAATCGACAAAAAGGAGCAGAAGTAAGGTCCCCGCCCCACACACACTGTGAAGCTGTAGAGTGAACGGAGACCTGGATTTATAAAAGGCTGAAAAGAAAGAGGACCGGAGGGAGGAGGGGGGGAGGGGTAAAATTGCAAATGGGCCCTTGAATGTGCTGCAAGGACTCCAGGCAGTGTAGGGTGATTGAAGACTTGAATTAAAAGCAGATCCAAGCAACAAGAAACATATTTTGCAAGGAAGGGCAGATGCAATGGCTTGTGTGGGCCAAAGGAAGTCAAGACAGAGCGACCTAACCGCACCGTCACAGAAGAGCCGTCAGGGGGCGGTAGAGAGCACAGAATCAGAGGCCTAAGGTTCCAAGGCAAGCGGAGAATTTCCCGTTGATTTCAGACTTTAACTAGACATAGCAAATGTCATCTGATACACAGTTGACCCTCCGGTACTCTTAAAATTCTCCAGATAAGAAGAGAGGAGTCGGGTTGGGGATTTAGCTCAGTGGTAGAGCGCTTGCCTAGGAAGCGCAAGGCCCTGGGTTCGGTCCCCAGCTCCGAAAAAAAGAACCAAAAAAAGAAAAAAAGAAAAAACAAAGAGAGGAGTCTGTAGAGCCAACATCCCCCTAACCCCTCTCCCTCCCCTTCTATATGGGTGTTCTATATATGGGTGTTCCCCTCCCCATCCTCCTCCAACTACCGCCCTCCCCCCAGTGATGGGGGTTCAGTCCTGGCAGGAACAAGGGCTTCCCCTTCCACTGGTGCTCTTACTAGGATATTCATTGCTACCTATGAGGCTGGAGCCCAGGGTCAGTCCATGTACAGTCTTTGGGTAGTGGCTTAGTCCCTGGAAGCTCTGGTTGGTTGGCATTGTTGTTCATATGGGGTCTCAAGCTCCTTCAAGCTCTTCCAGTCCTTTCTCTGATTCCTTCAACGGGGTCCCCGTTCTCAGTCCCCGTTCTCAGTTCAGTGGTTTGCTGCTGGCATTCGCCTATGTATTTGCTGTATTCTGGCTGTGTCTCTCAGATCTACATCCGGTTCCTGTCGGCCTGCACTTCTTTGCTTCATCCATCTTGTCTAATTGGTTGGCTGTATATGTATGGGCCACATGTGGGGCAGGCTCTGAATGGGTGTTCCTTCTGCCTCTGTTTTAATCTTTGCCTCCCTATTCCCTGCCAAGGGTATTCTTGTTCCCCTTTTAAAGAAGGAGTGAAGCATTCACATTTTGGTCATCCTTCTTGAGTTTCATGTGTTCTGTGCATCTAGGGTAATTCAAGCATTTGGGCTAATAGCCACTTATCAATGAATGCATACCATGTGTGTTTTTCTGTGATTGGGTTACCTCACACAGGATGATATTTTTCCAGTTCCCTCCATTTGCCTATGAATTTCATAAAGTCATTGATTTTGATAGCTGAGTAATATTCCATTGTGTATATGTACCACATTTTCTGTATCCATTCCTTTGTTGAAGGGCATCTGGGTTCTTTCCAGCTTCTGGCTATTATAAATAAGGCTTATGAACATAGTGGAGCATGTGTCTTTGTTATATGTTGGGGCATCTTTTGGGTATATGCCCATGAGAGGTATAGCTGGGTCCTCAGGTAGTGCAATGTCCAGTTTTCTGAGGAACCTCCAGACTGATTTCCAGAATGGTTGTACCAGTCTGCAATCCCACCAACAATGGAGGAGTGTTCCTCTTTCTCCACATCCTCGCCAGCATTTGCTGTCACCTGAGTTTTTGATCTTAGCCATTCTCACTGGTGTGAGGTGAAATCTCAGGGTTGTTTTGATTTGCATTTCCCTTATGACTAAAAATGTTGAACATTGCTCTAGGTGTTTCTCAGCCATTCGGCACTCCTCAGCTGTGAATTCTTTGTTTAGCTCTGAACCCCATTTTTTAATAGGGTTATTTGTCTCCCTGTGGTCTAACTTCTTGAGTTCTTTGTATATTTTGGATATAAGCCCTCTATCAGTTGTAGGATTGGTAAAGATCTTTTCTCAGTCTGTTGGTTGCCGTTTTGTCCTAACCACAGTGTCCTTTGCCTTACAGAAGCTTTGCAGTTTTATGAGATTCCATTTGTCGATTCTTGATCTTAGAGCATAAGCCATTGGTGTTTTGTTCAGGAAATTTTCTCCAGTGCCCATGTGTTCGAGATGCTTCCCCACTTTTTCTTCTATTAGTTTGAGTGTATCTGGTTTGATGTGGAGGTCGACAAAGGCAACTCTTAGAAGGACAACATTTAATTGGGGGCTGGCTTACAGGTTCAGAGGTTCAGTCCATTATCTTCAAGGTGGGAACATGGCAGCATCCAGGCAGGCATGGTGCAGGAGGAGCTGAGAGTTCTACATCTTCATCTGAAGGCTGCTAGCAGAATACTGGCTTCCAGGCAGCTAGGATGAGGGTCTTAAAGCTCACACCCACAGTGACACACCTACTCCAACAAGGCCATACCTACTAATAATGCCACTCCCTGGGCTGAGCATATACAAACTGGTCACAGCTGGTTACACTGATAACCATTGTGTCATTCTTACACAAAAGAGCACATCCTTTTTGTCAGGTTTTTATTATAGTTCATAGAGCTCACATCTGGGCAAAACCTCTGATGCTTTAGTTACTGCAGCTGCGTGCTTGGCACCCTCTAGCACTATGGAAGCAAAGGAGGTTTGCATGGGGGAGGCTTCCAGCTCAATTCTAGCCTGATATGTCTGTGTCTTGACTCAAGATGTGTGGCGTCTTCAGCAACAGTGTTTTATCAATGAATTCCGGCAGATAACCAAGAGGAGTGCCGAGTATGCATTCTGCTGTGGGTCTCGTCAGCTTCCTTGACCAACATCTCAGTCCAAGAGCCATTGAAGATAGGCACTGTCCTGAGGATGGAATGGAAGCAGGAAACAGGAAGATATCACCATTCTGATGTCTGACAAAATAGACTTCGGACCAAAACCAGTCAGAAGAGATAAGGAGGGTGTTATGGATTGTGTATGCTCGGACCAGGAAATGACACTATTAGAAGGTGTGGCCTTGTTGGAGTAGCTGTGTCACTTGGGGTGGGCTTTAAGACCCTCATCCTGGCTGCCTGGAAGTCAGTCTTGCACTAGTAGCCTTCAGATGAAGACGTAGTCCCTCAGCTCTGCCTGCACCATGCCTGCCTGGATGCTGCCATGTTCCCGCCTTGAGGATAACGGACTGAACCTCTGAACCTGCAAGGCAGCCCCCATTAAATGTCGTCCTTATGAGAGTTGCCTTGGTCATGGTGTCTCTTCATCGTGATCAAGTTGGCTTCATCCCTGGGATGCAGGGATGACTCTACATGGGTGAATCTACATAGGCAAATCAATAAACACAATACACTGAACAGACTCAAAGATAGAAATCATGTGATCATCTTAGTTAATAAAGAAAAGGCCTTCAGCAAAATTCAACATCCCGTCACGGTAGAGGTCAGAACAGGTGCAAAAATGTAAGCTAACATTTCTAAGTTGTAGAAAGGAAAATTTTTAATACATTCCTGCAACACGGACTCACGCTTTGGACCTGTTTATGGGAGTCGGCAGCATTCATGGCGCACAGCATTACACGGATTACCTGAGCTCAGTACCTCATGCTGTTGCAAAACCAAGATAGCAGATCCCACACTCTTAGTGAGTAGCACCTTCTTCTCTTGGTTTGGGTTAGCCACTAGTTGTTTCTGAAACACTTTTTAAAAGAGAGTTTTACTCAATGAATTTTCAGATTAGGATTTTCTACCATCATTTGACATTATGATATAACCTTATCATCTCCTCTACCCTTCCTTTCTCCAGCACCTCTGATGGATCTACTTCTTGCTTCTTTCAACTGTGTGACATCTTTTTCTTTGAGTGAGTGTGTGCGTACGCGCGCGCGCGTGTGTGTGTGTGTGTGTGTGTGTGTGTGTGTGTGTGTGTGTGTGTGTGTGTAAGTGCAATCCATTCAGTCCATAACATGTGACTTGTATGTATAGATTTTTGGACCTCACAATTTGGTATTGGATAACCCGTTGGCGTGCTCTTTTCTGGAAAAGACTCTTTCTCCTCCTCTCAGCATATCTTGATTGCCTGTGGTCCTTTGTTTAGGGTTGCGGCTTCATGAGCTTTCCTCCTTCCGTGTTAGCATGTCTAGCGGTGGCATTGTCGTTCAGGTCTCGTTTAAGCAGCTGTGGTGGTGAAAGACTTTATGGGTGTAGCTTCCCTGTAATTTCTAGCAGGCACAACTCACAGAGAGCTCAGTTCCTCTGGTTCTTAGCAGTTTTCCAGCCCACCTTTTGTGGAGAGCCCTGAGCCTCAGGTGTAGGAATTGGGCCGTAGAGACATCCATTGGGATGGAGTTCCACAAGTCTGCATTTTGATAAGTTGTGGTTTTCCGTAACGGTCTCTATTTCAAAGAGAAGTTTCTCAGGGAAGAATGAAACTATAATTATCTGTGGGTAGAAGGATAAGTATTCAGTTGTAGACTGTGTTGATTCAATAACACAACTGCCATTCTTAACTGGATGTTGGCTGCTGGTGGCTGTATATTTTATGTTCATCGGTATGAGTGTGCAAACACAGGCTGAATTGCTTAGCTGTTTGTGTTCTTAGTGTTGAATGAACACACCTCCAAGTATGTATAATTTCTTTCTAAGCCAGTGCTTTGGGGACTTGCTTCCTTCAAGAATCGTCCATAGCAATTTTCTGTGGTAGCCATCTGTTGTTGTTGTTGTTGCTGTTGTTATTGTTGTTGTTCCTGTTGTTTTTGTTCCTATTGTTGTTCCTGTTGTTGCTGCTGCTCTTATTGTTGCTGTTGCTGTTGCTGTTTTTGTTGCTGTTGTTGTTATTGCTGTTGGTGGTAATGTTGTTGTTGCTGTTGTTATTGTTGCTGCTGCTCTTATTGTTGTTGTTGCTGTTCCTGTTGTTGTTTTTGTTGTTGTTGCTGATGTGTTATTGTTGCTGTTGCTGCTGTGTTGTTGTTATTGTTGTTGCTGCTGCTGTTGCTGCTGTGTTGTTGTTATTGTTGTTGCTGTTGTTGCCGTTGCTGCTGTTGTTGTTATTGTTGCTGTTGTTGTTTTTCTTGCTGTTCCTGTTGCTGCTGTGTTGTTGGTGTTGGTGTTGGTGTTGTTGATGTTGCTGCTGTTGCTGCTGTTGTTTCCTTTCTCTCCTCAGACATTTTTGCACTTTACTAATATCAGCATGAAGCTGTTCTTTTCCTATTAACTTCTATTCTTACGCATAGTCTTGAATGATGAAAATGCTTATTTTGCCACTGCAGAAAGCAAAGTTTCTTGAAGCTTTGTAGCCAATGAACTTTCTATGCACACCCTAATTCTGAATAATGACACATAGACTTATATCTATTTAAAGTGGCTTTAGGCCTTTGGTTACTCTAGTTCCCAGCTCTTATAACTTACATTATTCTATGCCTGCTACATAGCTTGCTACCTGTCAGTCTCTGGTACTGGGGCTGCTTCTTCCTCTGTGTTGGACTGGATTCTCCAATACCTGACTCTTTCCCAGAGTTCTCCCCTCTGCCCTGAAGTCCCACCTTTCTTTATTGATTTTCCTATAGGTCATCAGCTTTTTGTTAAAATCAAACAAAAGATGGGAGAGGGAGTGTTAACAAAATACAGTGTAGCCATATGAGCAATAATACCAAAGTCGGGTCTGTACTTAACTCTGCCAGTACAGAAATCAACATTCGAACAACACAAAGACAATCATCACACTGTATACAAAAAGATCGCCCCAACAGAGCTTCTTGCCAAACACTTCCTATGACTATCTCCAATTTTATCAGGAGAAGAGGAAAAAGAGTAAATATGGCAGAACATTTGATCTTCTGGGGCACGGACTCTGGAGTGAAGTAGCGTAAAGATATATAGGGAAACACCTTGTTCCTTTCCCAGAGGTGGTCGCCATGGTGAGAGTCTCTGGTGTCACAGTTCCCTACACTACAAATACCAGTTGTAATTCAATATTCACCTTGACTGAAGTTACCCATCCTTGTTGCTGTTGCTGGTAGGTAAAGAATCCAGAACAATACATAAACTAAGCCAGTGGCTTACCCAACATTCCATAACTATGTACCATGGGGAATAGGTCCTGCCAGGAAAATAGATAGCTAGGCTGATAATGAATGTTAATCACAGTTTGGTAATAGAACGTATCGCTCTTGCCAGAGACTGTCTGCGTCTTTACAAGAAATGCTTTAGTGGAGGACCATTTGGGTGGTACTTACCCAAAAACTGTCCAGAAACCAGCCTGTGTAGCATCTGTTGCTCCTGGCAGAGCACAGGCAGTATTCCCAGTGGACAGTTTTTGAGCCAAGAGAGGAGTAAAGGGTGCCCGGAGATGCAGAAAGTCGGGGTGAGTTTCAAGTCTATGCTCCCTGGAAGCAGATTAAAATGTTGCCAGACTTACTTTTTAACAATAAAAACCTCCTCGGGCATTTTGAGCTCACAGTCCAGGTCAAATTTCAGTTGAGCGTTTTCTAATTTCCTGCGAAAAGAGATTATACACGGTGCAAGACTTACTCTCCTTCTCTCTGTAACTCCGTTGAGTGTCATGGCTGACATCAGCTTCCTTATCTCACACAGCTGTTTATGTGTGTTCTGGCGTCCCTACCGACCTCTTCACTCCTTTAAGGTGAGAGTCTGCAAACAGGAGTTCATCCTGTGGCTGCGTAGGTGATCCAGGGATAGAGGAAGTTTGTCCACTCTCCAATAAATCCTTTCCATAGCTGCCATGAAAATCGGATGTCCCTTTGTATGGATTGCTTTGCCGTTGTTGGCTGAGTGCTTCAAAGTTGTAGACAACTTAGTGCAGGTTTTGGCCCAAGGAAATGACCCAGAGTTGAAGATGGAAAACATGGGGGGGGGGGTAAATGGGGAACAAATGCCTCCCCGTGCTCTTTCCAAAACTAAACAGCTTTGAGACTGGTTATTTTTTTTGAATACTTACAAATTGCTATACAAACTTGGGGAAGGCATAGGATTTTACACACACACACACACACACACACACACATACACACACTTTACTGCTAACACACCTATCTATTTCACACATCCTTCTGGGCTTGGCCTTTCCTCTGAACACTCCAAAATCCTTGGCTGAACCAGGAAGAGAAGTTCTAGTCTCTGTTCTGTTCACTCCAGCAGAGAGTGAGACAATTTTCCCCTTACTCATTCCTAAGAAGGGCTAGGGATGATAGAAGCTGGTTCAATGGTCTGAGGGATTGTGCATGTGCATTTGTGGCACAGCCCTATCTCAGCTGCTGCCAGTCATAGAGAAACTATGCGTGCCCTCACCCATGGCTATGCTCCACCACAGTTGCATCATACTTAGTTAGGCAACCTCCCATTCTCTACTATGTTAAAACTAAACACCCAGCACAGCCATCTTCTTGGTCTCCTTTAAGATCTAGGAGGTTTTAATATTCAAAAACCATCTCCTGAAATCCAAAGTTCTGATTTTGTTTTTTTGTTGTTTTGTTTTGTTTTGTTCTTTTGTTTTTTTGTCTTTTGCAGATCTTGAAAAGATGTCTTCCAGAAACTGATACTCTCAGAATCTCTACATTACTGTCCCTTCCTTCCACCTTCGGTGTTTCCAAGGTCATGTGTTGGTCTGAAGGAATTGCCCGGCTGTTTGTAAAACAATTATTTTCACTCTCTCAACAGGCTTAGTTGATCCTGTCTTTGAATCAAACACAAATACCATTTGCTTATTGTATATTCAGAATGGAGCAGTCTTCATCGCTAAGTTCAACTGGTAAGTTGTGTGAACTCTCCACTGACCGTGAGTAAGAAGTGGTCTTCGTGAATCCTATTCCATACAATCCATTTCCTGGACACCATCAATCCTCCTTTTTACCCTTGTCTATGCTAAGGTCGCATCTTGCCTGTTGCCTTGGAGCCAATGCTCCTTGAGAGGACCACCATGATTTTTCCAGTCACTGCTTCTAATTTCCCACTTCTAGGTTTAGTGTCAGCATCTCAAGACAGTCCCTGGACTTCCTCTATAATCACAGATTTCCATAAACTCAATCTTTTCAGAAGTCAATCTTAGATGTCTTTCCTCAGGTGCTATCCATCTTGTTTGTAAAGACAGGATTTTTCAGGGGTCTGAGCAGGCGAGGCTGACTAGCCAGTGAGGCCCATAGGTGTACCTATCTCTCCTTCGCCAGCTCTGAGATTACAAGCACACTCCACACGCTGGCTTCTTTTCATTGGCTCTTGGATTAACCTCGGGTTAGAATGCTTACCTTGCAACTGAGCTATCTCCCCAAGCTCCTAGTGTTCACTGTGAGTTTGATTTTCACTCATTTCTTGTGTGCCACCTCCATAAGTGCTCCTTCTTTGACATGTCCATTTCTGTGCCTTGAGTTACAAGAGAAGTTGCCACCCCATAGAGGGCATTCAATAAATAATCATTGAACAAAGTGCAAGGCATGATTGATTTTTTATTTTATCATCATCATCATCATCATCATCATCATCATCATCATCATCATCATCATCATCATTAATTTTTTACAGTCCAGTCATTGCCCTCCTCCAGGTCCACCCTCCCACAGTTCCTCATCCCATTCCTCCTCTCCCTGTCTCCAAAAGGATGCCCTCCCCCACCAGACTTCCCCACTCCCTGGGGCCTCAAGTCTCTCAAGGGTTAGGTGTATCTTCTCCCACTGAGGCCAGATCAGGCAGTCCATTGCTGTATATGTGGCAGGGGCCTCAGACCAGCCCTTGTATGCTGCCTGGTTGGTGGCTCAGTGTCAGGGAGCTCCCAGGAGTCCGGGTGAGTTGAGACTGTTGGTCTTCCTATGGGGTCATCCTCCTCCTCAGCTTCTTACAGCCTTTCCCTAATTCAACCACAGGTGTCCCTGACTTGAGTCCAGTGGTTTGGGCGTAAGTATCTGCTTCTGTCTCAGTCAGCTGCTTGCTGGGCCTCCCGGAAGACAGCTATGCTAGGCTCCTGTCTGTAAGCACACCATAGCATCAATAATAGTGTCAGGCCTTAGAGCCTCCCCTTGAGATGAATCCCAAGTTGAGCTGGTCACTGGACCTTCTTTCCCTCAGTTTCATCTCCACTTTTGTCCCTGAAGTTCTTTTAGACAGGAATAATTCTGGATCAGAATTTTTGACTGTGGGATGACAACCTCATCCTCTACTTGATGCCCTGTCTTTCTACTGAAGGTGGACTCTACAAGTTCCCTCTCCTCACAGTTAGGCATTTTATCTACGGTCCCTCCCTTGACTCCCAAGAGTCTCTCACCTCCCAGGTCTCTGGTACTTTCTAGAGCACACACCCGCCCCCCGCCAACACCCCTCCCCAAGGTTGCATATTTCCGTTCATTCTGCTGACCTCCAGGGCCTCTCTCTTGTCTCGCCCCAAATACCTGATCATGTTCCCCCTTTCCCCTCCCCCTCCTGTCTCCCATCCAGGTTCCCCCCTCCTCCTGCCTCCCATGATTGTTATCTTCTCCCTCCCGAATGTTTTATGACTACTACTTTGTGAGATAAATAGACAATCAGTAAAAAAAATGTAGAGTATGCACCCTCAGTGTAGTGACCATTATGGTCATATAATTAAAGCTATGCATAGAAATCAGATATTAAGGGTGGATACATTCCTAAATGTATCTAGGGACAAGAACAGCCTCCCCATCTGTCTATACTCCTTAGCCTGTTTACTATGTTTTATAACACTATCTGCAGTGTAAATAAATACCTATCAAATGAGATCAGTCAATGATCTCAGTATATCTCTATCTCAGGTAGTTCTTTTATCTAGATAGAATAAATTCAGTTCATAAGGGATAACATTGGTATAGCTGTATTTTATCCTCATTTCTTTTCACTCATAAAAATCACTGAGTACCTATTTAGGTGCTGTGCTAAAAATAACTAGTCAATCAACCGTGTCCTGTTTGCACAGGGTCTCAGTATGATGAGAAACTCATTAATAATCACTGAAAGAAAGATTAAGTTACAGGTGGGTGGGTGCTCAGGAATGGATAGTGATTGTTTTGGAAATTACCATGCACAACTATTTAAACCAGACGTTATAATATTTTCTTAGACAAAACATAGCTTGGTTATTAAAGGAAATGACCTCCAAAGTAATAACTGGATAAGAAACAAAAGAAAATTGTAGTTTGGGCTCCCATACATTGATTTACTAAATCAGATTAGCTACGGAACAATGCACATGTTCAAATATTTGTTTTCAGGGGTAATTCTTTCTGACTTTCCACCCTCAGGTTCATTGATCATCTTTGAAGTCACCTAGATGTGGAATGTTCCATTCTGCCGCCAAAATGAATATTTTCTCTTTTGAACTGTTTGTCTCTCATAACTTCTTTGATGTTAAAGGAACTAAAGAACAACTTTATTTAGGAACTGGAACCACCATCCAATAAGACACTGGTGTTTGGGTGGAAATGTTTCCTTCTCTAGCACATTGGATTCTATTGGATGTATGCATGACTTTACTGTGGTAGCACTCCCTCCTGTGGCTTGGACGTTCCCACCTTAGTAATTCTAGCATTTGTAGGAATTCCCTGAAAGTTCTATAGGCAGACCTGAATTGAAGGCATCTACTATGAGTATCTTTTTATAATAAACATTTCTGTGGTGGCCTTTCTGGTTGACATGGGAGCTTTAGATTGTGTCTTTTTCCTACTTGGAATTGTTTTGCTAGAATTTAAAGTCTCTAGCAAACAGACATGCAGACGTCAACTCTGAGGATACAGGAACTTTGAGAAACATCAAAGAATGAAAAAATACTCTAGAAAACTTGACCTTTTTTGGGTCAGAAGGAGCCGTTAAATTTTATACAGCTTGTAGCTTATTACCACTATTGGGATAGCTTTTGCTCAAAGTATCTTGTGTTCCTAGACAAAGTGGGTCTTAGCCACTTTTTAATTGCTTGGTGAAACACCATGACCAAGGCAACTCATAAAAAGGAAGTGTTTAATTTGGGGCCCATGGTGGCAGAGGGTTAAAGTCGTGCCATCATGGTAGAGAGCATGGTAGCAAGGCAAGTACATGACACTCAGGGTCATAAATAGATCCACAAGCTTGAGGCAGAGAGAGCTAACTGGAAATAGCATGGACCTTGGAGACCTCAAAGCCCATTTCCAGTGACACACTTCAGCAAGGCCACACCTCCTAATCCTTCCCAAACAGTTTCACTTTACTGGGACCAAGCATTGAAACACGTGAGCCGGTGGGGCCTTTCTCCCTTAAATCACCACAAGGGGTATAGATACACTGCTCCATTTGAGAACACATTCTGTGTGTCCATGTGTCGATGCTATAACATCTACAGCTCCATTACACAATGTTTTTAAATCAATTCTTTATAAATGTATTGACCTGTGGACACTGGCAAAGACTCCTTATTTGCTCCCAGTTTTCTATCTGCTCCCCCTCCTCCCTCCTTATTCCCACTCATCTTCTCTCAAAAACATCAACACTTACATGTAATGTGCAGAAGATTCCCCACCTGCTCTTGCCTACAGATCCCCGGGTTTCAGATCCAGTCCACAGAGGGTATTATTCATTAATAATAATTGATAATTGTCTTAGTCAGGGTTTCTATTCCTGCAGAAGACATCATGACCAAGAAGCAAGCTGGGGGAGAACAGAGTTTATTCAGCTTACACTTCCACATTGCTGCTCATCACCAAAGGAAGTCAGGACTGGAACTCACACAGGGCAGGAAGCTGAAGGCAGGAGCTGATGCAGAGGGGCACTGCTTACTGGCTTACTTCCCCTGGCTTGCTCAGTCTGCTTTCTTATAGAATTCAGGACCACCAACCCAGGGACATCACCACCCACAATGGATTGGGTCCTCCCACCTTGATCACTAATTGAGAAAATGCCTTACAGCTGGATCTCATGGAGGCATTTCCTCAAGGGAGGCTCCTTTCTCTGTGATAACTCCAGTTGTGTCAAGTGGACACTCAAAACCGGCCAGCACAATAACATTAATAATATTAATATATTCTATTGTGTTACATGTTAATATAATTCTAATTCTAATTCTAATTATTTTTAATAACAATTTCTTATGTCTTTTCCATTTCATTGCATGTATGTAATGTCAATACAAATGGAATGCATATTCTTACTGTTTTCTCCTTAAATAAAATTTTCATCACGCACACAGGTGCATAAATGTGAGTACTACACCAAAAAAAATCTAGAAAAGAGGTCAAGAGAGGAAGAGAGAGTGCTGAGGTTGGGAAGATGAAAGGCAAAATGACATGTATAGCATAAAAGGGGCAAAGACATAGGGACTGTTCCAAAGAAGAAAAAAGATGAGGGAGATTGGGGGCGGTCTACTAAAACACACTTGGCTTGAAAAAGTCACATTTAATCACTATATTTATTTTTAATTAGATATATAATATACATATTATGTTTAACATAAAGTATGCAAACTTAAAAATAAATAAATGAACAAAAAGTATGTATGCTGTTGGGCCTCTCCCTTCCTTTTGCTTACTATCCCATAAGTATATTTTTAGTAGAACACCATTTCTTCATATTTCTGACAACACAGCATCCCACGTTATGTGTGTCATAGTTCAAGCTATTTTCTATAGATGAATATTTCCTTTTCTGCTGCCTCTAGAGTGCTTGCAGTGGACAGTAAGTACATATCATTTCTCATTTCCCACATGTGCAAATATTTCTGCAAGACGCATTCCCAGAGGCAGAGCTCCTACTGAGAAGTAACTGTGTCTGTATTTTAAAGACTTTGCTAAATGACTTTGATAATTGTAACTATGTATCATTTTGCAAGCAGTGTATGAAGATGCATCATTCCCCCCAGCCTCCTGCAGACCTAGGAACAGATCTAACAAAGAATGCTCCTGAAATGTGTGTGGACTCATTGAGAAAACCGTTTTAGCAGCCTTCACCTCAGTACCAGTAACAGTTAGCATCTTCTCTTACATTTCTAATCCACGTACACACTGTTTTCTAAATATCGTTCATCCGTGTGCTTAAACATGCTTTACTCTTTATGTATCTTGTTGGTTTCTGCCTTATCAGCTTAAAGGTGTTCCATATATTTGAGGGCGTTAAGCTAGTTTTGTCTGTAACACAATTTTCACAGATTGTTTCCCAGTGTGCTGTTTATGACGCACACTGCTTATGGTTTACATTGTGGCCGAATTCCGCAGGAGTTTTATCATCCAGTTTTTATTTCTACGATGCTAACTTGTGCATATTTGCTTTTGAGAATTGAAGCAAGGCCCTTTCCACATCAGTATTACACAGGAATTAACTCATCCATGTCTTCTTCGCTTAAATATACCTATGTTTTCCTATATACTTATCCTATACTGTATGTGGCATGGATACAATTTTCCTTCTCCAAATCGTAACAAATTATCCCACCACTTTTCTCTGAATAACCTACTTTCCCCCATCTGCCTGGAGATGGTGTCATTTTAGTTTATTCAATTTCTGAATACATTTGGGTGTTTCTGGGCCGTCTGTCCCACCAATATACCTGATTGTGCTTCACTGACCATTGAGATATCAGTCAGGGTTCTCCAAAAAATTAGAGCAGAACGAATGGGCCATTTTGCAGAAAGAAACAATTTTATGGTTTGGGCTCATACAATTAGGGGGCTGAGAAAGCTCTCCATGTACCTGTGTGATCTAGAGACCCTGAAGAGTGACCAAGGCAGGTCAAATCCTGACAGCTGGTGACATAAATTCGAGCCACATTCTGAAGACCCAGGAATAGGATAGTCAGTCAGAAGTAGTAGATAACCGATGCCTGTTCTTGTGTTCCAACAATGGCGCAGAGTGGGAATACTCCTGTGGTGGTTTCAATACGCTTGGTCCAGGGAATGGCACTATTAGGAGGTGTGGCCTTGTTAGAACAGGTGTAGCCTTGTTGGAGGAAGTGCGTAGCTATGGCGTGAGCTTTAAGACCCTCATCCTAGTTTTCTGAAAGCCAGTCTTCCCCTTGGCGGCCTTTGGAACAAGAGTTAGAGCTCTCAGCTCCTCCAGGATCATAACTAGGATGAGTTTCTGAAAGCCCACACTCATAGTGACAAACTCCCTCTAACAAGGCCACACCTACTCCAACAGGGCCACGCCTCCTAACAGTGCCACTCCCGGGTCACTCGTATTTAAATTGCCACTGCACTTTTCTCCAGGTTTTTGTTTCTGTCCAGGCCTTTATTGGATCTAATAATGCACCGCGCTCACCTGGGAAGGTGGTGCCCGGATGCTGTCAGAAGCAATGCTTGATCGACAGCTGGGTAGCCGGAAACCCAGTCAAGCTGCCACTTCAAAATGTTTACAGCCTTTATGTTTTGCAGCTACTCCTACTAACTTCCTGCCGTTCCGTTTGTAAAGCTCTCTGGCAGTTGTGACATTCATACATCACCTTTAGAATCAGACTTATTAGTCTTTCTTTTTAAACTAAAGTCAACTAAATATTTTACCGGCCTCACATGCCATTAGTTGAAAAGAACTGGGCACATTGTATCTTATCATTCCTTTAAGTCATTTTTTTTCTTCACTAAGGTTTACCGTGATTTTTTTTTCCCAAGACTTTATTCGTTTTGCTGGTATCATACGAACAGAATCTTTTCTTCCATTTTTATCTTTAAGCTGGCCTCTCTTTTTTGCAACTTCTTGAGCCAGACATTTTTCTCCAGGAGACCCAAAAGAAATCTCATTTTATGCCAGAGGAAGAACCAAAGGCAGCCAGACAAAGTGATTTCTCTCAAGCTTAACCTGCGAACCCATGAGTTCTCTGGCATTGCTCTCAGGGGCATGTGTGACTGGGGCAGCCGAGTCACCGAAAAGCTCACCAACAGCTCATCTTAGCACCTACACACCTAAGTACACACAGGAGCACACAAATAAAATCGGTTCATTCATTAACATTCTAAAACAGCATGGATTTATCCAGGTGTCATCTCTAACCACAAGGAACTCTCTAAGTGTTTGTGGGCACAGAAACAAATGTGTTAACACAGAAGAAGCCGCCTCGGTGAAGAAGGTGCCTTCCTTGGATGACTCATTAGCAGGTTTTATTGCAGACTCCCTTATCCCTGCTTCATCAAAAGAACCTCAAAATATTCTTTCCTTCCTGCACTCTGAAATAAACTGTATTAGAATTTTATGTACTTATAAGTTTTTTTTCTTTTTTCTTTTTTTTGGAGCTGGGGACCGAATAAGTTATTTTTTTTTAGAATTCCCTGACTGATCCTAGAGCATCTACAAATGTTTTATGTTTTTCTTCTTCTTCTTCTTCTTCTTCTTCTTCTTCTTCTTCTTCTTCTTCTTCTTCTTCTTCTTCTTCTTCTTCTTCTTCTTCTTCTTCTTCTTCTTCTTCTCCTCCTCCTCCTCCTCCTCCTCCTCCTCCTCCCCCTCCTTCTCTTTTTTTTCTTCTTCTTCCTCTTCTTTTCCTCCTCCTCCTTCTCCTCCCCCTCCTCCTCCTCCTCCTCCTTCTTCTTCCTCTTCTTCTAACCCTAACTCGATTTTTAATTTGTCTTACAGTAATTACTGACAAGAATTTTTTTCTAGGAAGTGCACATAAATTTGATCTCATTTCCATCACAGCTTAATTTGAAATGGGCAGGCCAAATGAAATTAGACGTTGGAAAGATGTGTTGGGTGTAATGTCTGGGATCCGTAGAAGATGAGGAAGAGTGGGTAGGAAAAGCCTTCGAAGCATGGGATGGTTCGACAGCTCAAGAAAGGAGAAGCCTTTTGGGTATAAGTCACCTCATCATGCTCTAGAGCTCTGAAGAAGTCACTGTCCAGTCTACAAGGCTCTCCAGAACAAAGGCTAGACTGTGTACTAAAGAAGGCTCACACCGTATGTAAACACCCAGGCTCTAAAGGGCCTGCCACACAGGCCAAGTCTGGCTGCGATTGGTTCCAATGCTACAGCATGTCCTGAGGGTTTCGTCTCATGAAAGACTCCCTATTGGAGGAGTAACGGCCACCACACTCATTCCACAAAGGTTTTATTCGAATATAATTTACATAGAGACGTGCATAGTGAATGAGTTTGGGCAAGTTCATAAATCCATTTACACCATCTGAAATATGACGGAAAGTATTTCACACAAGGACAGTTGCCTTTGTCCTTAGATCCAACCAGCCACACTCCCCTCACCTAACCCAACCCCCCTTCCTCACTCCCCTGCTTCACCCCCCACTACCAAACCCCCACAGGGAAAATAAATGCTGCTTTCCAACTTCAGGAGAAACTGTTCCGTATTTCATGGTTAATTTTTCTCTGCATGTTGGTTTGTATGTTCTCAATCTTCTAGTTTTTAAATTATTTCTCTTACACTGTTGTTGTTGTTGTTGTTGCTACTCATGTGTCTGAACACACGCATGAACTTCAGTAAGTCAGAAAACAATTTGCACGAATCACGTCTGTCCTTCTACCATCCAGGAGATCCGTCAACCTCAGGTCATCAAACTTGGGGCAGATGCCTTTGCCCACTGAGCCACACCACCAGCCCCTAATGTCTTTTTTTTTAAAAATTCTATTCCAAAATTTAAGGATGAAATACCCAATGCTGATCTTAAGTATGTCCCATCCCCAATACAACAAGCTTTCTCTTTATTTGGCTACTCCAGGAATGGCGAGCTCGCTAATTCTGTCTAATGTTTGATTGACTGGAAATTCACTCGCTCATAGCTGTGCTAGCCTTGTGTTTAACCAGCCACAGAATAGCTGGTCTTTAGGTGTGAATGGCTGCTCTTCGATTCACCTGGTACTCCACTCCGAAAGCCTTCCTTGCATCTGAGGCTGTCACTTCTGTAGGAGGCTGTTGTTCTCCTCATTCTATTTACCCGAGATGGCCTCATTATCACAAACAAACAAACCTTCAATTTGGGAAGGGTCCACTTGTGTTTGTTTTTTTTCAAAATGCCTTCAATCTTCTTTCTTCTATAAGGGTTGCAAGTTTTGTTTTTATTTTTGTTTTTGTTTGGTTTTTGTTTTCTTTTGTTGTTGTTGTTGTTGTTGTTTTGTTTGTTTTGCTTTGTTTTGTCTGTCGTGGTCTCAGGATCCAAAGCTGGCCTTAAACTCACTCTGGAGCATTTAGTCACAGATGACCTTGAACTCCTAGTCCTCCTGTTTCCACTTACCCAATTCAAAGGATACACTCTCGCGACTGTTTATATATGGTGTCAACTGGGTACACAGCATTGTGCATGCTAGGCAAACACTCTTCCAAGAGCACCATCTCTTTACATCCCTACTCAGATTTGAACCTCTGGTTCACCCTCCACCCTTCTCATCCAGTACATCTCTCCTGTTTTCTTTCTTATATTTTTGGTTGTAAGCCTAGCCTTTAATGGCTGAGCCATCTCTCCAGTCCAATGTGTAGCCCAGGCTGGCCTCAAACTCGTGATCCTCCTGCCTCTGTCTCCTTCAGCAAATCCTACCCGAGTACGTCACCACAACCAGTAGAGATACTCTTGTTTTCTTATTACGTGTGTTCCATCCTCCCTCATAGTTGT
Organism: Rattus rattus; assembly: GCF_011064425.1. Classification (NCBI taxonomy): domain Eukaryota; kingdom Metazoa; phylum Chordata; class Mammalia; order Rodentia; family Muridae; genus Rattus; species Rattus rattus. The sequence continues at coordinate 267,393,643 of NC_046154.1, forward strand.
TTCTTTAATTACCTGAAAGCACATTTAAGAGGAAATAACATCATTAGAGCCATTTGCCCTGAGTTCATGCTAGTGGCAAAAATCCAAAGCAGATTCACACTTTAAAAAAAGAAATTACAGGGGTTGGGGATTTGGCTCAGTGGTAGAGCGCTTGCCTAGGAAGTGCAAGGTCCTGGGTTTGATCCCCAGCCCCGAAAAAAAAAAAAAGAAAGAAATTACAGAGCTGGAGAGATGGCTCAGTGGTTAAGACCTCTGACTGCTCTTCCAGAGGTCCTGAGTTCAATTCCCAGCAACCACATGGTGGCTCACAACCATCTGTAATGACATCTGATGCCCTCTTCTGGTATGTCTGAAGACAGTGACAGTGTACTCACATATATAAAATAAATAAATCTTTAAAAAAAAAAGTTACTTTCAGGTGACCAAAAGAGAAACGTATACAACTCAGTCGAAAAACCTTTGACCTACAATGTGCCCTGCCTGAATGATATGCTAGGGCAGTGGTTGTGGGAGTAACCAACCAATGAATGTTTGATTTGACTGGAGTCCCGCTCCACAAGATGGAACCCATATCTGAGTAACCAAAACCCAGGGACTAGATAGTCCAATGACCCATAGTAAAACCAAACACTTCTAGTCTAAAACAAAACAAAACATCAATAAAATGACTCCCAATGATATTCTGCTATACTTATAGATCGGTGCCGTAGTTGGTCAGCATCGGGGAAAAAAGCTTTCCCCAGAAGCAGATGGGAGAGACTCATGGCCAAACAGAATGCAGAGATTCCTTAGAATACACGGCTCTGACTGGGGTTCTACCATCGAATCCCTCCCCCAAAGCTCTGAATCTTGCTGAAACAGAGGCAGAAGGAGAGTAACAGCCAGAAGGGATGGACAATAGCAGAAGAACAAGGTCCTCTGGATCATTTGAGCAGTGCAATGTGAGCTTACAGACTGAGAGGGAACCGGGGAAAGCAGAGGGGCGGAGGCGGGGATTAGACTGTGTTAAGGATACATTGTATGAGAAAAGACTCTGTTTTCAGTAAGAGGGAGGGAAACTGCTGGGTGGTTGTGGCACGCACCTTTAATCCCAGCCCTGGGGAGGGAGAGGCAGGCTGGTATATAGAGTGAGCTCCAGGACAGCGTGGAAAAACCCTATCTTGTAAAAAAGAAAAATAAAGGAAAGAGAAGAGGAGGGAATGAAATTAATTAACGAATTAATTAATTAATTTATTAATTAATGTGTTGGCCACTGTTGTTGTGCTTCTGCTTCTTCTTCCTCCTCTTCCCCTTATTTCTTCTTTTCTTCCTCCTTCTTTCTTCTTTCTTCTCCTTCTCCTCCTCCTCCTCCTCCTTCTTCTTGCCCATGTTTTTGTAGCAGCTCCTTAATTCCACTGCTTTCTTCCTTCCACATTAACCCACCTGCCCTGAAGTCATATCCTGACCCTGTATCACTTGTTATCGAGTTTTGGATTTCCTGAGAAGACTTTTGCAGGACGCTTTTGACTAGGACACAGAAAACAAAGTAAGTTACTAACTTTCTTACACTAGGATTCTTCCGCTTCCACACCAGTGCTTGCTGACTCTCTCATCCCAAACCTGACTAAACCTGACTTATCCACATGGGATACAACACTTCTACTTAGAAAATGCTTGCTGCTGCTTTGGAAATGTACTTTCAGGGCTGTGGAGATAGCACGATGGGTAAAGTGCTTGCTGTGATCAGATCTGAGTTCAGATGTGGCAATGGTCATAAACCAGTGCTGGGGGACAGGAGAATCCTCTACTAGAAACAGCAAGCTCAAGTTTCAGTGAGAAACCTTCTCTCAGAGAGTAAGAGATGTCGGTGAAGCTCTCCAATGTTGATCTCTGACCACACACACACACACACACACACACACACACACACACACACACACACACACACACAGGCAGGAATGCACACATGCATACGACACGTAGAAACACACACACAGAGGTGGGAATGTACGCATGCACACACACACACACACACACACACACACACACACACGTGAACACGTCATACACAAAAAGAGGGGAAAGAGTGTCTGCTTTAACAGACTTCTGATGCCACCTTGCAGCCACATAGCTTTTCCCAGGTTCGAGCTGGTTCTGGTGGTGCTTACACACCCTTTACCTCTGCTTAATCCGTTATCTGTGGGGTTACAAAGTTGTCATTTTCTTCCTTGTCTGTGCATGATTTTTTCAGGAGAACTAGAAGCTTCCCTTCCTGCACAACTATAATCACAGAAGTCCCTGTGGATTGTTTACATAGAGACCTATCTATGCTCTAACTCCTGTCTTAGAAGACACAGTGTTACAAACCCTGTAATCAAGGGCTGGAAGTGACAAGTTCATTCACTTGTCTTATCAAAGAAGATGTATAGCATGTAGGAGTATGACCCGAGAGCTCCCAAGAAAGCTCATTGAACTGCCATTGGAATAATTAGATTTTCAAAATATTTTATTGAACATATCATCTGGAAAATGGTCGCATGATTAAAAAAAAATAAGCATCTGAAAATGGACACAGAAAATCAGGGTGTAGCTTCCGGCTTTTCTTAGAAAAACAAAGTCTGAGGAGCAGTCGGATAAGCCATGAGAGGTTAGAGGAGCAAGGGATAAGTCACTGTGAAATCCAAACAGACACTGAAGTCGGAGGCTGGCTCCTAGCAATTCTTCCTTGGAGGAAACCACATCGTCATTGATACAGGGATCATGGGAATATGATCTGAAGTCACCTACTTACGACACCTCAGAGCTATGGTAGTAAAGAAATCACTTGTCAACTGGAGATAGTGTGGGGATGTGAACTAAACCGAGAGGAAAATGGAGAAATGCACAGAGATAAAAGTATAGTTTTATATAGGTTCCCAGTTTTACATGTGATTTTTTTTCAAAAGATTTACTTGTATATTACATACATAGTATTATGCCTTCATGTATGCCTATAAGACAAAAGAGGGCACCAGATCTCATCACAGATGGTTGTGAGCCATACTGTGGTTGCTGGGAATTGAACTCAGGACCTCTGGGAGAGCAGTCAGTGCTCTTAACCGCTGAGCCGTCTCTCAGTCCCCAGTATAAGTTTTTAATATATCCTGAAAGTGCAGGATGGTCTAAGGCACTGAGATGCTTCATTTTCATGCACTCCTCCACCCTCTCTGGCTGTGTATAATATATAATTTAATGTACAGAACAAACAAAATGTGTTTTCAGTTGGGCTGAGGCCTCTAACTCCTTAACACAATGTGGGATACTTTCAGTAACGCTGGGATAGAGCCTGGTGTTTTTAGGGAATGAAAACAGCTAGAGGCAGTTTAAGGTTCAAAATGGGGAGTTCCACTTCATCCTGGATCCCAGTTACGTGAAAAATGACCCCAGCTCCTTGCTCACGTTCTTTAACACACATACACCACACGTATGGCGGTGCACGCTACTCTGCAAAGCTGACCCCAGGAGTTTCTTCTCGAGATCCCATAAACCTAATGAGTAATGAAGAGTGGTTAGTGGTGCTCACTACTTTGGTCATTAACTGAGAAAGGTCTTTCACTGATCCATTCGTTCAAACTTACAATGTCATTCAAGCCACAAGACAGCTGAGCCAGTCAAGGCCCTTACCACCCAACCTGACAGCTGAGTTCCTTCTTGGGGGCCCACATGCTGGAAGGAGAACTCATTCCCTTGAGTGTCCCTTGATTCAAGCTTTCCCTTGAGTGTCATACAGACATCATGGCGTCTGAGCCCAGCACAGAAGAGAATGAACGTTTCTGTGAGGGAAGCCCAGCAGAGACTACCACGTGGACAATGCAGAAACCAAAAAGATAGCACTGCTAGTTGCTAGGCAGCCGCATTGGAACTTGCCCAAATCATGCTGCCCCAAGCCTTACAGCCCTTTGTCTTTTAGGCACAAAAGTCACATCCCGGTTGTGACACTTCAGTTAGCAAGAAGCAGAACTACAGAAGCCAAAAACTATGGATTAAGTCTCTGTGCTCATTTCAGTAGGTGTTGGGGCCAACGTGACGGTTTTAAGATGGGAATGGTGCCTCTACCATGGCATCGGTTATGCTAAGGCCTGTGGGACTGTTACAATGTATAATTTCAAAATATAACACTAACCGACTTACATAAATAGGAAAATTAAACCCTTACAGGTGTGACAAAGTGAGTGCATCACTCAATTCACAACAGGTGTGACAGCCTGCACCAGACTGGGCCTGTCAATAACCTGTCATGGAAAAGGGAGGAGCTCATGGGGCCCATCCCTCTCTGAGGAGGCATCTAGGCAACTAACGGTTAATGTGGGAGAGAGAGTCTCTTCAGTCATGCAGATACTAGGATGGTGTTCATGGCACTGAATCAATCCCTCGACCATGCTTCTGTAAGCCAATGTTCTTATACTGTTTAGGCCTCTCTCTGTCTCTGTCTCTGTCTCTCTGTCTGTCTCTGTCTCTGTCTCTCTCTCTGTCTATCTCTCTGTCTGTCTCTTTCTCTCTGTCTCTCTGTCTCTGTCTCTCTGTCTCTCTGTCTCTCTCTCTGTCTCTCTCTCTCTCGGTCTCTCTCTGTCTCTCTATCTCTCTCTGTGTGTCTCTGTCTCTCTCTGTGTCTCTCTCTGTGTCTCTCTCTCTGTCTCTCTGTCTCTCTCTGTGTGTCTCTGTCTCTCTGTGTGTCTCTCTCTGTGTCCTCTCTGTGTCTCTCTCTGTCTCTCTGCCTCTGTCTCTCAGTCTCTGTCTCTCTGTCTCTCCCTGTCTTTCTGTCTCTGTCTGTCTTTCTGTCTTTGTCTCTGTCTCTGTCTCTCTCTCATACACACACACACACACACATCTCTCCTCTCTCCCTCTCCCCTCCCTCCTTTCCTCCATTCTCCTCTTTCCCTCCTCCCCCTCTCATACACCCACCTCTCCTCTCTCTCCTCCCTCCTCTCCTTTCTCCCTTCTCTTCTCTCTGTCTCTCTCTCTGTCTCTCTCTGTCTCTCTCTGTCTCTGTCTCTCTCTCTCTCACACACACACACACATACCACACACAGACACACACATACACACAAACCTCTCCTCTCCCTCTCCCCATCCATCTCTCTCTCTCTCTCTCTCTCTCTCTCTCTCTCTCGCTCTCTCTCTCTCTCTCTCTCGCTCTCTCTCTCTCTCTCTCTCACACACACACACACACACACACACATCTCTCCTTCCTGTTTCCCTCTCCCCTCCCTCCTCTCCTCTCTCTCCTTCCTCCCTTCTCCCCCAACTCCTCTCTCTCAGAAAGAAGAGGAAGAAAATGAACCAGTAAGTATAGGAGGAGACAAGACAAAGTAATGATGGGCAAATGTGTTTGCTATGCACTATTTACATGAACGGGAAGTGTTGTACTGAAGCACAGTTGTGTGTATATTTAATATGTCAATAAAACATTTAAAATTATGTTTATTTATAAAGTTGCTTCTCTTCATTTCATCAGTTTTGTTAATTTACAAATTATATATTTGTGGCATATAAAATGTTTTTAAAACACATGCACACTGTGGAACAACAGTTAAACCGAGCCAATTACCTCATTACCAAATCTTTGGTTTGCAGTGAGGAGAAAAACGTACTCTCACAGTTTCCAGGTTCAGACCGTTGTTAACGACAGTCACCGTAATGGCTTTAGAGTGGATATTTTGAACCGATTCTCTAAGTCTAACTGAAATTTTGTATTTTGACTGACATTGTCCTAGTTCCTGCTGTCAGCAAGTCTCTGATAACCATTGCTTACTCTCTGTTCCCCTAATGAACCTCGGAAGCGCCATGAACAAGCAAGACCATGCGCTATTTTCTGGAGAACCAACTACCACCACACGTTGTCCTCTGACTTCTACAACCATACCATGCCCTGCCCCTGGAAAATAATTCCTTTTTAGTGGACTCAGCTCAACATGTTGAAGATTGCTCATTGAACTCCGTGCATCTTTTTTTTTTGTAGCATAAATTTGTCACTCCCCTAATGCAATTAGCATTTGCTTTTTGTGAAAATCATTTGCAAAAATCCAATGTATTATAACTGCAGAGAATCGTGAGGATTTTTATTTTATAGATTTTTTTTAAAAGTCCCTCTTTGCATTTCAGGAGAAAAAAAATCAACAACAAGCAAACAAAGAGAAAACCTCGAGTCGTTTACAATCTGAACTGGGGTGGAAACAACCAAAGCTAAAATTAAAATCCTTTTGTACTGAAAACTGCAGAATCCTGACTTACCCAGTCTAGGAAAATACCACAAAGGCTTCTTAGAATTGGGTCAGTTGGTATAAAAGCATAAAGAATTGGACTCTACACCCATCCACGCACCGCCCTGCCCTGTTGCCCGGTCGGCCTCAGCTAGGGAGACCGGCTCTTTGATCCCTTCCCTTTTAAAGTAACCCAAGAGCGCCTGCTTTGAGTTCATAGCCAAATTCTCACCCAATAACTGGGATTTTATTTCTATATAAGTGGTTGACTTTGGCATTTATTGAGGAAATGTATCGCTTATTTTGTATTTCACATTTTCTAATGTCTAAATTTTAAATTCCGTGGCTATTTTTACCCTTCCCCATAACTGCGATATTTCTCAGTAAGAGACGGCCCCATCCTCACATGCAGCGTAAATCAGCTCCCGCCTCAAAGTGAGAAAAGATTAGAGTCATTTTCCCTACTTAGAGGTATTCCTGACCTCTCAGACCGGAACTATGCGAGATCAAATCCATTAAGGCCCCTTCCTGTTCTTTAAACTGGCGCACTCTTAGGAAGCGGCCTTACCCTGCCTACTTCGAGCAAATTTTTAAGACCTTTTCTCATTTAAGGATTTAGAAAGGGTGCTGGGAGGGGCAGTACATCATTGGTCACGTGGGGAGGCCGGAAATCCACCGGAAGTCTGATGCTTTCTCTCCCCTTTGCTGTTCAGTCTGCCATGTACTCTTTCTGTATGTGGCCTTTCAAACCAAACAAAAAACGGAGAGCATGCAGCTCTTAATGTCCCCAAGCGGAATGTCATCTTCTTTCCTATTGCACTTGGAGCCACTCTAGTGTGCATTGATTGTCACATCAGGTACTCAGCACAGCTTGTAGACTATCAAAAATATGTGTTCAGAATCAAGAAGAAAACGGGAAAAATACATTAAAGCAGAGGGCTTCAGAATCAAGCTGAAAACCGGGCCATAAGGGATCAAACTATCTCTTTGAGAGCGAAATCCTTTGACAATGGCAACCTTGAAACTGCGACGCTGGCATCTGCTGCCCCTGGTGGCGGTGGGAGGTGTGACAAGCTCAAGCGCTGCTCTCCGGGATGGCCAGAACTATTCTGAACAAACATAACTGCAGTCTGCCGCTTCCCTTGTCCTCTTCTCAACCGCCAGTTGTCTCCAAGGCTTTTAACCATAAATATATGTAAAGCGTCAGACATTTCAGAGATGAATGGAGGGGCATTCTAGTTTCCTACCTTGTCGAGCTCTCTTCCAGTTTGTTCTCACGCTTAGATCCTATAAGACTAGGTTCGAGCTTCTTTTTCCTTCTGGCCTCTTAGCATCGAGGAATACTAATCCAAGTAATTCCTAATGATCCTAACTTGAACAGACTTTCGAAGCAGGAGATTTAAAACTCCTTTCCACTTAAAACTTCCCCTGTTGGGGGAAGTTTGCTTGCATGTGTGGGTGCATGTATGTGTGGAGGTCGATGTTGGGTGTTGTCCTAGCTGGGTTTTACCGAGTGAAAAAGCACCATAACCAAGTCAATTCTTACGAGGACAGCATTTAATTGGGGCTGGCTTACAGGTTCAGAGGATCAGTCCATTATCATCAAGGCAGGAGCATGGCAGCATCCAGGCAGGCATGGTGCAGGAGGAGCTGAGTTCTACATCTGCATCTGAAGGCTGAATATTGGCTTCCAGGCAGTTAGGATGAGGGTCTTAAGCCCATACCACAGTGACACACCTACTCTAACAAGGCCACACCTACTAACAGTGCCACTCCCTGGGCCAAGCATATTCAAACCACCACGGGTGTCTTCCTCAATTGTGCTCCATTTAATTTCCTGAGGCAGAGTCTCACTAGCCCAGAAAATGTTGACTCAGCTAATGTAGCCAGCTTGCTCCAAGGAAACCCATTTCTGCCTGCTTTGGGATAGGGTTATTGCAGAGCCACCGTGCCTGCCTGGCTTCTGTGTGGACGCTGCAATCCGTGGGCTTATGTGGGAAGGGCTTTCTTCATTCACTAAACCCCCTCCCCAGACCCTAAACATTTAAAGTATAGTTTGTACTTGTTGGGGTTTGGTCTGATGCTGCTATGTATTCAAATGCTAAATACTGGACCCCAAGATTTGGTTGCAGTCCAGACAAGCACTTTCTCACATACACCAAATGATGTCGTATGAACTTTGCTTGGTTTTTATTCTCTTACTGGTTAAATAAGAGTGGCTACAGTCAGTTACGTGGGGAGAATAGAAATAGGCAGGGTTTCTGGTATCAGGCTTGGAGGAGGACATGGTTAGGTAGGGACTGCAAGGCTGGGAGAGAGGAGAGAAAGGGGAATCTCCATTAGATGGAATGGACCAAGAGCATGTGATGTGTCCAAGAGATCCTGGGGACAGACCCATGGAGAACAAATAACTGGGGCAAGAAACTTGGGGAGAACAATTGGGAAATAGCCAGTCTAGCATAGAAAGATAGTTTAAGGGTAATTGTCCAATAATTGTGCTAAAGCTGGCTAAATGAATCAATGACACTCTGACTCGATTATTTGGGGGCTAGCCAGGTCATAAGAACTAAAAGGGTTATCAAATATCATATAACAATATGTATTGAGACAGAATGAGTTCATATCTCAATGAAAAGTCTATGGGGAAAACAGGGTTTCAGAGAACACGGTGAGGTGGCATCAACTTTAAGAACACTGGCTGGAATTTTCTGAGCTTTCTCTAGCTATGAGACACTCTTTTGACAGTCTTTTAAGACTTTCTATAAAGACCTTATTGGTAAATTTTCAAGACATGACATATGTAGCATTTATGCCTCTGTGAGTAACATAGTAACTCATTTGTGTGTCTTTCATAGATTTATCTGATACAACATATCCAGGTCTGAGAAAAAAAGGGTGACTACAGTTGCTTTAAACCTGAGGCTATCACAGTAGAGAAGTCCACTGGATTCTGTAGTTAACACACCAAGGCCACGGTACAGCCAGTCTTCTAGGTGAGGTAGTCACAGCTCGGTAGCGTCTCTCAAACTTTTGCAGCCAATGTCCCGCTGCCCAATTGCTACTGCGTCTGCACCGTCAGCCCCTTGGAGGTGACTCTCCCTTGTGACAGCTGGATTGGGTTTTAAGGGCAACAGTTCCATCACACGAACGTAGAAATACAGTTATTCACAGGACCATGTGTTACGTGGGAGAGTAAGTCCAATAAAAGAAGGTCTCATTCCATTTTGGGGGGCTGTAGCTTGCTGATGGTCTAACTGCCGGTACTGTCACTAAGCAGGTGGCCTACAGCTTCTGTTGAAAATGTGAGCCTTCCTTTAGGTCCCTCCCCTCCCCTTGGAGCCCAGGGAAACCCTGTGGCAGAACAGAGGAAGGGTTGTATGAGCCAGAGCAGTCCAGGACGCCAGGAAAACACAGCCCATGGAATGTGGGCTCAGAGACTAAAGGAGCAATGTCAGAGCCTGTGTGGGTCAGCGCTCGGTCTTCTACATATGTGATGTGGTTGTTAGCCTCAGCGGTTTCGTGAGATTCCTAACAGTGGACGTGGGGCTGTCTCTGACTCTTTGACTGCTCTTGCGACCCTTTTCCTCCTACTGGTTTGCCTCACCCAGCCCTGATATGAGAGGTTGTACCTAGTCTTATTGTAGCTTGTCATGTTGATATTCCTGGGAGGACTATTCTTCTTTTCTGAAGAGAAACAGAGGGAGGGAGAAGCCAGGCTGGGAAGAGTGGAGAGAGGGGAAACGGTGGTGTGAATGTATTGTATGAGAAAAGAAATAATAATAATAATAATAATAATAATAATAATAATAATAATAAAGGTGAACCAGCAAATGCCAGTTGAGCATAAAAACGAGGATTGGTTGCCTCTCTTTCTTTAAGTACAATGCCCACTGGGAGGACTAGAGAAGCTACCTCTGAATCAGGACTAAACTTTGTCCCTAAGCCTTTCCTGTGACATTTAGAATTGCCCCAAGTATCAACTCAGTTTCCTGTAATCTGTAATGATTTTAATATATCCCTGTGGCACATACTTTAGTACGTAAGCGATCTTCTGCTTAGTTTGACATCTCAGAAAGAACATTCTTACTTCCTCAAGACACCCCCCTGTGCCTGCTCAGCAGCCAAAGACAATGTCACATTTGTAGACACAGAAGTAATTACCCCAGAGCTTGCTCTCAGAAGGCACAGACTGGTGAAAACCAGGACCTAGTGTCCTTCCTGGTTTTGTGTTAAGTTGAGATCAGCTAAAGTCATTGAAAGGAGGCAGCCTCAGTTGAGAGAATGTCTCCATAAGATCAGGCTGCAGGCAGATCTGTAGGGCGTTTTCTTAGGTAGTGATCAGTGCGGGAGGGTCCAGATAATTGTGGGTGGTGCCATCCCTGGGCCGGTGGTCCTGGGTTCTCTAAGAAAGCAGGCTGAGCAAGCCATGTGGAACAAGCCAGTAAGCAGCACCCCTTCATGACCTCTACGTCAGCTCCTGCCAGGTTCCTGTCCTGTCGGAGTTCCTGCCCTCAAGGCTTTTGATGATGAGCTGTTTGTTACATGAACTTTGAATGAAACAAACCCTCCTCCCCAACTTGCTTTTGGTCCTGGTGTTTCATCACAGCCATAGTGACCTTATCTAAGACACGTAGGAAGCATGATCAAGTTCAACCCTATACTGTACCTTGTCTGATCTGAGACAGATCACTCCGATATGCTTCCGAAGTACCCAAGGCAGAAAATATACACTCCTGGTGGGGGTTGGGAGCAGCATGGATTACTATGAGGGATATTTATGTGACAGTAAAAAATGTTACCTGGGTCTAAAGTTACCGAGGTTTCAACTTTTACGACTTACAAAACAAAACAAACAAAACCAAGGCAACTGTAACTGATAAAAAGAACGGAAGTGGGGTTGGGGATTTAGCTCAGTGGTAGAGCGCTTGCCTAGCAACCGCAAGGCCCTGGGTTCGGTCCCCAACTCCGGAAAAAAAAAAAAGAACGGAAGTAGCACAGTTCTCAGCTCAGAGAGCAGAGCGCTTGCTTAGCGTGAGCAGGGATGGGGGGGGATGGGGTGTGGGGAGGTGGAGGGATGGGGGAGGGGGTGTCACACCCCTTCGTCGTGGTGATACAACAAACACCCCAAAGTTAAACTGTCTGCTTTCCTGGTCCTTACGCACGATTAGTCTCAAATGTAACCTTGGTAATTAAAACTAAGGCAAAGCTTATACTTAGGACGCGATGAACTGCCCGGTAAAACCGGTAAAACTTAGAGACGTCATCAGTTGGTTCTCAAGATGTAATGAGGTCCTTGAATTACAGAAATTGCCACATCAGATACTGTTATATGGAACGACTTTCAGTATGAGTAACAGCTAAATAATGTTGCAGTAATGATGGGTAACTAAGTTATGCGTTCTGTCGGCTCCCGTTACTGTTTGAGAAATCTAAGCTTACACTGCCATCTAGAGGCCAAGGAAAGAATATGAATGACCGCACTTTTTAAATGCTTTGACAGTTTAATTACCTTTTATTATTATTATTTTATTTAATCTTTTCTTACACTCCTCTTTTCAACACACTGTACTTGCATTACCTGAAGACAGCCTCACCTTGGTCCTTCAGTAGTATCTGTGTTAATGTCCCCTCCATGACTGCTGAACAGGAAGCACAGGATCTTGAATAAACAGTAGAGCCAGGGCTGGTCCCAAGTGGCCATGAGGGGTTGTTTTTATTTTTTTAATATTATTACAGATTTTTTTTTAATTTTTAAAAGATGCTTAAAGAGCTACAAATATAGCTCGGAGGCCGCATTTGCTTAACGCGTGCAATGCCTTGGAACTGAGCTTTCTTAGTGTTAAAATGTGCTTCTCACTGACCCATGGCATCTGTAAACTGTGTCCCTTGCTCCTGTAAAACATCTTCTAATGCTACTAAATGTCCACCGACAACTTTAGTATCCACCACAGATGTGCTAACGATCTGATTTACAGGGTGGACTTTGAACTGACTTCTGATTCGCTCTCTAACAGACAAAGCAGCGGTCCTCAGCCTTCCTAACACTGTGACCCTTCAATACAGTTCCTCGCTCTGTGGTGACCCCAACCATAAAGTCATTCCATTGCTACTTTATAACTGTGATTTTGCTATTGTTATGAATCACAATGTAAATATCTGAAATGCTGGATATCTGATATTTGACCCCCCAAATCATGACCCACAGGTTGAGTTCCACTCATACAGAAGAACATGTGACAAAAAGAAAAAAAAAATCACATTTTGCATTCCATAGAAAACCTTTGCTTCTTTTGGATTTTATTTCCTGGTTCTAATACTCCCTAAATGGGTAGAATTTAGCATAGACGTACAGAAACCTGTTGTTGCTGGTCTGCAATATTCCATGCAGATTCTTTTTTAATTTCCTCACGATATGTTACTGACAATGAAATGATAAATAGAGTTCTTCCCAATAAATAAGTCACCTCTCTCTACCCGAACTTAAATGGTATAACGCTGTTAAAGATGACTTATGGTGCAGGACAATTAAAGCAAACCAACATTATTAAGATTTCCAAATGGACAGGTTTTCTTCTCACAGCACAAAACATAGAGACAATTCCGTGATAACTCAGGTCATCAAGAATGTCTTTATTTTAAAAAAGAATCAATACCATGTCTAGTGTCATTGAAACAGAATGTGGGTACAGACAGGAGTCTAAAATCTGAGTTTCAGATGACAGAAAATATAACAAAGAGTTAGGGGAACAGGTATAAAAAAAACTAGTATAAAATTTTTTAATTAAGATCTTCAGTCTTCCTCAAAAAATGATCTCATAAACAGATTATGAGAGCAGATATCGCCCTTGCATGGTGTTACACCAGCCACTTCGCGTGCAGTGATGGAGAAAAGCCTCTCTGGTCCGGTCACCAGGGTTTCACTGTCACCTGGCTTTACCTTTAAGCAGTGTGGACTGTGTCCTCTCTCTGCCTCTCTCTTAAGTGTGATGTGCAGCAGCCCCGGGGCTCGGAGCAGTGCTCCAAAGATCTGGAGCTTTTGTGACTGGAGCAAAATTCCCTAAAGCATGACCTTAAAGACCACGGCCCTGGAGCTTTAAATGTAGACACCGATGCTTACGTTAATACGCCACGCCCACCCTCTCAGGACACGGTGAAAACTGAGGAGCAGCAACCACGAAGCTCAAGGTCAAGCGAGCCCTAGGAACCACGGCTACCTAATGGCAGCTACCTCAGGGTGTGGGTTTAAATGTCGTCCTTCATCATTTCCCTCAGACAAACGGTGGCGTAGCACGAAGCGTCGAGGTCGAAGGATAAGGCCAGCGATGAGGCAGTGTCGTCGGCGTGGGGGCCTTCCGCACGAAGCTCGGCGGCGTCGGGATGGACCAGTCGGTGTGACACGTTGTGGGGGTGTTTCACGATGTGCCTGTAGCAGCCGGGTACATTCAGCTTCAGGGCGGGCACCCTGAACCTACAGGCCTGCAGTCCGTCCCTGCCGAGGACCCCTTGGTACCACCGCCCTACTTTGTTCTCCGGGTACTGAACGTTGTATCCAAGCACGGGCAGAACGACCTGGGAGGAAGAGCAGGGAGAAAGCACGCCCTGTGGATTATTTGCCTTCGGAAAGATAGGCGACCATATCTCGCCTGGAGGACTGGGGCCCGACTCTGTAAAAACAGTGTGCGGCTATAAACAGGACAGTTGGCCTGAGACATGTTTTGGATAGTACCTAGGCTAGCTATATTATCTGGTAAAGAAGCTAGCTAAGACCAGAGACTCGGGAGAGCCATGGTAATCAGCGTCAAGTGTTCAATGTGGAATGGCTGTTCCTAGTTGTCACCTTGCTGGAGGCCTACATAAGGACACTGGGAGAAGGAAGAGTCACTCTTCTCTGGCTGCACGTCCGTTGGAACCTCTAGACCAGCTGAAACGACTAGCCTCGTGGGACTGAGCAACTACTAGATCAAGTCCACAGCCGCTCATTGTTGTGTTAGTTGGACTGCAGACTGTACGTCATCACAGTAAATTCCCTCAGTATACAGAGACACTCCATAAGCTCTGTGACTCTAGAGAACACGGACTAATACATGGGCCAAACCAGAATTCAAAAATAAAGGTTCGTTTACATATCCAGTGAAGACCAACTCTGAAAGCACTCGACCCTACGAGTGGAGTCTTCGGTGACACGCAGGACAGTCTCTACTGCTAACCCTGCCAGCCTGCGTGACAATCTTAGACTCCTTTTACTGAAAAGCAATCAGGTGACAGCAGTGTTTTTATTTTTGTCAGCTGCATGCCCGTGAGTCAGGCCCAATAAGGTCCGTAAGGGTTGCTCCTTTGTTGACTGCTGGAGAGTATGCTTGAATGATAAAAGATGTTTAGAAAATCGGGTAAAAAGCATCAAATGTATAAAGGAATCTCAAAGAAGCTGGGTGCTGTAGGGTTTAGGTCAGCATGCAGAAGGCTGAAGCGGGGTATGTAGGAGTTGGAATCTTAGCCTGGGCTACCGCCAGGCTTCTGAAACATGATTCACTTGTAACCCTTATTATCCAAGAAATGTATACATTACCCTAGGCATGTAATGCTATAAAACTGGTTTAAAAACCAGAAATTTGTCGATAATCATAAAAGATTTATTTCAGGATGATTCTTTGTTATGCATATAATTCTGTCATTTATTAAAGACACTTTTTATTAAATTATTAAAGCAAGTTCGTGTGCTAATGAGATTATGTGCTGTCTATTTTCATCTGAAGCATTAAATCTTGGCTGAATATTTGGAACTGTAGGACAGAAAGCATCTTCAGTGTTTCCCGGAGTTGACGGACACTTGGATTCTATAATCCCCACTAAGAGTGGTGCGTCACATAGACACATGGCACAGAATGGCAGAAGCATACTTACGGCCATGTCAGAAACTGCTGAAAATGCTGTCCTCATCCCAGGTCAAAACTCATCTAACGGTTGTTCTTAAAAGTCAACAGCCAAAACGGCAATTTTTAAAATCAAGTATTCTAATACAATATGGCACAAGCATACATTAATTTGATATGTACATGCTGATGGATGATGACAGAAAAAATATTAAGTCTGTTTTCCAGAAGTAAGCCATTTGTTTTTTTTTAAAAAAACAGAAAATTTTATATGTGCACTAAAACCTACAACTGCTAATGTGTAATAGTCTGGAATCTGAGCTGAGGTGTTCAGGTGACGTCATCATCACCACCATCACCCTCATCACCCTCATCACCATCACCCTCATCACCCTCACCACCCTCATCACCATCATCATCATCACCACCATCAGCATCAACATCACCATCATCACCCTCATCACCCTCATCACCATCACCACCCTCATCACCATCACCACCCTCATCACCACCATCAGCATCACCATCACCCTCATCACCCTCATCACCATCACCCTCATCACCATCATCATCATCACCACCACCACCACCATCACCATCATCATCACCCTCACCATCTGCACGGCTGAGCATGCAGTGCTCACGGTGCAAAGTTACATGTGTTGCCATGCAGAGCCTGGCCTGCAGTGAGGCCACATGATGCAACACCGGCAAACGCTTCTACAGATAACTTGGGTGTGTTACACACTTGGGTTTCAGCTAGCTTTCTGTCAGTGTGCGCTCAGAAACCTTGTGCTGCTACAGATGTTTACCCCGCTCCCACATTCCGCCGTAGGGTCACAGCCTACAGACTTAGAAACTGGGCTATAGATTCAATGAAGGCCACACAGATACCGTGCGACACTATTCATGTGATATTCTCTCCCCCCGCCCCCAGGGGTAGAGCGCAGTAAAATGAAATAAAAAGAGTAAATCAGTGACTCTCGTGAGGCAGGATTAATGCAACCCTGGAGGTAGGTAATGGTCAGACAGTGGGAAACCCTGGAGGGAGACATGAACACATAGTCAGTGTACGCATGACTATATGTTTATCAGAAGCAAGCTGGAGCTGGAGAGATGGCTCAGCAGTTAAGAGCACTGACTGTTCTTCCAGAGGTCCTGAGTTCAAATCCCAGCAATCACATGGTGGGTGGCTCACAACCATCTGTAATGGGATCCGATGCCCTCTCCTGGTGTGTCTGAAGATAGCTACAGTGTACTCACATACATTAAAAAAAAATAAATAAATAAATCTTTTTTTAAAAAAGAAGCAAGCATAAGTTAAATTATTAGGACGTAAATGGTAGCATAACCAATCTCTTATAAGTATAAATTCATTAAAGAAGCATAAATTATTAGGATATAAAGCATTACTTAATCTAAAAGTTACCTAAGAAGGGAGGGTCAGATTTGTCTCTAGCGGACAATGCTTATTTAAAATCTAAGTGACAGAGACTTCTGATCACGTTTACCTGGTGCAGTGCATATGTGTCAGCTGACTCCTCTTCCTCGGTCACCAGGTGAACCTAGTTTTATAAAAAAGAAAAAAAAAAGATACGACGGAAATGAGTGGTTCCCAAATGCTCAGATTACCTCACTGATCCCTGACTCTGGCCCACACACTGAATATACACACGCTCAAACACCGTCTCCTTATAATCGCTTGTGTCTAGAGAAGCCCACGACACAAAAACAGGCCAATCTGCATCGACCTCACAGTGCAGAAGCGAGCGAGCGAGCTGCAACCGTGGCTGCCTCCCGACAGCACTTTCCTCTGTCACCCACGAATTATGCCGAACTGAACATCTGCTTCTACAAAGCCAGCCCTGCCTTCAACCACCCCGTCCCCAGGAAACACGGCCATGGTTTACCCAGCCGTTTGCCAGTATCTGTTCCAGAGAACGGTTGTAGGCTTCAGAGACGGGAAGGGAAGGAAGGTGGTGTGCCATGTATTATGTTTGAAACGCTCTGCTCAGAGCGTCGCAGAACACACAGTCCTTGGCTGGAGAGATGCTCAGCTGTGAGCAGCCCTGGCCACTCTTGCAGAGACACGGACGGTGCCTGAGTAAATCATGGGTTTCAGACATAGGGCCGATAAATTCATGCTGGGTTCTCTTTTAATTAGCCCGAGGTAGATCTCTATTACCTGAAATTATTCGTATATAGGGAGCCCAGCATTAATCTAGGTGAGGCTTTCTTTAGGCAAAGCTCAGAGTCGACCTTCCCTCAGGTTTTGAAGTGCTGGGCTGTGATGTATCTTTATTAACTGACTCCTAGATCTACATTCTGGTTCCTCCAGAGGAAACCCACCTAGACACACTACCTTGGTGGTCTGAATTTTTCCTACCTGGGCATCAGCTCTCATTCCTATAGAATGAGAGTCAAAGGACCAGATATATGAAATCCTTGTCCCCTAATACCTAACAATTTTACAATGTGTCATATCCTCATAGCATCATCACAGAACTTTCTTTCGGGGAAAGCAGAGAGACACATGCTGGCCGAGGAGGCGAGGGAGAGAGCGCCCTAGTTGGGGTGTGTGGGCGAGCCAGCTCTGGACCGTTCATTCTTGTTTTTAAGAGGGCAGCTCTGTGCATACACGTACGTGGTGTGTGTGTGTGTGTGTGTGTGTGTGTGTGTCTGTGTGTGTGTGTGTGTGTGTGTGTGTGTGTGTGTGTGTGTGTTTGGAAGTGTGCTCTTTAGTGAAAGCCTTGCCACCTTTCACTCTGTGCCACTGTTTCTACACTTAGCAACCCTCAAGCGGGAAACGAGCAAACGGAATTACTGTCTCTGGTGCGGCGAAGTCACCTCCTTGGCGGGTACTCACTTTACTGCTTGGAAGATGCTCGTCCGCATCTTCATCCAAGCAGACCAGGTCCCCCTTCACCACCTTGGGTCCGTAGGCTGCCAGTCTGTACGACGCTGCCTCGTTCCAAACCCTGCTACTGTATGCGTGGATGTAGAATATACGCATGGAATGGGGGAAGGAGAACCAGGCCTGGACGCAGCCTTCCTCCGTCACGCCAAAGCGATGCAAGGACTCCAGCAGCGCCCGCTCTCGAACCCGGAACTCGGGCATCAGTGAAAGCGTGCCTTTAGCGTCCTCTGAAACGAAGAACAAATCAGCTCGTAGCCACTTCCACAGCAGAGCTACCCGCAGGATGCCTTTTCAAGCAGCCTAAATGAAAGGCACTCCTTTGTGGAGACATGGAGTAGTACTGGTTAAACCCGATGATACTTGAAAAGGCTTGCTTTTCTCTTTCTTTTTTTTTTTTTTTTAGATTTTATTTTCCTTGAAAAATAAGAAAGAGCAAACGAACCTCTGGTCAACAGGAGCAGCTGACCGGACCCCTTCCTTTAGGACAGTGTTAATCTAATTCAGAAGACTGGTAAATAAAAACTACCAATCACCAAAGATCAATAAGCCAGCAGGCTGCAGGGGTCTGGGAGTTTCGAAAGGAGAGTATGGACATCCAACAGAACATCAGCGGCATCCGCAGCTGTACAGAAACCTACATACCAGTTTGGAGGAAGTATTTCTTTGCTTTATTGACAGGATCATCCGCGTCTTCTGGCGTAAGAAATAATTTTATGGCCTTTACCTGGAAAAATTAACCAAGTAAAGATGGTTTTTTAAAAAAATGACCAATTACTTTTTTTTTAAAAAAGGAGGCAAATTCTTGGGCATCCTTAAAGGACTGAAAATGTTGCTGCAATTTCCTCCTTCAGCTTCCAACACTGAGTCTGTTCGCATGTAGAGATGATCTTCGATACAAACTAGCATACAAAGTAACAACCAAAATACCCTGGCCAAGCACTTCAACAATTACATTCCTGTCATTCTTTTCTCTTTTACTGTTTTATGTATCTGAGTACAGCGTCCATTCCCATCACTCTTTACTCAGTTGAAGTAAGAATATAAAGGCATAACATAAACACTCGGACTTGGCCCACGTGGGACAAAAACAGGGAAGTGAGAAGGCCAGAGCCTCTGGTTTGGCTTATATCCTCAAAGTCCTTGAAATGTTGGGTCTTACAAAACAAGTTATGGCTGGCAAGGCAACTCAGTATATAAAGGTGCCTGCCACCAAGCATGATGACCAGAGTTCAGTCCCCAGGACACACATGGCGGAAGGGGAGAACTGACTTTGGCAAGCTGTCCTTCACACTGCCAAAATACGATAGAAAGTGTTAATTAGCTGTTTTGTTTAGGCTGGAGAGATGGCTCAGTCGTTAAGAGCACTGGCTGCCCTTTTAGAGGTCCTGAGCTCAATTCCCAGCAACCGCATGGTGGTTCACAACCATCTGTAATGAGATCCGATGCCCTCTTCTGGTGGGTCTGAAGACAGCTACAGGGTAGTCATATACACAAAATAAATCTTAAAAAAAATATATATTTTATTTTGTCTTTCTTTTTTTTTTTTTTCAGAGTTAAGGACCAAACCCAGGGCCTTGCACTTGCTATACAAGCACTCCACCACTGAGCTAAATCCCCGACCCCTATTTAACATTTTAATAGTTTATTTTAAACCACACATATATGTGACGTTTCTTTCTCTCTTTCTTTCATTTAGAAAATGTATCTACTTGGTTCCTGTTACTGTATCGCCGTATTTACACCAGGACTTCTACCTAAGACATAGCTCATGGTATAAAAGAACTTAGAGAGGTTCAACCATTCCACTTCCCATCCCATCCTCTTCTACAGCGCTGATCCGAGCAAATACTCATTAAAAAGCTAAGGCATCTGGTGCCTGCTGACTTTCTGACGACTTGACACATGCCTAGATCGTCTGGGAAGAGGGTGCCTCCATTGAGGAAATGTCCTCATCAGAATGGCCTGTGGCCAAGTGTGTAGAGCATCTCCTTGATTTAATGAGTGATGTGGGAGGGGTCTGTCTCGCTGTAAGCGGTGCCACTCTTGGGCAGGTGGGCCTGGGTTATATAAAGAGCAACAACAGAGCAAGCCATGGGAGCAAGCCATGGGAGCAAGCCAGTAAGCAGCATTCCTCCATGGCCCCTGCTTCAGCTCCTTCTTCCGGAATCCTGCCTTAGTTTCTCCTGGTGATGGATGATGTTTGAAAGCCAAACAAACCCTCTCCTCCCCAAGTTGCTTTTGGTCAGGGTATACGGTTACAACTGTAAGAAGCAAACTAAGGTAACATCCAAGCAAACACTAAGCCTCTGTCACGTGCTGAGGACTGTGTGGGGTGTGATGGGTAGAAAAGACTGAGCAATCTCAACGAGGGAATCAAAACAAAACACAGCAAGATGAGAAGTCCCAGGTCACAAACGCAGTGGCCATTCAAGTTGACTCACAGAATGTAAAGATTGGGGAGGTAGTGCTGTAAGCCAAGAAAGAATACATGCGGTGCCAGCTACAGGACCAGGCCTCCAAGCTGGCTCTCATGATGCCCTGGGTACCTATGCCAGGCACAGCATTGCCCACATGTATCGGGTCTGGTGTATATGAGCAGAACTCGGCAAAGGCCAAGGTTTGTCACTTTGCCCGACCTTCGGAGCTGTGAGCGATTCCACCATGAATCTTTTATTCAGTTATAGATTCAAGCAATCGCTGGTCAAGTCTATCTTCTCGGATAAGAAGCTAAACATGAGGCCACTGTGTGTACTCTGCTTTCCTGTAATGTGAACCCAAGAGCTGCCTCGGATTCTCCCAGGAGACACGGCATGAGGCATAAAGTGTGTGTGAGCACATGTGCGTGCGCGTGCGTGCAGTTGTATGCCACGGTTAGGTATGTAGTGAGCGTGTGTAAGAAATACAAGGAACTAGAGTTAAGATGATATTTTCTTTAAAAAATTCTTACCATTTCATTCTTCAGGAGAGCCAATCCAATTCGGTCTGTTTGGATTTTCTTTCCTTTCCCAAATCTCTGTGGCCCGTAGTAATTCACAAAACCTTTATTCTATGAATACAATAGGATATAATAAATTAGAGCTTCATAAATATAGTATAATCAAGTTCTCTCTCTTCATATTTAATTGAGAAATGCGGCAATCACCAATAATACAGATGGAGACGGGCGGAGTGGTCCGAGAAGTGTTAAACAGTTTCACACCAGAAGGAGAAGGGAGCACATTTAAATTGGCCATAAACCTTCAGGGGCTGAGTGCAAAGGGGGGAGGGGGTGGGGCTGCTGAATGTCGAGGCCTGCCTGGGCTATGTGAGACCCTGTCTTGGATAAAGCTCTAAAATGGCTTCCTATTTACCTTACTGAGGAGGTCCTGGCTTACACCACCTGGCGTGCTAAGCCAAGAGAGAGGAGGTACACTGGGATAAACTTCACACTTAACCAAGCCGGATCTCATCCCCTCTCAAGCTCTTTCTTGCTCTGAGATTCTTCTGCTGTTGGGAGAGAGCCGGAATAAGGTACAGATTTCTTTTCCCGCCCGGCGGGCTGGGTTCCTTTACATTGTTCGCTAATGCGTTTCCTTCCGCCTCAGTTTCTTTCTCTGATATTTCCTGGAGAGGGATGAAGATGTCACCTCTGGACGCCATGCTTCAAAAATGTCATGTTACTCAGAAGAAATAGGAAGAAGTTGGTCTCTTTGAAACATAAGGGGGCGGGGAGAGGGGAGAAAGATGGAAAGAAAGAAAGAGGAAGAGACAGAGACAGAGAGACAGACAGACAGAGAGAGATGATGATGATGATGGTGATGATGGTGATGGTGGTGATGATGGTGATGGTGATGGTGATGGTAGTGATGGTGGTGGTGATGGTGATGATGGTGGTGATAGTGGTGATGATGATGAATGAGCACCATCAAGTTTTTTGAAAATGAAGAGTTCGCCATACACTTTATGAGAGAAGTAAAACAGTCGCTCAATGGATAATCGTGACTGAGTACCAATTCAAGGCTTGTTAATAAAGGACGTTACGATAATTTTTTTTTTATCAGTACAGCACGAAGGAACTGATTTCGCTTGTAAAAATCAACTGCAGATAAGGTAAGTGTTCCCTCTTAGAGGCAAAAGGGGGAGGGGGTGTTCGTGGAGGGGAGACCGGGAAAGGGGATTAGCATTTGAAATGTAAACAAATAAAACGATTAATTAAAAAAAGTAAGAAAAATTGTACACTGGCTGAACAGGTTGGACACATACATTCTACTCAGTCTGTATAAACATATGTAACAACCGTTAAAGAAATAGAGGCCACGAATTTGAGAGAGAGCAAGTTGGGGCTGGTAAAAACAGAAGGGCTGGACAGAGGAAAGGGAAGGAGGAAACCAATGTAATTATTGTAATTTCAAACAATAGAAAAAGTGAGTGAAAAATTGGGTTCGGTCCCCAGCTCCGAAAAAAAGAACCAAAAAAATAAATAAATAAAAAATGAAACGCACATGGTTTATCATTCATACACTGTCTGAAACCATCATGCCAAGCAAGTGGGCTTCCATTTTGCATGGCAGTGATGGGCGCACTCTGAGATGTAAGGCCCTCGGAGATTTCGTCCCAGGATTGCTTCTCGCTGCTGATATATGCTTTTCCTGCCACTGTTACACAGCCTAATGATTCTGCATCTGCCCACCTATTGGGCAGATTTCCTGCAGACCCAATGTGAAGACGTAGTTTCATGTAGTAATGCTGTGTAGACAAACTGATGATTTCGTAATCTCCTGATAATGATTTTGTAGAACTCTTAACTTGATACAAGTAATCTCAAGCTCCCTATAGAACAAAAGCTGCAAAGAGAGTTCTGTAAACCTTCATGTGTCATGGGCCAATTGCACTAGGAAAAGAAAGCAGGCTTAGAACAAATTTACAATCTAAAAAACATCCCTTCTAAGTTAGGGATGAGGCCACTATCTAGCAACTGGGAATGGACAATTGATTGAAGGTGCAAGGACAGAAGATAAATTACTGACTAGTTTACCTATACCAGACTTCAAAAGAATAAGGCACAAGGCAGGCGATTTGTCTCTTGACAAAACTGTGCTAACATAAAAAAATATTGCTTTAAACTTATAATGAACTTATGAAGTTAGTAACAATGAATGTTTAGTTAGGTCTTAATGGAGGCATGTAAGCAATTCTGTGATAACTCCTTAGGTCTTATCTGCTTTTGACATGAACTTACTGTGCCTTAAACTTACTGTGAACTTATAGAATGTAAAAACTCTTAGAAACCCATGTGATCAGTTATCCTGAGAAAGCTAAAAACTAATATGCCATGAGGCCTTCTTCAGCTTCATCCAGTATGTGTGTGGTCTATGTGTACCTCCCCACTTCTTTCTCTCTCTCTCTCTCTCTCTCTCTCTCCCCCTCTCTCTCTCTCTCTCTCTCTCTCTCGATCTCTCTTGATCTCTCTCGCTCTCTCTCCCCTCCCTCCCTCTCTCCTTCCCTCTTGCTCTCTCGCTCTCTCCCTCTCCCCTCCTTCCTTCCTTTTCTTTTCTCTCTGGCTCTTGAAGAGTTGAGAAACTCCCGGCCTCTTGCTTGGCCAGTGAGAGGCAAAAGAACCCAGGTAACTAACTCTCTTTTCCCTTGTTGCTCTCAGCAGGAATTAATTGCCAGAAGCCAGCAGCTTTTGGCCCAGATGTCCTATACCACCCTTACTGCCTGCCTCAGTTTACCCTGTCATGCCAAGCTGGCCCTTGATGATAGCCACTAAAGAAAACCCGACATCAGGTTAGAAAGAAAAAGGCTGTGTAAGATGTCTAAGACTTACCAAAGACTTCTGGGGAGAATAATGAAACAAAACAGCCACAGGGTGAACCTGCCTACACTACCACACATTACTGAGGGAAGACACCAGAGAAAACTTGTTTCAGGGACTGGTCCCCTTCTGCTGGGGCTGGGCACGCACTGTCTCATTTAATATAGAACACATCAAGAAAACAAAACATACCAGCACCTGATTATCATTTTTAAAAATCATTTATATATGCACACAGGTTGCAAAAAAGAAAAAAGAAAAGAAAAACAAAACAAAACCTCAATCTTTTGTCTCAGAGAGGATTATAGAGATTTTCCTTAATACAATTCCAAAATTGAGTTTTCTCACCTTAACATTTTCTATTGCCTCCAAAATTCTCTCTCTCAGGTTGGCAGAATCATTTGGTTGATTTCTTAGGTTTCTGATGATAATTTCAAAGTGGTTTCCTTTGAGCTGACCAAGTCTGAGAGAATCGTCTACAGACCGAACATTAAACACATTCATTCTCTTCTTCTTAATTTCTTCTTCGATTGTTTTCAATCTAGAATCGGTAAGTCGTACAATCACTTAAATCTTAATTTGCAAATCACGTATTTAATACAGGCTTTAAAATGAAACCTGCCAGGCAACTCCTATCAAAACGTTAAGTACCAAAGGGGGCTAGAGAGATGGCTCAGCGGTTAAGAGCACTGACTGCTCTTCCAGGGGTCCTGGGTTCAATTCCCAGCACCCACATGGTAGCTCACAGCCATCTGTAACTCCAGGCTCAGGGGAATTCAACACCCTCTTCTCCCCTCCACAGGCACTGAGCCCCAAGTGCCACAGACATGTGTGTGGGTAAAGCACTCATGCACAATAAATAAGTATGCAGAATGTTTGGGGGGAAAGCCTTCTGCCTTCTCCTTCATTCAAGCTGTAGAGCATCCCCAATGGTTCTGACCCTCCTGTCCCAACTTGTCTGTTTACTTCTCAGGGTCTGTCCAATCAATAAACCGAGCAGCAACAGAGATTCTGTTTTGAACACTTCCTTACTCAAACTTTTTAAAACAACATATTTTAGAATCATATTTAAAAAAAAGAAAAAATATCTAGATTCAATTTTTCTTTAGGATGGGGTTGTCATACCACAGCCAAAAACTCTGACCCAGAATTGTCCTCTCTAAAAGAACTTCAGGGACAAAAATGGAGAAGAGACTGGGGGAAAGGAGGTCCAGTGACAGGCCCAAATTGGGATCCAGCTCAAGGGGAGGCCCCAAGGCCAGATACCATTACGGATGCTATGGTGTGCTTACAGACAGGAGCCTAGCATAGCTGCAGCCCAACAAGCAGCTAAAAAGGGCCTGATGTAGATACTTTTTACACCCAACCAATGCACAGAAACCAGAGACCCCCGTGGTTGAATTAGGGAAAGGCTGGAAGAAGCTGAGGAGGAGGGCGACCCCATAGGAAGACCAGTCGTCTCAACTAACTTGGATCCCGGAGATCTCTCTGACACCCAGTCACCAACTGGGCAGCGTACACCAGCTGATATGAGGCCCCTGACACATGCACAGCAGGGGACTGTCTGCTCTGGCCTCAGTGAGAGAAGATGCACCTAAGCCTTGGGAGATTTGAGGCCCCAGGGAAGGGGAAGGTCTGGTGGGGTGGTTTGGAGGGGGACATCCTCTTGGAGATGCAGGGAGGAGGAATGGGATGAGGAACTGTCAGAGGGTGGACCGGGAGGGGAATAACAAATGGGCTGTAAAAGAAGATTAAAGAATTTTTAAAAACCCCACATATGTGATTTGGTAGAGTCCTTATTGTCCCTCTCAATATATTTCTTGATTTCTAAGTCTGCTGGATGCTATTACTTGAAGAGTCATTGAAATTCCACACCCATGAACCAAATAAAAATAATCTTGCTCTTTCAGTAATATTTACTGCCTTTGGGTGTTGAAACCTAGCCTTTATTTTAACAATATGATATCTAAATTCCTATTCAGACCCCAGACCAAAATTATATACCACTTCTATCCATATACAGGCCTTAAAAGCATCTCTGTGCAAATAGTGCGTGCTTAAATAGCTTATAGCCGAAGGGTAAAATACGGAGAGCAAATCCAATCAGGGTGGATTCCGGTGCAGGACTTGGTTTTGTGAAATTCAGAGGAAGTATCCAAAGCTTGCAGACTCAAGTGCAAGAATATTAATCACAGTATCGTTCACAGAGAAAAACTGGATAGAATCCCTGTGTTTAAAAAAACCGACACAGACCTGGTTAAGTCTTTTACAAAAATTACGCTGAAAGTCTCTCAACATAAATGCTTATATTACTTTACCATAAAAATATAAACCACAGAGGAAGTATGATTTTCACGTCTGATTTTCATGTCATGTGTACACTCTGAAAAGCATCTTGTTAAACAAGAGATTAAGTGGGGGCTGGGGATTTAGCTCAGTGGTAGAGCGCTTACCTAGGAAGCGCAAGGCCCTGGGTTCGGTCCCCAGCTCCGAAAAAAAGAACCAAAAAAAAAGAGATTAAGTGTTCACTGTAGTTACTTTTGAGCAGTGCGGGCGTTTGTGAGCTGTTCCCTCTCTGATCTAAATCTTGATGAAGAACACAAATTTCTTTTAAAATGGCAAGATTACTGATAAAACTTTATTGCACTGAGACGTGAAATGTGAGTCCAATGCATTCTGCTTAATAAGAATATATCTTAAACGTCAGGGTTTATGATTTTAAAAACCCCACTATAATAATGAAGAAAAAAAGATTTATAAACGTTTACGTCTTCAATTGCACGTTTCTGAATGCCCATGTATATTTGAACATAGTGTCAATATTTATAAACAATGTAGACACTTTACAAACAAATCTACCACTTGTCAGTTTCTATCCTAAAATTTCCTAATTTTTGTAAGATTTTTCTCTTTTATTTATGTGTGTCTGTGTGAATGCATGCAGCATGTGAGGGGCCAGGATAGGTCACCGGGTCCCTTGGAGCTGGCCTCATCTGGAAGAATAGGAAGTGTCTGTAACCCTGAGCCATGCATCTTGCCAGCCCCAAACTTCATATATGTGCACACTTATATACATGGAAGACAATTATTTTCTTAATGTAGAATGTGCTTTTTAGTGTATAAAGATAAGGTGGCCCCAATGCTATTTGGAGTGTTAACCCTATACTTTACCAGAAACAATGCCTCATTACCTCTCAGGAGTCACTTTTCTAACTACCATTGATTGATAGGTGATTGCTTTCTTGTCTTTAAGGCCCGCGTAACTAAAATCCGAAGGAATAACGCCAAGTTTGATGGCCAGAAAACCAATTGCTTCGAACATCTCCAGATTTTCCTTTTGTAGGGTGAAAGCTGAAACAAAATAAGTCTTAGGTTACAGGGAAGAAGGCATCGCTCATAATTACATCCCTCACAAACTAACAGGTCAGGATAATAAACCTAATTATTAATGGTAAACGTGAGCTTTAAAGAAAATACACAACTAGTTTCAGCTGCCATTTCAAGCATTTGTTGGCTCATTGAAGGTGTGAATTAAAAATACACATTCTTTGTTGGGCTTGCAGGTCCACCTTCTAGGCTCTACCTCTGGTGCACTGTGTAAAGCATCACCTGTCAATAAAGAGCTGAACAGCCTATAGCAAGGCCGGAGAGAATAGGCGGAACTTCCGGGAAGAGATAGGAATTCTGGGAAGGAGGCAGCTGTGGGAGATCCGCCACCGAAAAACAGAGGAAGTTGTTTGGCATTAATTCATAAGTAAATAATCCTCTGTCACTATTCGGGAACTGAGGTGGACATAGAAAAGCCCTAATGGTTACAGTCCATTTTCATTCATAGATTCTAAATTCCAACACACAAGACTCCTGATTTGTTGAGTTTCTATTCAATCTTCCGAATACTGTAATAGCAGTTCTGCCTCAGGTTCCAAGGTTGAATGCTGCATAGCAAGCTCTGTACTTAGTTTACAAATCATCACATGAGTGCTTATATTAATAGATTAACCATAAGTACAAAGCAAAATGGTGGTCACAGGGAACTGAAAGGAAGGCATGATTATTCGATTGACGCTGATGTCAGAAAAGGAAGGTGGTAAGATTCACGAGAGGAATGGCGGCAGTTGGTGGTCAGACAATGGAGGGATGGATCAGCCATTAAGGCTAGGCTCACAACCAAAACCCTCAGGAATGGATAAAATGACAAATTCTTTTCTTATTTTTGTTTTCTTTTCTTCTTTAAAATTTATTTTTTATTTTGTTTTGGTTTTTGTTTTTTTTAAACTGGATTTTTTATTTACATTTCAAATGCTCTCCCCTTTCCCCCACCCAACCACCCACCCTTTCCCGACTCCCCATGCTGACATTCCCCTAAACTGGGGGTCCAGCCTTGGCAGGGCCAAGGGCCCAACAAGACCATCCTCTGCTATATGCATCCGGAGCCATGGGTCTGTCCATATGCACTCTTTGGCTGGTGGTTTAGTCCCTGGGAGCTCTGGTTGGTTGGCATTGTTGTTCTTATGGGGTTGCAAACCCCTTCAGCTCTTTCAATCCTTTCTCTAACTCCTCTAATGGGGAACCCATTCTCAGTTCAATGGTTGGCTTCGAGCATTCGCCTCTGTATTTGTCAGAGTCTGGCAGAGCCTCTCAGGAGACAGCTATATCAGGCTCCAGCAAATTTTATATAATACACATTTTACCGGATTTTCATAAACATTTAAAGCAGTGCCTCTCAACCTTCCTAATGCTGTGAACCATGAACACGGTTCCTCGTGTTGTGGTGAGCCCTATACCATAAGATTATTTTCATTGCTACTTATAACTGCGATTTTGCTGTAGTTGTGAGTCTACAAATGCGTATAATGTAAATATTTTTGGAGACAGGAGTGGTCCTAAGCTACAGGTTGAGAATCGCTGAGTTAAAGGATGGTAAATTGGGGTTGGGGATTTAGCTCAGTGGTAGAGCGTTAAGGCCCTGAGTTCAGTCCCCAGCTCTGGGGAAAGGAAAAAATAAAAATAAAGGATGGTAAATTTATTACATAAATACATAGATATGTGCATGAACACATGAAGGAGGAGATTTTTTTTTGGTTCTTTTTTTCGAGCTGGGGATTTAACCCAGGGTTATGCGCTCCTAGGTAAGGCCTACCACTGAGCTAAATCCAGCCCCTGGAGATATTTTTTTATATGTGATATTTGCTTTTTTAAAGGTTGCCTAAGCAAAAATTTTTCTTTTTGCTTTTGGACACCAATATTATCATAGTGGCCTCTTGGTGAACTATTTTAACTTCATAAAACTAATACATTAGAAAGACTATCAGATCTGGCCTCATTATCCCAAATCACTGATACTATTTCAGGTAGTATAAAAGGCTAGAAGCTCTAAGAGAGGGACGTAAGGATCTCCCTGGGAAGGGGAAATAGAACAGACTGGGGGGGAGGGGAGCTGGGGACCTGTGGGGGTGGGAACAGGAGGGATCAGGTGTGTGTTGGGGAGGGGGGCATACTGGGACAAATGACTGGAATTAGGGAGGGACTTTGGGGGCAAGGTGGAAACACAGGACAATGGAAAGCCCGTGGAATCTATGAGGGTGACCCCAGCAAAGACTCCTAGTCATGGGAGACACAGAGCCTGAGCCTGCTATCTTCTGTAACTATTCAAGGCCTCAAATGGAAGGACTTGGACACCAACCCAGCCACGAAACCTTTGACCTACAGTTTGTCCTGCCTGCAGAGTGTGCTGCAAGCAGAATCATCATCCAAGTGACCATAGTGACTTCATCACAGTGATGGGAGCAGATGCAGAGTCCACAGCCAGACGCTAGGGGGGAGCTCGGGAGCCGTGTGGAGGAGGGGGAGGAAGGATTGGAGGAACCAGAGGGGTCAGGGACACTGACTGGGACTCATAGGGGCTCGCAGAGATCCGGGAGACTGTGGGGGTCTGACCTGGATCCGCTGCATATGTGCTATGAAAGAGTAGCTTGGTGTTCTTGTAGGAATCCTAACAGTGGGAGCGGGGCCTGTCCCTGACCCTTTTGCCTACCGGTGGACACTTTTCCCTCCTTCTTGTCCAGCCTTGATGCTCCTGGTCTTATTGTAGCTTATTAGGCCTGTTTGGTAGATGTCCCAGGGAGGCCTGCTCTTTTCTGAGGGAGGTGGGGGTGGACCTGGGAAAGAAAGGAGGTAAGGGGAAGAGACTAGGGGGAGAGGAAGGAGGGGAAACCAGTCATCTGTAATATGACAGATAAGTAAACAAACAAACAAGAAAACCTTAGAGCTACTTAAATCATGTAATTCCTTCCTATAAACCAGCAAATCACCTTAAATCAGTAATTCCCTTCCAACTTGTAAACCTATTTTTACTTTTCCTTCAAAACAGATTAACTCGTTTGTAGTATTGTTTTTCCCACGCCCGCATCTGCAAATGCTAAGATTTGAGACTTCCCAAGCCCAAAGCCCAATGCCTGCAGCCCCAGCACTTTAGGCACTGGGGTTTGAGAGCAGCCTCAGCTAAGTGAGGTCATGTCTCAAGAGAAGCAAAAGCTAGGGGTGCGGCCCAGCAGTAGAAGACTTGCCTTGCAGGCACAAGGTCTTTGATCCTGCCCTGACATCTCACCTACGTCTACTGCTGCCGTATAAAATCAAACCCGTATCACTCCAAATTCAAAGGTCTCGCTCACACCAGCATCCTGTGAGGCGGTCCTTTCCCTGTGCCACACGTATGATGGATGATCACCGGAAACACTTTCTATCCTTCAAGTAAGACAGACAGACCAATAACCCTGGACTTGTCCTCTGACATTTCATTGGATCCATTCAGCCCCAGAAGACCTCAGAGCCCCTAAGGCAGGAATTCTCAAAAATACATTCCCCATGCCAAGTCAGCAGGAAATGATTCCTGGGGAACTGAGTCGATTCCACTCTAACCCTTCTGGGTCTCAAACTGAAACAGGACTCAGAAAACAGGTTACAATGTTTTCTGTGGTTTCAATGCTTGCGGAAGGGTGAGCTCCCCTTCCTGATGAGCCAAGGCTCTCTCTTGCACTGAGGAGTATCTCTTTCCTTCCCAAGCATAACAATAGATCATCTCACCTCCAAACACTTAACTGTGGTTGGCATTATTCTGAAAACAGAAAAAATCATTACTCTCAAAACAGAGCAAGCACAAAACAATTCCTTCTACTTCGCACATCCGTGACTGTTCGGTATGAAAGTCTTTTTATGCACACTTAACTAGTTCATTTTCACACTGAGCATCCTATGCAAAACTTTCCCCAAACACTCAGTCCATATGGTCTTTACAATAGCTCTATGACCAGGTCCGGTTATTCAAATTATCCACCTTTCGCAAACTTTACACAAGGAAGATGATGAGTAATTACATTACCTGTATACACCGCTCTTCTTCTCTCGCCTTCCGGGTGAGATCTCTTTCCGTGTGCTTTTTCCCGGAATCTCACAGTTATGGCTGTGTTTGGGTTCCCAGCACTGTGGCTCTGCCCAGGAAAAGACTTGGTTTCCACCAGGTTTCCGAACTTCTTGTTGAGAAAATGGTGCACAGCCTTCCTGTGATCTTTGTTTGGATCCGGTTGAAAGGTAAACTTGGAGTTTTCTTTCTTTGCGTCCAAATATCTGAAAAAGCCAAGTGCTTCCTCTTCAGACACCAAGTGGCTGAGTTCCTTATACTCAAGACTCGGTTTTACAACCACTTCGCTGTTGTTTCCTACGGTTATCAAGAAGGGAAATGTCTGCCTCACAGCACTGTGCAGGGCAGCCCTTTGGCGTTTGTCAAGGATCCTGCCTAGGGACAATTCAGGAGACGGTTCGGTTAGTTCAGTTCTTGAATTCCACATCTCTTTGACATCACGGGCAAAGTGATCCAGCGATGTGTGAGTGCTTTCATCTAAAAGTGAACTTAATAAACCAACGCTTTCTACTTCACATTTAGAAGTCGCACAGCGGACGCTGTTTTCTTTTTCTGAGTCACGATCCGAGCCCGCAGGCTGGACCCGGTCGCCCTCCGAGTGCCCCGCGGGTGAGCGCCCGGGCGAGTTAGCGGCTTCTTCATTATTTTCACATTCTAAGTCTACAGTCTGAGTATTTAGCTTTGGCTTCTTGACGCAATTACTCGGATCAGGTTGTGTTTTACTAATTTCACAAAGAGGTTCGTCGGTGGCCTTGCTGACTAACCGTCCCAGTTCGTCGATCTCAGTAACGATGAAGTCACCGGGTGAGGTTTTTATACTGCCCTGAAATCCGACGTGGTCGTTGATGAAACACAAGGAGTCAGACCTGATTCCGTCGTCCGCATCCTCTTCCATTCTTAACGGTGCCTGTAAGAGAGACAGAGCGCTCAGCTGGCAGAAGCACCTACAGATAAAGCAGGATCGAAGGGGTCCCACTCAGTCGTCTCCCTCTCAGGTCTGGGTTGCCTAAAAATCACTAATGACTTCCTTCAGGGATCTATGTGGGTGCTCTGCCTGCCTATAGCAAGCAATGGTCTAGGCAGCCATTTGCATCTTGATTTCCCATTCATTCCAAGATCCTATTATCCAGAATTAAAATGGGTCAATTTGGGGTTGGAGAAATGTTGCTTTGGCAGAGGACACTAGTTCAGTCCCCCAGCACCCACAGGGCAGCTCATAACCATCCCTAACTCCAGTTCCTGGTCATCTTGGGCCACTTTCTTACCTCTACCACCCGGCGACACCCAGGCACACCTGCAGTGTGCATGCACACATAGACACAAAACGCATATGGTAAATGATCCTATTTAAAACGTGTAAATCTGCAGGGCTGTGGTGGTGGCGCTGATCTTTAGTCCCAGCCCTTGGGAGGCAGAAGGAGGTGGATCTTTGTGAGTTCAAGGCCGGCCTGGTCTACAGAGCAAGTTCCAAGACAGCCAAGGGCTACAGGAGAAATCCAGTCTCAAAAACCTGTTTTGAAAACAAACAAACAAAATGTTTAAATTTGCCAGGTGGTGTTAGACACACCTTTAATCCCAGCACTCAGGAGGCAGAGGCAGGAGGATCTATGAGAGTTCAAGGGGAGCCTGGTCTACAGGATCAAGTTCTGGGACAGCCAGAAGTCAGGGCTATACAGAGAAACCCTGTCCTGGAGGTGGGGATTAAAAAAAAAAAAACACACAAAATGGGTCAATTTCAAGTTTACCTGAAAAGTAGTATCGTTAGGCCCACGAAGAAGAGAGAAGAAAATAGGACCGTTTTTACAATGATTGTCATCCCGGAGCTGACTTCAGAGACTGTAGTAGTGCTTTGATACTTTGGTAGTTAGATCACAGAGAATAATAAGAAAGGAAAGTCTACAGTAAATAGGTACGTGAACTTCTCTGTACACTTCAAGGTAGGATAAGACAGCCCTGGTCCTTCATCTTTTTTCTAAATTCCTACAGGAAAGATATAAAATTCTCGAGCTGATGAGAAGGAATTTCTTCACTGGCGTCAGAGAAGAGAAAGCCTCATGGAGTTTTCTTGGAGCAGTGACCCTGGGGCAATTCTATAGGGAACCAACCCCACAGTCCTCACACGGCCAACTATCCCCACGACACACGGAGCCCTGGGAGAGCAGATCCCCTGGGAGAGCACCTTCCCTACCCAGCTCTTGTATTTCCCAGACTTTACAAGTAATTGATCATCTTCTCGATCTAAACGGTTTAGCATACGCCTGCCCTTCGCGGTCCTTTCCACTTGCCCACGTACAAGTACAGCAAACTCTGTAACCAGTTTTACATTTATTTTCCTTAATTTTATTCATCCCCTGCCTCTATCCCCTCCATCCCCACCCCCACCCCCATTGAAAACTCTGTGCTTCTTTCCTGTCAACCTCTCAAGGGAAGGATGCTGTTTCCTTTCAACCCCTGGATCTTAGGTCAGAAGCATTGCCTGTTTGTCTGCCACTGACCTCTCCTGCTGGCTCCTCCCCTTCCACTTCCTTTGCAGATCTTGCCCTGGTCTTCATCTTCTCCCCTCATCCTCCCTCACAACTCTTCCTTCACTGAGACTCCTGGTTTCCTGTCTTGAGCAGAGGTCATCCATGTGGGTCCAATTCCACCCACATTCCCTCTGTCTCGTCTGCGCCCTGGCTGTTTGCTCTCCATGTTAGCCATCTACCGCCATGCTCATCTCTACTTTTTCATCATTAAAAACCTCACCATCTTCGGGAACCTTTGGTCACACCTATGCTGCCACCGTCCCTTTATCAGTTCCAGCTCCCAAGTTCTTAGGCATCATGGCTTCAAACCATTTCTGTCCAGAAAAATACTGTATTTAAGTGGTGAGCTGTAGCACAGCGTCTAAAACCTGTCCAAGCTGTCTACCTGAGATTTTGTACCTGTCGACTCTGCAGTCTGATGTACAGAGTCCCATTACCCTCTAAACCACGGCGACACCAGCTCTCCTCGGTACCTTTGTGCTAACCTCCTGCTCAATCTTTTACAATCCACATCCTCAGGGGTTCTCACCAACCAATAACCTAATCTATAGGATTCATCTATAAGATATAAGAACCTGTTTTCTTTTCTTTTCTCTCTCTCTCTCTCTCTCTCTCTCTCTCTCTCTCTCTCTCACACACACACACACACACACACACACACACACACACACAAAAGGAGAAAAAAGGTGATTTAATTTTCTGTATAGCATGTCTAGCTATGTATAGCTGTGTTCACTGTTTACTGTCCGTCAGTTCCACTCGAACGGGAAATCTGCCTTACGCAATACTGACTAACCCACAATCAGAACAGCAACAAGTGCATAGTAAGTAATAGTGATGAAAAAAAAAAGGAAGCGTTAACTTTTTGTCTACGATAATCAGGAATGGTATTAATCAACTGCTATTTGTCTTTGGGAATAATTCAAGAGACAGAAGAGGGACAGAAATACCACGTGCAAGAACAATCAAAACGGGCACTGTGTGTGTGTGGAGGTGGGGGTGGGGAGCCCCAACACAGAGCAGTGGGGATAGGGAGAATACAGCTGAAGTAATGCTGACCAGGAAAGGTAGAGAACACCCTGTCAAAGACTGGCATCTGTCCCGTGGAGGTGTTTCTAATGGCAGCTCTGATCAAGTCCACAGGGGTCTTCGGAACCCTAGGGATTGTAGGAAAACAAAGTCCACAGGAAGACTTTCCGGGCTAGACATGGAGACAGTGCAGCTCGAAGGCCTGGCAGCCAAGCAGCTCGTAAAGAGGCAGACGCCAAAGGCGGGCAGACGGGGCACGTGGGACGAGGGTGGCAGGAGCTCCTCCTCCGCTCCGCAGGGCGAGCCGAGGATGCGGAGGGACCCCCAGTCCCACCCCACCCCGCTTCCTCGGCGCCCACCACCACGCCTTCCTCCCTGGTCCGCCAGTCTTGGACCCACGGGTAACCCGACATCCCACAAGACTAAGCCAGCTCTACCTCGCTTCCGAGAGAAAGTGGCCTCCGTGCGACACAGTGCGCATGCCCAGAAGCCTTTCCGCTGCCTAGCCTCTTACAGGGACGTTTAAAGGGACAGGCTCCGGTTGGTGTAGTTCCTCCCTGGGTGGAGCTCCGGAGGAAGGGCGTGGCCTTCCGGGTTGGCTCCGCCCCTACATTCTCACCCCCTAGCTGACCAGCCTTCCTTGTCCCACAGAAGGATTTGGTACCCGGTAGCCCGCATCATCCGGATCGCAGGCAGTCTGAAGTCCCCTCGTGGCCCTGTGTCCTCCACTCCCGAATCCTCGCGGGACCGTGGCGGGGCGCCGATCGCCTTGTGCAAGAAGCGAGGAACGTCAGAGAGGAAGTAGGTTGTGTGAGGAAGGCTGATCTCAAGCCACGATCTCTCCGCTGTCCTCTGTCCCGGGCCGGGTTGGCGATCGGTCGCTTGGCCCCAGAACCAGGAAATGGGCGCACTCCCGGCAGAGGAAGCTTGGGGAGCCCCACAGCCTCTGCGCGCTGGTCTGCCGCCCGGGTGTCTCGCTTGCTCGCAGTGGGGAGCATAGGAAGCTGACAGTCCATCAACAGGTAGAGGGAGAGGTAAGCGCAGGACAGATTGGAAGCAAGAGGGGACAGAAAAAGCAAAGCCCAAGAGAGCAAGAAAGCACCATTAGCTTTCGGAATGGACACAGTGGCCCCTAAGCAGGAGATTTTTAAAAAATCTGTTTTCCATTCCTGGGAGTAATCCTTCAAGATATAGGATATGTCAGAGAGCTCAGGTTTCCTTTACTCTCCTATTTTCATGCTATTTTGCTTCCTACATGTTCCAGACTGACCGAAGGCCAAACTTGGGCCTTCCAGTCTTGTCTTAGTCTTGTTTCCGGTTTAAACAGAAGAAAATAAATAAATAAACAAACAAACAAACTAGGAGACATCTTCGCACTCTATATCAGCATAGACTTCTATTGATTGCACTGCAGAATACGTCCAGCTCCGGGACACTAGAACCTCTACATACATCCATCTATATTTTTGGAGTCGTCTTCTAGCTGTACCTTCCTGCTTCTTTGTCTTTCCTCCCACATCCTATGGTCCAGGCAGCCCCTCTTAAGGTATGACTGTAGAGCTGTCTTCATTGCTCTCTGAACGTTCACTGTGAGAAGACAATCAAGTCTGAAGCATGTAAGACCCCGGGACTCCAATCCCTCATCTCTAACCTCACCTGCTTCTTGCTGTTAGGTCTCAAACCCAGGACAAACAGCTGAGATGCCTATCAGTATTGCCTAAGCAGATGCTGGCTACCAGGTTCTCCTAGCACCCCCTAGCCTCTGCTTGCTACAGGGTCCTCCTGGCTGACACCTCTGCCTTCTATGCTGAACTTCCCAGCTTCCCTTCCCTCAGTTCCTCTGGTCCCTCTATAACAGCCAATTTGGCTATGACAGTCCTTTGGTCAGTCTCACGGGGGCCACCACTCTCTCTCCCCCTCCCCGCCCCTTCCCCCCTCCCCCGCCCCCTCACATGGCGAGGCTCAGTCTGTGAATGTCTACTCTGGACTCTTCCAGATAGCTCTGTCTTTGCCTGTGGCTATGCTCTCCCGCACATACCTATAATAAACCTCCTCATCCCCTTCAGGAGCAACCAACCCCCCCTAATTTCTTTTCTCCAATCAAGCACTTCCAAGTTCTGTGCCTTCTACTCATTTTTCCTGGAAACTTTCCCAGCAGGCACCTCACCTGTGCCTTTCCTTAAGATCTCACGAGGCCCAGAATGACAACCCCTTTTAACCCCTTTCTCCCTCCACCTGACACTGCCTTATTTACCTTTCTATGATGGCGATAAACCACTAAGACCACCGCCACCTTGAGCTTAGGGGTCTTAGAAGGATAAGAGCCTATCTCGAGCACAGTGGGAGAAGGTGAATGGAAGCCCACAGGCTGACAAAATGGTTGGCGTGGAACAGCAGCTGAGCTCACATATTGAATGACAAGCAGGAAGCAGAGAGAGCACACTGGAAATGGCTCACACCTTGAAACCTCGAGCCCACCTCCAGTACCTTCCTCATCCTCCCTAACAGTCACATGGTGGTTTGAATACGATTGGCCCAGGGAGTGGCACTATTAGGAGATGTGGCCTTGTTGGAATAGATGTGGCCTCGTTGGTGTGTCACTTTGGGTATATGGGCTTTAAGACCCTTCTCCTAGACACATGGGAGGCAGTCTTCTCCTGTTTGCCTTTGGAATAAGATGTAGAACTCAGCTCCTCCTGCACCATGCCTGCCTGGATGCTGCCATGTTCCTGTCTTGATAATGGACTGAGCCTCTGAACCTGTAAACCAGGCCCAATGAAATGTCCTTTATAAGAGTTGAATTGGTCATGGCATCTGTTCACAGCAATGGAACCCTAACTAAGACAAGTCACCAACTGGGACCCAAGTACTCAAATGAGGGACACCTATGGAGTCCATCCCACTCAAATCACCCCAGGTGCTGTACAACAGACGGCTAAGTGTGCTCTTAGCTTGCTATCTTCTTCCTTCACTAGAATAAAACTTCGCTGTGTCCTGGCCTCCTTTTTTCTCTCTATTCTCCTTAACGCTCTATTTTCAGGCACCTGGATTAATATCTGTCACAAACAGGACACGTTTTGGTGAACGGACGACAGTATACACGTTAGTGGCCACTGAAGTCAGCGTTTAGGAATCATGGATGTCTCCTCGGCATCTGGAAGGTCTTTCGGTGGACGTATCAGGAACAAACGGAGTTGTCGTAGGATGAGAGTCATAGGGAGAGCTTATGTGGAACATTTTTGTTTGGGTATAGGGGGAAGTTCAGTAAGGAAAACATTTAAGATTGGGTGAAAGCATAAGGAAGAAGGAAACAAGGAGAGAAGCCAGAGTGGGAAGGAGTCAAACATTCTTATATAGGAGGAAGCTTTCTGGGCTTTGTTTGTTTGTTTTGGTTTTATTTTGTTGTTGTTGTTTTAGGTTTTTTGTCTTTATTTTTGTTGTTGTTTTGTTTTTCTTGTTTTTTTGGTCTGGTCCCTGTGTCTTTGGGCCCCATCTCAGTCTGGTTTGGGTTTGTTTGTGCCGAACCGGCGTTGTTCACAGACGACGGCACAAAGGCCAACCCCCTAGCAGTCAGAGCTGGTCTCCTTCAGTTCCTGAGCTCTGCAGCAGCCTAGGAACTGGGGCTGGTCCTGACGGATGCTAAGCTGCTTTGACGTGCAAGTTCTTCTGAGCTCTGAAGGGACAGAGAGGTTCACGGACGCAGAGCAGGCTCCAGTCTAGCTGCTTTAGTTCTGAGTCCCGGAAACACTCAGAACGGTAAGAGAGGGGCGAGCAGGATGGCCCATTGGTCTCCCCCTGAGGTCAGAGGTCATCCAAGCTGATTTGGTCTCCCCCAAAGGTCATAGGTCATCCAAGCTGATTGGTCTCCCCAAAGGTCAGTGATGGCCATTGGTCTTCCCCGGAGGTCATCCAAGCTGCTCTCCGGGGCCTAAGGGAACTGACTTCGACTGCCTCAAGGTGACAAAATGAGCAATGTAGAAGGAACCATAGGGTGCCTCAGAGGATGATCTATCCCAGGAGCCACAATAAAACATAGCGGATAGGAAAGATCCAAAACGTTAAGTCGGGAGGTAATAACTGTACAACCTCGTGGGGAACATTAAGAGGCAAAGTTAATGAGGGATTATTTTTAGATGGAGATTAAAATGAGTTGCGTTTATTAGTAAGGTTAAACGATGAGTTGTTTCTGCGTGGTGAAGAGTAGCATCACGGCAGAGTGCACGCGGGAGCCAATCTGCTTACCTCGTGGTGTGGGGAGCGGCAGAGTAAAAGGGGAGGGATGGAGAGATAAGACGGGGAACAGGGTCCACGTCCTTCGAGGCACACCCTTAATGAGCCTGTTCATCTAGTCAGGCCTCGCCTCCTAACGTTACCACCAGTTCCTGCATCCCATTAAGTTAGGACTCCATCCGTGGGTGGACACACTGATAGCTAGCTAGCAGGAGGGTCTTCATGACCCAAACATGCCATCCTCCCAACAATAGTGACAAACCCTCTCCAACAAGACCTTTAGGGAGATATTCCAATCCAAACCATACCGTACAACACCAGTATCTGTAATGGATAAGTCACATTTTGAACAGAATGAGTTTGGTCCCTAACTTGTGGAGCTTAAAGTCTAATGGCAGAGACATGTGGTAGGCGAGTAACTAATTATTTGATTATAAATGCATTGTGCAGTGAGGGGTGATTATTAGGTGTGATGGAGAGTGACGGCCAGAGAGACACGAGTCCTACATAGAAGCCTATACGCAGACAAACGTTCCCTTTTACGGTCTCAGAGCTTTTATGCGCTGCACCATTTGGATCTATGATGTGTCCAAGATTATAGAAAACAAATAGAAAGGAATCATTGAGAGAATAACACGAGTCTATTCCTCTTGGTTAATTGGAAGGAAAAGATCGTTGTCCGCTGAGAATAAGGGACAGAGAAAGCGGGGAGAGAGCTAAAATGGTCTCCAAAGACAAGGAGAGAAAAGTCAAAGGTTGAGAGTCCCGGAGGCCCGGTGGGAGGGCATGTTCCCATCAGTCTGTGCGGTAACCCAGAGCTGTGCTCAGCGTCTCCAAATGTTCCCATCAGTCTGTGCGGTAACCCAGAGCTGTGTTCAGCGTCTCCAAATGTTCCCATCAGTCTGTGCGGTAACCCAGAGCTGTGCTCAGCGTCTCCATATGCAAGAAACATCCGGAGATGTCTCTTAGCTGCCGCCCTCCAAGGTGGAATACTAGGAACCAGGAGGATGGAACAAATAAAGGTGCTATCAAGGGAGTAGCCACAGTGTCGGGCTACGGATTCCGCCTTACAGAAAGCAGTAAACCGTGCAGGTCTCACAGGCTCAAACCAGTTCTTCTCATGTGCTTCATAAATAGTAGGTGGGCGGGACATGACTTTTAATGCTATAAGAATTAGCTTCTTTTTTTTACTTTTACCACAGATTGTTGGGTAAAAATCTTTAACAGTAGGTGCTGCAGAGATGCCTCAGTGGTAAGCAATCTCGGCACTGTGCAGAGGACACAGGTTCAGGTCCCAGCACCCACATGGTGGCTCAAAATCGTGAACTCTAGTTCCAGAAGATCTGGCGCTCTCCTCTGACCTCTGCAAGCACCAGAAGGGCACATGGTGCACAGACATACACGCATGTAAAATACTCATAGACATGAAATGAAATAAATACGCCATTGAAAGCACTTTAATAATGAGTGAGTACTAATTGAAAAAAAATAAATTCAAAGCTAAGGCTCTTGTTAATTTAATAGATTTGACTCCTGAACACGGTCCCAGGTCTCTCTCCAATAAGCACGCTGCTTTTTATAAATTTCACCTGAAAAATCCCAGCCTCAGAATGAAGTTTTCCAGTGTTTGTGGAGAAGAAAAGGAGATCCTGGAAGGTGATTAGATGCCCTTCAATGGGAGATGGGTCAGAGTGAGAGCTCTGTGCTCTGATGGTCAGATGCCAGCATCTCATGCAGTACAGCAATCAAGGTATGGTGGGTAGCTTCTAGATGTCGTCTCTGAAACGGTTGTAAAGTTTTGTTGTTGTTTGTTTGTTTAAGACAGGATTTCTCTATGTAGCCCTGCCTGTCCTGGAACTCACTCTGTAGCTGAGACTGGCCTCGCACTCAGAACTCAAAGATCCACCTGCCTCCCCGAGTGCTGGCATTAAATGCATGCGCCACAACCACCGGGCTGACTTGTTGTAAAGTTGTGATAGGAATTTTTCATATTCCAGGTAGAAGATGAGCAAGCCTTTGACCCCGTCAACGTACGTACGCAGCCTCAATGTTGGAATCCTCAGGAAGCTGTCGGATTTTATCGATCCCCAGGAAGGATGGAAGAAATTAGCGGTAGCTATTAAAAAGCCATCGGGTGATGACAGATACAATCAGTTTCATATAAGGTAACGTGGTGTTTATTTTTCCTTTTTAAATCTTTTCCATCTCAGCGGGCATGACTGCTGTCTAACGTGACAGTTTAGAAGGCGAACCTACCTTTCTATCATGGCGGTGGTATTGGTAATATATAATGTTTTTGCATATAGAATTTTTGCTGGAATTGGCAGCGTGTCAGAGCTAAAGTTGCGAGCCCACAGTGTGTTTTTGAGCTAGAATCAAGCTCCCCACCTTTGCTCTAGTTCAGTTTGTTGAGCCAAGAACAGTTTACCCTGCTTCGGGCTCTGCGTGTCCAAACTTAAGAGACAAAAGGCTATCATAAGAATCGAAGCAAAAGGCCTGGATTGGGGTCCCCAGCTCGAAAAAAAAACAGAACCAAAAAAAAAAAAAAAAAAAAAAAGAATCGAATGTGATTTTAGAGTCTAAACTTTGCAGTATGTGAGCGAGGATGAGTGCCCAGACATCCTTACTCACCCAGGATTGTTGGATCTAGGATTTTCTAACTGCTTCCTGTCATCCCCGCTCTTAAGTTTCTCCTCGATTCAGTGAAACACCAGTTCCGATTTTAATTTTGGGCTTTGTTTCTTCAGTAAAACTCAGTATAGAATTTTGCCTTGCATATCATGAAAAGATAATTTCCTCCTAATTTTTTAATCAGTCTGGTGGGGACTCTAAAGCCTGGGATCCCATGTTGTCCTTCCAACAGATGTCTGCTCCCGTGAAGGCAAGCATCGAAAAGTACAAGGGGAAAGCTCGCCTTCAAACTTGAGAACTAGGTTTCCAAGGATAGTTTGTTGTTGGTTACATTAAGAATGAAAGGGGGGGGGATGTTGGGGATTTAGCTCAGTGGTAAAGCACTTGCCTAGCAAGCACAAGGCCCTGGGTTCGGTCCCCAGCTCCGAAAAAAAAAAAAAAAAGAATGAAAGGGGGCCTTCTGCAGCAGTTATTCCAGAGAGAAGGGGCTCTTCTGAACTGAACAGTGCCAAAATACTGTGAGGATGCCAGAGATTATGCAGTTAGGAGCCTGCAGCCACCAGTGAAGACTGGTTCCCACAAGGCTCATCAGGGCCCAAAAGTTAAAAGTTTCGTATACAAATACTATACACATCTAGGAGGAGAACGTTAACTGTTGCCAGTGACAGAGTCTGCTGTAGCCAAGGCTGGCCTCAAACTTGCGAGGCTAGCCTGGGACAGTGGATCCCTGGGCATCTATCCTGTAAGTGC
This sequence comes from Rattus rattus, assembly GCF_011064425.1. NCBI lineage: Eukaryota > Metazoa > Chordata > Mammalia > Rodentia > Muridae > Rattus > Rattus rattus. The sequence continues at coordinate 267,436,024 of NC_046154.1, forward strand.
TAGGATGGTAGGTGTGTACCAGCTTGAGAGGGGTACTTGTCTCGTGAAGAAAGGTGAAAGCTGAAGCACATCCCGTTATCCAAGTGGTCAAACTCTGTGCCACCATTTTGTGCCTCTGGGTGTGGTGTAGCAGGAAGAACGCATTACCTATCCTGTGTAGTTCCTACCCACCCCCCAAAAAAATTATGATCGAAATTACTAATTAAAAGTAGTCAGGTAAACTGGAGATGGTGAGACACAGACAAGATAACTGGCCTGCACTGTAGGGTGAAAGACAGACAGACAGACGGACAGACAGACGAGGGGGGTGGCGGTGAAAGAGCATTTGGAAGAGCACAGATGTGGCCAGATGTTACCATTTGACCAACTGGTAAACCTAGATGGAGAGTAAGCTGTTCGCTGTGCTATTCTCTCAAAAATTGTATTAAGTTTGAAAGTTTTCCAAATAAAAGCCTTGGAAGAAAAACAAAGTGGGCTGTCATGGTTAAGTTTTCAGTGTTACTTTCTAAAGCTAACTTTAAACTTTAAAGAACCAAAATGCAAAAAAGATGATTGCCCTTCTACTTAATTAAATATGGTTAAGACCTAGGCGTAGGCACATTCTGCTTCATCAAAGAGGCTCCTGCATTTGAAACTATGTAGCTGGAAGACTGAACGTGTAGTGTGAAGTGCATGTAAGACATTGCAATATAGCTAGGTGGTCTGAAAGTACACGCTTTGGCCAGAAGAGCTCTGAATTCAGATCTGAACTTGAGTACATTTGAGTGCCCTCTGTGGCCGACAGCTAAGCACTCCACCCTTCCCATCCTAGCAGTCTCACAGTAAACTAGTAACATTCGCAGACTGTCTCTACAGCTGGTTGTGTCGTGTAGATCCCTGAGTAAATATTCAGGAAACATTTGGTAAATAATATTAACTGGTTGGTTTCAGTGGCATGAGTGTGTGTGTGTGTGTGTGTGTGTGTGTGTGTGTGTGTGTGTGTGTGTGTTAAGTGTACATGCTTGTGGAGGCCAGAAGTCAGTATCAGGTGCTTTCCTTATCTCGCTCCATATTATTCTTTGAAACAGGATATTTCAAAGAGCTTGGAGTTTACCAATTCGTCTAGACCAGTGTGTGTAAAAGTAACTTTTATTTTCCAGATGTAATTGTCCTCTCAGAGGCTTAGTGCTGAAATGGCTCACCCTTTCTAGTTCTTTCTGAACTCTGGCTGGGTGGTTCAACTCAGCTGTTCTAGGTCCAAATTCCGCTCCAAGCTGACTGATTCAAACTGGCTTCTCTTGACTTCTGACCGAATTGCTCTGCATGGTCTCAAACTAACTCTGGCAATCTGTTCTAATCTCCTTGCTCCTTACCATGCTCTGGCTTTTCCTTCACCTATAACTTGTCTCTGTAAAACTGGGACAAGTTATAGGTGAAGGAAACCTTGCCTTGCTTCTCTTTCCTGTCTGTTCTCTGGAGAATTGGACGTATCCTATCTCTGACTCATTCTATCAGATCTTTCTCTGATTTGTCACTTTGTCTGCAACTCAAACATGAGTGCTTCCTTCTACAAACTAACTTTACTTTTATTGTCTTGGATTAAAGGTGTATATTAAGGGCATGTCAATATTCCAGCCAGAGGAATTAAAGGTGTGTACTCTTGCAGGAGGGATTAATGGCGTGGTGTACTAAGGGCATGGCTGTACTCCAGGCAGATCACACGGGTGTGTAGGTCTTTGGATGTGATCTCTTTCCAGAGCAGCCGCTGCCATCATCATCATCATCATCATCACCACCACCACCACCACCACCACCATCATCATCATCATCATCATCATCATCATCATCATCATCATCATCGGCAGCTCCTTTTCTGCTGTCTTTGCTCCTTGTTGGTGTCTTTCCTGGCTCTTACAGTCCCTTTCCTTCCCTGTCCTTAGGAGGCCCCGTGGCATAGTCAGAAGCAGATATGAGGTGCAGAGATGATCACCGATTTTCATATGAGCTCTCCTCGTGTATTAGCCTTTTTTCTTGCTTTTCAGGAGATTCGAAGCCCTACTTCAGACCGGAAAGAGCCCCACTTGTGAACTGCTGTTTGACTGGGGCACCACGAACTGCACAGTGGGCGACCTTGTGGATCTTCTGATCCAGATTGAGCTGTTTGCCCCTGCCACTCTCCTGCTGCCAGGTAAATGGGTGTGTCCAGAGCGTGAACAGCTGCCTGGAGTGCCGAATGGCAGACACAGAATCGGTTTATTGTTTCGTGTCATGCACAAACCAGACATTTGAGTCCGTTCCTCCTGCCAGCTCCCCCTAGCTTTTAACATTCCGGATACCTCATGCTGTGGACCATGCTGCTCAGGTGATGGACGCTCAAGGATTAGCCTGACCCCATCAACGTCAGGTGGGAGGGTATTTAAAGGGATGCAGAACACAGCCTGTAAGGATTTATTCTTTGGAGAGGTGTCTCTCTCTCCACTCCATTCAGCTTCACCTTGACAAGACTCTCTTCATGGCTTCCTTACACTGCGTCCCAGTGTGTTAGGATGGTTCTTCCCTCCTCATTACCTCACTGCTTTCTCCCTCTGACACACCAGGGGATCTCAACCATTACTGTGTGAAGAGTCTCCTAAAGTTCTTGTGGAGATTCCTGGACTCGGTGCCACACATCCTTAATGGGAGTCACAGCACTGAGTTTGATATCTAAGATGTTCTTTGTTCTCCCCCCACCTCTTTGTGTGTGTTTGTGTGTCAGTGTTTGTGTGTGTGTGTGTGTGTGTGTGTGTGTGCGTGTGTGTGCGCGCGCCAGTGTGTGTGTCTGGGTGTAGCCTGTGTGTGTCAGTGTGTCAGTATGTGTGTCAGTGTGTGTGTGTGTGTCAGTGTGTGTGTGTGTATGTGTGCTTGTGTGTATGTCACTGTGTGTCAGTGTGTGCCAGTGTATGTGTGTATATGTCAGTGTGTGTCAGTGTGTGTCAGTGTGTGTGTGTGTCAGTGTTTGTGTGTGTGTGTGTCAGTGTATGTGCATTTGTGTGTGTGCCTGTGTGTGTCAGTGTATTTATGTGTGTGTCTGTGTGTGTAAGTTTTGGTGTGTATCACTATGTGTGTGTTAATATGTGTGTCCGTGTGTGTCAGTGTATGTGTGTGTCAGTGTGTGTGTTTGTGTGTATGTCAGTGTGTGTGTTTGTGTGTGTGTGTCAGTATGTGTGTGTCAGTGGGGGTGTGTGTGTCAGTGTGTGTCAGCACGTGTGTCAGTGTCTGTGTTTGTGTGTTTGTCAGTGTGTGTTTGTGTGTGTCTGTGTCAGAATGTGTGTCAGTATGTGTGTGTCAGTATGTCAGTGTGTGTGTGTTTGTGTGTTTGTCAGTGTGTCAGTGTGTGTTTGTATGTGTCTGTGTCAGAATGTGTGTGTCAGTGTGTGTGTTCGTGAGACATTATCTCATGTAGCCCAGACCGACCTTGAACTTACTATGTAGTCAAGACCAAAGTTGAACTTGCTCCTCTTGCCTCCTCCAGAGTGCTGGGGTTTCAGGTGGGCACCGCCATGCCTGCTGGTTCTCTACTCTTAAATGAGCAGTATCTCCTAATTCCCTAATGGCCCTGAACCACTCTCGTAAACAATGTCACTCTGCCTATTCATTTTTATCACAGCCCCACAGCGTCTTACTGAGGTATCTTCCTGTGTTTCATGAGGATGTAGGAACAACGTCTGGAAGCTGAATATGAGTTCTTCTTTGTCATAGTTATGACAACATGACCACGGCGACTCATATAAGGGAAAAACGTTTAATTGGTGCCAGCTTGCAGTTTCAGGAATTTAGCCCATTATCATCATGGCTGGAAGCACGGTGACACACAGGCAGATGAGATCCTGGAGAGGTAGCTGAGCGTTCTACATCCAGACCAGCTGGCAGAGAGAGAGAAACTGGGCCTGGCTTGAGCATCTGAGACCTCAAAGCCCGCCCCCAGTGACATGATTCCTCCAGGAAGGCCACACCTACCCATAGCGCCACTCCCTCTGAGCCTATGGAGGCCATTTCTCATTCAAACCACGGCACTGTCTTTTCACACAACTTCTTCTTCTCTTCTTCTTCTTCTTCTTCTTCTTCTTCTTCTTCTTCTTCTTCTTCTTCTTCTTCTTCTTCTTCTTCTTCTTCTCCTCTTCCTCCTCTTCCTCCTCCTCCTCCTCCTCCTCCTCCTCCTCCTCCTCCTCCTCCTCCTCCTCCTCCTCCTCCTCCTCCTCCTCCTCCTCTTCTTCTTCTTCTTCTTCTTCTTCTTCTTCTTCTTTTTTTAACATCCAAAGCTTTTTTATTAACAGTAAGAGCCAGGATTAGTTTTTGTAGCCTCGGCTGGTCCTTTGGCCTCTGGCACGCTCGAACTTCCGGCCCTCGGAAGGAACATGGCTTTGGTGTGGCTGTGTGGAGTTCCTGGGGCCTTGCCAAAGTGCTGGTACACCTCTCAGTCCTTCGGAGGACCAGACAGGAGCACAGTGCCTCGGCCCTTGGGAGACTCCAGGGCCAGCTGGTCGAAGGTCAGGATCTTACTCCCGGCCTTGAGGATCCGACTTCGGGTCTGGTTGCTCCCCCTCAGTGCACACACCTTCAGCTTGGGCACTTCCAGAATCCGCACAACTTGTGACCGTCCCCACAACCACCGCAGTTTTGTTCTCCCTACCAGGAAGCTTCATCTTCCAGATCATTCAGGACAGGGACAGAGGTGGGCGGTTAGCGTGGCTCATAAATAACCTTTTCAGCACAACCCTATTGAAGGTGGAATTGGTCCGTCTGTCCAGAAACCTGTACAGCTTGACCAGCAGCCGCAGGTAGATGTCCTGGCTCTTGGGCTCCTTGCACCAAACCTTTCGGTCCTCATGGCAGCGAATGTCAACACCCATGACGGTGTCTCCCGCTCGGCCAGGTCCAGCTTCACACAACTTACTCACGCAGAAACTAATCCTGTCTTCTTGTTCGACAGATGCTGTTCCCCAAGCCGTCCACAGCCTACCTCCTAGAGAAGCAGCAACAGTGGCGCAGGCACACAGGCCCTGCCAGGAAAAGAACAGGGCAACCGTAACGCCTGCGCCTGCGCAGAAGCAAGAACCCAGCTGCGAGCCGCCCGACTCCTCCAGTCCAGGCCATCAAAGTGTAGAATTCAGCGACACTCGTACGTAACACTGCCTGTTCCTTTCCACTGGTGGGTCTGCCTTTGCGGTGATTTAAAGTTAGCCTCTCTCTGTCTGCGCAGCGGGCGGTGGCGCACTGGCAGCATCCTTCGATGTTTGCTCTCACTTAAGTTTATCACGTACCGTCTTCCTTGCATCCGTTGCTGTTCCTCCAGTAACTTGAGGCAACGGGACATGCGTGCAGGCACAACTGAGAAAGGAGACAAGTAGTTGTGGTGCTGTGCACCTGTGCTCCCCACACTTGGAAGGCAGAGGCTGGGAGGTCAGAAGTGTGAGGACAGCTTTGTCTGGACAGCAAATTCAAGGCCAACCTGGTCTATATGATACCGTGTCTCAAAACTAAATACATAAGACAATTTTTAGGTGTCACTAGTGCTTTGGGGGAATAGAGTGGACTTAGTCAAATAAGCATTTTAGGTAGGGGTAGAGTGTTTGATACAGAATCACCAAGGATAATTGCCATAATGACGGTTACAGTCCGTATTTCATGTGAGCATGAGTGTGTGTGTCTGTGTATGCGTGTGTATGTGTGCGTGTGTGTGAAGTCGTCACATTGAGAAAATGTCAGCTATTAAAGCCACGTTTCCTCACGCAAGCATCCTTTCCCTGTTGTGTCAATGCCGCAGGATTTTACAGTTTCTCATTTTATGAACTGAAGAGCATCACGAATGACTTCGATGAGCGACCTGTGTCTATCGGGGGCAACCGAATGGGAGAGGGGGGATTTGGAGTGGTGTACAAAGGCTGTGTGAACAACACAACCGTAGCGGTGAAGAAGCTTGGAGCAGTAAGTTGTCTCCCCTCCCCCCCTCAGAACGAGCTGCCGGCCACCCTCACGGGACTCGTTGTCCCGGTGATGACTCTCTCCAAGTAGACCCATCCTAGGCTGGCGCCTCTCTCATGTAGGAATCTATGGAGGCTTCTGAAGCCTACCCCTAGAGAAGGGAATAATCTCATCTGTGATGGGGACAGAGTCACAGGGTGAGGTTAAGAAACCTTCCACTACAATGGCTCATACATAGATTAAAAGAAAGATAGTGAGGAAATTGTATTGAATACTTTCGTATGACCTGTCCCATTTAGAAATAATGTTAGGTGCCACTGAGGTAGCTCAGTAGGTAAAGGCACTTGCCAGTGAGCTTTATAATCTGAGTTTGCTCCCTGGGACCCACAGGGTAGAAGAGGAGAATTGACTCCTATGCATTGTTGTTCAAGTGTGTGTGTGCACATGCATACACACTAAATAAATAAATGTAATTCAAATATATATATGCATATACAGTTACACACACACTAAATAAATGTAATTCAAAAATATATATGCATATACAGTTATACACACACACTAAATAAATGTAATTCAAAAATATATATGCATATACAGTTATACACTAAATAAATGTAATTAAAAAATATATATGCATATACAGTTATACACACACACTAAATAAATGTAATTCAAAAATATATATGCATATACAGTTACATACACACACACACACATATATATATATATGTGTGTGTGTGTGTGTGTGTGTGTGTGTGTGTGTGTGTGTGTGTGTGTGTGTGTTTTTCTGGGTAATCTTGTCTGTCCTGGAACTCGTTCTGAAGACCAGACTGGCCTCAAACTCACAGAGATTCTCCTGCCTCTGACTCCAGAGTGCTGGGATTAAAGGTGTGCGCACCATGCCTGGCAAAAATAATATATTTTTAAAATACATATTATGGGAAAAAGGAGCTTCCTTGTCTGTCCTTGGTTCCCGTTTCTGTAAGGGTTTTTACTTGTAATTTCTGATTAACTATATTATCAGTCTGTGGTTATATCTTTAATATGTCAATAGTGCACCTGCATGGACAGCATAGGCGCCCCTTGTCAGTTCTGTTGCGGTGGCTTTCATAGGATTTGATCCTCTTTTTCCGCCCGCATCTGCTTTCATCTGGTTACACAGAATTCTTTTAAAGATTCCTCTGTGGTGAAGTTTTCTATTTTGTGGGAAGGGCAAGGCCCTCCTGGTCTGAGTCTGGATGTTGGCAAATGGTTGGCCTTTAGCTAAAACCAGTTTGTGTAAAAGGCCCAACCTCTGTTTCCTCATCCCCGGTGACTGCAGCTGGAGTCCCCTGCTCCCCTAGAGAGACCCTTTACCAAGATTAACTCACTGTCACCCGAGGTCTTGCTATGCATAATAAACACCCTGAGTATCTGGGTTGCCCATGTGGCTCCATTTTACCTGACCCCACCTTCACGTTACTTATGTCTGTCTGTCCTTCTCAATCTCCTGTAGCTCCCTATCAGATTGGCCCAAGCATCCTGACCATGGCAGGACACTATTTCCATTTCATTTACTGTACTCTTATTGAACCCCGGGCCTTGTATAGGTTGGGACAGCACTGACCACTGAGCTACACCCCAGCCCTCTTAATGTCTCGCTCGGAGCAAAGATCAAGTTGCAGAGGGCACCCTTGAACACACTCTGTGAGCCAGGCAGGCCACGAACTTAACGTTCTCGGGCCTCAGCCTCCCACGTATGTGGGACTACACTTCTACACTACAAGACCCGGTTCGCCATGTGGTTTTTGAAGTAAGCAAGTCAGCCGAGGACTCCTGCTCTCTCTCTCCCCCTTCCAGTCACGAGGCTGTCATGCCGTGTTACAATATATACTTTTATCTTCACAGATGGTGGAAATCAGTACTGAAGAACTAAAGCAACAGTTTGACCAAGAAATTAAAGTAATGGCCAAGTAAGTGTTGATTTTCCAGTGCGGCCTGGGGCGAGGTGACGGCATAGGGCAAGGGACCTGGCTTCTCCACAAAGGGCAGACTGAAGTGTTTAAAGGATTGAGACAAACACTGTCGATTCTCCATGACCACACATTCTCACACGCCTGCACATTGAGGGCAGTCAGGGTTTTAAAATCACAGCAGAGTTACACAGGATTCCAAGCGTTTCCCATTCTCAGGGTTCCCGTCCCAAGAGTTCCTGACAGATCCGTGGTAGTGATTTAAGAAAAAGGAAAACCTATTTATAAATCCAAGACTGATGGCACACTCCCGTAATCCCGGTACTTGGGAGGTTGCGGTGGGAGGATGGTGAGTTCAAGGATACCCTGTGCTTGCGTTGCAAATTCCAAGACAGCCTGAACTATGCAGGAAGACCCTGTCTCAATAATAAATAAATAAATAATAAATAAATAAATAAAAAATATTTATAAAATGGCAGCCCCTCAGAGAAGCTAGAACCCACAGAAACCTAGGGAAATGCCATATGTGGAAATGTTGAGAGTATATTGATGCAGAGTGACCGAATCCAGTTTTTTCCGACTCTCCACAGTAGGGATACAGGTGAAGGTTAATGAAATGAAACAGGTGGGCCTCCACCTACTTTATAGGTAATAGAAACTCAACAACTATTAACTGTTTCTACTTTTAAAAATGCAAATTCGGGCAGGAGAGGTGGCTCAGTGGTTAAGAGCACTGCTCTCCCAGAGGTCCTGAGTTCAATTCCTAGCAACCACATGGTGGCTCACAACCATCTGTAATGGGATCTGATGCCCTCTTCTGATGTGTCTGAAGACAGCTACAGTGTGCTTATATATAATAAATAAATATATCCTTTTTTTAAAAAAAAATGCAAATTCAGTGGAAACAATTTATCGATTTATTTACACCTCTGAGGGTATTCCTTTTATACAAGGGTATACAGAATTATAGATGGCTTGGAATGAGGAAAATGAGTAATGGGACATCTCTCGTGTGCCATATGTGCTTCAGGTATTCATTAATTCTCGCAGCATCTATGTTGCGTGATCCTGTTACACGGTACCATGTTCTGTATGCAGGGAAGCCTGAAGCTGAGGTTGTCATCATGCCGTGCACCACATGTCCAGAAGGTGGCAGCACTGTGCTTTCGGATGAGGCCTGCGGCTTTGTTAACTCCGTGGCTTTTGTACTCACTTCTCTCAAGTGTACAAAAAATAAAAAATAAAAAGCAACCTAGATTGGGGACAAGTATGTGATTAAAGATCATAAATAATGAAGTTAAATATGGGTGAAGGTCGTTCCTACAAAGCAGTGCCTCTGGTCTGTTAGAGTTCTGTTACGTTACAAAGTTTCCAGATCTTGCAAATGCCCTGGGCAAAGATGGGCATCAGCCTCCCTCGTCCTGAACTAACCCGTCTCAGGTTCCACTGATCTGATCAAGCCCTGTCTACAGAACTGGGAACCGTTTGTTTCTGTCGTGGGCCGGTGTCACAGAAACCAGACCATTTTACAGGAAAGAACCAACAATTCCAAGGAGCATGTTAGCAGGTTGCGAGCATGCACCATATTGTTATACGATGTATCTGTGAATAGATACATAGATGCAGACAGGCGTCTCCTAGGTCTTCCCACTAAAACTCTTACTTATTATGACAGTTGCGCCACGGTGTCTCTTGTCACAGGTGTCAGCACGAAAACCTGGTGGAACTGCTGGGCTTCTCCAGCGACAGTGACAACCTGTGCTTAGTGTATGCTTACATGCCCAATGGTTCCTTGCTGGACAGACTGTCCTGCCTGGTAAGTCCCTTGTGACCCACTGTCTCGCTCTCTGTTCCTGTATCGGATTGCTAATGATCACATCCGGTCGGGACTTAAACCACATTAAATTAGCATTTCCACCTCTCTGTAAAACGCCGTAGTCCGCGTGTTGACCGGTATTGCCCGCTTAAGATGCAGAAGCGCGGGTCAAGGCTGGATGTGGAGGACATTCTGGCGTGTTTTTATATTCAAGCAAGGTGTGCAGAGTCCGTTTGATCTTAATTTGGGGTTCTTTCCTTTAGCAAACTTTTAAAAATTGTAACCCTAAATGCTTAGTCATGCAGCCCTTTCATCGGTTGCCCCCCCAGATAATTTTGTAATGTGTTTCCTCTGGACTTTTTTATTCCCAAGGATGGAACGCCACCGCTTTCCTGGCACATGAGATGCAAGATTGCTCAGGGTGCAGCAAACGGCATCCGTTTTTTGCATGAAAATCATCATATTCACAGAGATATTAAAAGGTAAGTCTACCGCCAGCAATGCCGGGAGGCCATCTTTAAAGAATAATCTTCTCTTTCTTTCGTTTGCTCTTTGCCTGTGTGTCTGGATTTGCAGTGGCTGGAGGGTCCCCCATCACTGGAAAACCCTCAGCACAGCAGACACCTATGATCCCCAGTGTTGTGAGAGCATCATGACCTGCCTTTCCTGAATCACCTTCAGCCTCCGTGGATACTTTTAGTCCTCCCCACTCTTGTTATTTACCTATGTATAGGTGCTGTGCATGATAAGGTTAGCAGCTGTAGCTCAGAACAGAGTTCAGCGTCAGTCAGATGATCACGAAAACAACCAGAGTTTCAAGTGTTATGTAGCGCTCGCTCAGTGTTGGTATGAAGAAGGGTTTTTGGAAGGAGCGATGTTTAAGCTGAGACCTGAACCATAAGAAAGCAGTTGGAGGGTTGCTGTGTCGAAAGTAAGAACATTCTGGAAAGAATAAGTGTATAGGATGGACTACTGTTCATATAAGAAGGAATATGAAGGGCTGGAGAGACGGCTCAGTGGTTAAGAGCACTGACTGCTCTTCTAGAGGTCCTGAGTTCAAATCCCAGCAACCACATGGTGGCTCACAACCATCTGTAATGGGATCCAATGCCCTCTTCTGGTGTGTTTGAATATAGCTACAGTGTACTCACATATGAGAGAGAGAGAGAGAGAGAGAGAGAGTGAGAGAGAGAGAGAGAGAGAATATGAATATGAAGGCATGATGAGTCACCGTCACCGAAAGTGAAATGATTACAGTGTGACTGGTGTGTAGGAAGTGTCAGGTAGGAGGCATGAGAGGAACTTAAAAAGATGACTGGGGACCCTGGTCCTATAGTGCCTAGCCAACCAAGGCAAGGGTAGGATCGTAAATGTAACTGGTTGCTGTTGAAAGCTGTATGACAGCAGCCCAGTATTCAAGTTTGGTGAGTCCCTTCTAGAGCGGAGCAGTTTAAAATGACTGATTTAAAAGTGATTGGTTAGATTGCTATAGACATCTTGGTAGACAGAGTTCACATGAGTAGAAGCAGGCAAAGAGGAACAATGAAGATATCTTAGCTGTAGAGGGCCCAGGAAAGGGCTTTTTGGTAAGGACCGTTGAACTTACAGCATCCACAGTTGCGTTCTGGGAATGACTGTGGAATGACTCACCTGAATAGAAAGGACTGGAAGGGGTCTAGCCTGGGGTGTGCCTAGGAGAGGTGCACATGCTGAGTTTGAAATTCTTTTGAGGCACGGAAGTATAGAGGCTTAGCAGACAGCATGATATATATGGTCTGAGCTGAACATATCAATGTGTATTTATACACTTGTATAAATGTATATAGCACTCGTACGGTCCTGATGCTTGAAGGGCTATCGTGCAGTCAAGGAAAGATTCAGCCTAAGGGCCCAGGATTAAATCCCAAGGGCTCCTAAGACATAATCCCCAAACAAAGGGGAGCAACAGTCTCCAAAAGACACCTAATAGGTTATACAAACCCAGAGGTAGATGAAAGCCTGCATGTGGAGTGTTGGGAGTGTACTGTCTCCAAAATAAAGTAAAAGTTTGCCAAGACGGGTGCAGAAGAAAGTTAACCCATTGGGTCAGTGGTGACTTTCCAGTTAGGAATGGAGTTGGAAGTGGGCTGTATGGAGGAGAGAGTGGAAGGAAGAAACCTAGGAGGGAAACATAAACAGGCATTTGGTGCTATTATCTGATGTTGTGACACCTGAAGCAGATATGTTTAGGAAACCTTTAGGATGGCCAAGGCCAGTGAGTTCTTACAGAGCCATAAGAAAGATCTAAAGATAAGAGGAAAAGGTTACAATGGAGAAGAACTAGACAATCCATAAACTAAGGTGTTGGAGAAGAGAGGGCTGGATCGGAGGCTACCCCGTCTCTGTGTCTTACGTAGTGGGAAAATGCCCAAGGTCTCTTCCGCTCTTCCTGTGTATTCTATGTCGTGCCATTGCAAGGTTTGCTGGGTGTGCCTAAAAATTCTGCACTTCCCATCTATTCCCAAGATTCTAGACTTCTGTTAACTTGATCAACTTTACTCCAAGCCCCGCTTCTCGATAGAATGAGTTTGTACTAGGCCTCAGCCATTCACGACCACACGGCCAGGTTAACGTCCTAAGAGGCATATTTGATAACATCAGTCACCTGTTGAGATAAATATTGTGACATCCCGGCCGCAGGTTCAATGCCCACCTCTGTGCTTATGTTCCTGAATGAAAGACACACACACTGCCTTTATACGTTAATACGCCTTAGACAGCTCAATAGCTGGGCCACTGCCTAACCTCCACATGGTTAATCCCAAGTTATTACTCACTAATTCTATGTTCTACCTTGGCTGATCTAGACCCAGAGGGCTGTCCCACTGGGTCACACTCTGGACTGCGCTCTCCCAGCTCCTTCACAAGGTGGCCAGGCCTCTCTGTCCTGCAGTCTTCTCAGGCATGGCAACTCTCCTCTCCTCCACACTCCTTCTCTCCCTCCTCCTGGTCCCAAGCATAGGAATCCTAAAATCCCGCCTCTGTCTGCCCTGCCCAGCTATTAGCTGTTGGCATCTTTGTTTACCAATCAGAACCCACTGGGGGGCAGGTTCCCAGAAGCTACTGCAGACACTCTCATACAAACAGTTTTGGGGGGACATTTTAGCATTCGTAATACAAGCAGCTACAGTCGCCCAGTGTAAACCTGAAGCGTGTCCCAGCGCTCTGTATAAAGTCCAGATTCTCTCTGTGTGGTCCATGGTTTCTTGAGTGACCATGGACACCGCATAGTCTGTGCTTCAACCACCTGCTGAATGCCTTTCTTCCCTCCTAGAGCCATCCACTTCAGTCTAATAACTCTTTCAGGGTAAGCATGCTTCTCACCTGCTCTTCACAACCCTTCTTGAGTCACCTGATCAGAAGCATCCTCTCAGCCTTCAGCACTGAACATTACTATCATGTGATCTTCGTTGGTTTTTTTTTATAAATTGTTCCTATGCCCCTGTCACAAACTGGTCTGTGGCTCCCCCTCTCTCTCCCCTGTTAAGTATTCAAGTTAAATACTAAAAACTACAGGAACCCTCAGGAAGAAAATACATATAAATGAATGCATGCGGTAAATGGATGAAGATCTTTTAGCTCTGTATAGTCTTTAAGATTCCAGGGAGTACAGCGTGGCGTGAAGGCACGTTTCTTTTATCCTAGCATTCCCGGGGCAGATGCAGGCAGACCTCTGTGAGTTCAAGGTCAGCCTGGTCTACATAGTGAGTTCCAGAGCTGTCTCAAAAATGTGTGTGTGTGTGTGTGTGTGTGTGTGTGTGCGTGCGCGCGCGCGCGTGCATGTGCACGCCCATCTCAGAAGGTACAAAGGAAGGACAGGTGAAAGATAAAAAAATGGCAGTGGTTTGGTTAAAAATTTGTTCCTAAACGTACTGAGAATCATTAGGAAAGGAGTCAAGAAGTTACCTTTGACTCATCTCAAACCCTGACACAGAAAGACAAATATCACATGTTCTCACTCATTTCTAGAAACTTATCTCAGAGGACTTTGGAACGCAGGAATGTTTGACAGGGAGGTCAGGAGGGGCGATAGAAACGTCATTAGACAAGGTTGAGCCATGGCTTCTGAGTCCTCCTCAGCTCAGTAGAACTATAGGCTAAGACAGCCTGTGAGAGCTCTGTGTGTGGCCGTGAGAGAGAACACAGAATCCCAGCACATCAAAATGGCTATGACTGTAGGGACTGATGTGCTTCCAAGCCCCATGTGACTCTTGGATGCTGTGGACAAGACTGAGCTGTCATGATGTACTACGTAAGGCATGCAAATATACCCCATTGGAAAGTTAATTCCCAAAAATGGTGCCTTTGACTTAGGAATATAGCTCGGTAGTAAAGCCACTGCCCAGCTTCAGTGAAGTTGTGGGGTACTTAGCCACCAGAACCACTTAAAGAAAGTTTTAAAGAGAAAAGCGCCATTTGGAAGGCTTTGTGTGCTATTACTAGTAAAGAGCTGTCTGTGACGTACTGAAAATACACCTCCCTTAAGAGGAAATTTTATTATGTTTTTATTCCCTCAAACATCTCTCTCCAAGATACAAAAAGGAAAGCAATTATTTTTCTCTTGCTGTCATCTGAATAATTGACTGATTTAAATATATTTCAGTCTGCTCTACTACACATATATGATGACACACAATGTGACTGCGTGTGTGTGTGTGTGTGTGTGTGTGTGTGTGTGTGTGTGTGTGTATGTGTTACATATACCTCTTCCTAAGAACCTGTTGGACATCCTAGGTAAGAAGAATGTTTTCTACCTTCAAATTTAATTTCTTTTCCAGTGCAAATATCTTACTAGACCAAGACTTTACTGCTAAAATATCTGACTTTGGGCTTGCACGGGCTTCCGCGAAGCTTGCACAAACGGTCATGACCAGCCGAATTGTGGGCACAACGGCTTATATGGCGCCCGAAGCTTTGCGAGGAGAAATAACACCCAAATCTGACATCTACAGCTTCGGTGTGGTACGTGATCACCGTCTTTGTTGTTTTGCGCGTATTTCTACAGTGTGTGTAGGTGTACATGCCACAGCATACGCACAACAAGGGCCTGAGGGTAGCTTTCGGGAGCCAGTTCTCTCCTTCCACCCCGTTGGTTCCAGAGATCAAATGCAGGTCGCCAGGCTCGGTGGCAAGTGCCTTTACTTTGCTAAGCCATCTTTCCAAACAATGATCGTTCTTTTTAAGTCGTGAATTAAGTTAGAATATTTTAGTGCGTGTCTCTTTTTTCCCTCTCTTATATAAATTGTATAAACTATTCACGTTAGCCTCTAGTTACACCAGAAAGTTTACGAGCGACTCCCAATATGTAAAAAGTTTGAGTTGATTTCTTTTGAACAACTGCAAGAAAACACTGTCTCACCCGTGAATCCAAATGAAACTTAAACTGAGCCAGTGCACAAAGTTAATCGTGTCACATAAGGCAGGCTTCTTTTCTCTTCCCCTTTCTGTCATTTTATAATCTAAGAGCCGGAGGCAGAGAATTCGGGGTAAGATCACTGAAGCTATGTCTTCGTCGTCTTAGTTCTCCACATGGGTCTCATTTATGGGACCTTCACTCCACCACAATGCTAAGGCACAGTGTTGCGAAAGTGTGGCTACTGGTTAGAGAACAAGAATCTCCTGAGGGCCCTGTAAGACACTGGAACCCTGGAAACTCCCAGAACAGATGTTGAGTAGAACTTCCGTGACCCTGTGACCCGCCACTATCTGTGCTCCAGGCCGCTGGTTAGCACAAGAAAGCCTCGCTTGGGAGGTTCAAGTCCCTGCGCTCAGTCCCTGCTCCTTTTCATTTTGACTTGGTGTCCCCAGTGTTCTGCTAATGGATCCCTTTGCCCTCCTAGGTTTTATTGGAGCTGATAACCGGACTTGTGGCTGTGGATGAAAACCGTGAACCTCAACTACTAGTTAGTAGCTCACTCCTTTTCGTCAGTCTGCTCTCTTGCCTTCATGGTCTTTGATGTGGGTAAATCTGGCACATAGGAACGGCATTTCCTGACATAATACTGCCTGTGTGTACTCACACTGACAGAGCACAATGTATTCCCAATCTTGGGTTTGCCTAAAATTGTGTGTGTGTGTGTACAATTTATTTATTATATATAAATACACTGTAGCTGTCTTCAGACACACCAGAAGAGGGCATCAGATTCCATTACAGATGGTTGTGAGACACCATGAGGTTGCTGGGAATTGAACTCAGGACCTCTGGAAGAGCAGTCAGTGCTCTTAACCGCTGAGCCATCTCTCCAGCCCAGCCAGACTGTATTTGTGAATCCTGAAAAGGTCATCCATATATTCTTTGTCCTTGTGTCTTTGTGGGCAAAATGAGAAGAAAGTTTATTTACCCATAGTTTATGACTTTCCAGTATATTACAGTCTGTGGTGTAGAAGCCCTGAGTGGTGAGACCGCCTTCAGGTCATGGGGGCGGGGGGGGGGGAATCATAGCTTCTGTTTGCTTCTGCATATGAATATAAATGCCAGTAAAAGCTCTTTATTTCATCATGGGGAGTTTATTTGCAAAGTTAAAACGCTTCCCTCCTGTCCCCCCTTTCCTAGCCTTCCAACTTTTATATTGAACATTCGATTGATAATTTATAAGTAGATGAGCTAAATGGTAAGTAAACTATGAATAAATTATGCTATGTCACATATATATATTTAAAAATATCTAAAGATACATATCATATATAAATGTTTCTCAAAATTAACAACTGTATTCCTCTTATTCTAATTTACTCCTAGGCACTAATAGAGCAGAACAGTATGAACAGTTCAGACAGTAGATATACACTAGATTGTGCCCCAGAATTAGGGTAGACCATCAGGAGGCTTGACTGCCTTGTTCAGTCTTGGCACCAGGGCTGGAGAGATGGCTCAGCAGCCAGGAGCTCACAGGGCTTTACCAGAGTTCAGAGTTTAGTTCCCAGCATACACGTTAGGTGCCTCGTAACTGCCCATCACCCCAGCTCCAGGGGCTGATGCCTCTGACCTCCACAGGCACCCACACACACAGACAATTAAAACAGAACTTAGAAATGACAGCGAAAATCTTCATGCCAGCACTAATCCCAGTAAACCGTAGTGTGTGAGACTGTTACAAATGTCCACCATAAAACGGAGACATCCACGGTCTGCTGGGAATGTAATGTTAAAACAGCATATGTAGGGCTGGAGAGATGGCTCAGTGGTTAAGAGCACTGACTGCTCTTCCAGAGGTCCTGAGTTCAATTCCCAGCAACCACATGGTGGCTACGACCATCTGTAACGGGATCCGATGCCCTCTTCTGGTGTGTCTGAAGACAGTAACAGTGTGCCTATATAATAATAAATAAATCTTTAAAAAATATCATATGTAATATAATTACTTTGGAAGATGTTTATGAGGATATTCTAACGGCATTCAAATTTATCAAATGGCTCTTGCCCAGTTTGCACAAGTCCCTCCACTGCATCCCTAGTACCAAAAAAGCAAAACAAACAAAGCTCTGCAGGACAAGGAGAGAGAGACGGGGTTGGGGTGATAACCCTTGCCTCACCAAGCCCGGCTTCTGTTTCAGGCAAGCTTGCCTATGGAAAGGCGTGCCTACATATACCTAGATCTTTCTCCCCTTCAGAATGTGCAAAAGCCACCACTTTGGCTTGGTGAGAATGAAATACAGGGTCTCTATGACTCATAAGTTTGCACAGCATCCTTTAGTAGCGAAAGTGTAAAACTCAGGAAGCATTAAACCTTTGAGTGCAGTATGGCTAGAAAGCCCTAAGATTGTAACCTGAATACAGCTAAGAGTGGTCTGTCAGGGAACCTTTTCACCATTGCCTGTGAGGTTCCACAATCCATCCCTTTTAGAAGACTTTTGGAATGTTAAGCACCACCCCTTACCCATAATCCTTTCTTTCAATATAAGTTTCTTTGAGCTACTACAAAATATACCATGAACTGGGTCTCTTAAAAAAAGAAATACAGTCTCTTGGTAGGAGCTGGAAGTCTGAAGTCAAAGTTTGGTAAGACCATGAGCGCCTTGAGAGTCCAGGAGAGACTACTCCCTGCCTCTTCAGGTTCTAGTGGCTTCTTGTAGCTTTGGCTTATAGACCTGTCACTGTGGTCTCTGGTGGTCAAATTTTCTCCTGGGTCTTTTTTCTTTCTCTCATGTGTGTGTGTGTGTGTGTGTGTGTGTGTGTGTGTGTGTGTGTGTGTGTGTGTGTGTGTGTGTGTACATATATATGTATGTGTATATACATACACTTGACATTGAAGTTAGAGCACGCATACTTGATTAACCCAGTTAATGTTTTATGGCACTGATAAAACACCATGATCCAGGCAACATACAGAAACAAAAAAGAAAAAAACGGTGTATTGGGACTTACAGTTCCAGAATCTTTTATGGCAGGGGGCTGTGGTAGCAAGTGGCGGGCATGGCTGCAGGAACAGGAAGTCAATGTCTTGCATCTTAAACCACACACACAAAACAGAGTGAACTGGGAACGGAGTAAAGGATTGAGCTCCCAAAGCCCGCCCCCTAGTGACGTACTTCCTCCATCAAGGCCACACCTCCCAAGCCTCTCAGAAAGCACCACGAATTGAAAACCAAAAGAGCTTAAGGGAACATTCCGTTCAAAGAGCTGCACTCAAGATGACCTCCCATTTCAGAGGTCTACAGAGATCATTTTCTTTCCACACGAGGTCATATTTATGGACTCCAGGAACCAGGACACAGACATGCACAGATCCATGTTTCTCCCATCTCCTCCTCATTCATCTCCCAATCTCCCGGTCCTTCTTTTCGATTCATCAGTCTGAGTCCCTGATGATAAGGACAGGGTGCCTGGAACCAGAAGGCGGAATTCTATTCTCAGACATACATCAAGAAACTGATGACTCTGAGCTGGCAAACACTGCCAACAAGAATAGGATTAGTTAGCTCATCCCAGAAAGACAAGAATTATAAAGCACATGCGAATAAAGCTAGTAAACCCGTAATGGGTGACTATGTATACGTTTCCTTACGTAACATCTGACCCGTACGGCTCCAATTCCTAATGGGGTTACAAAAAATACTGAGGTGAGTCGAAATAATTTAAATGTATATTCCAATTTCTTTAACTTTGAAGCATTTAACCGAGTTTTTATATCGTTTTCAAGCTGGATATTAAAGAAGAGATTGAAGACGAGGAGAAGACGATCGAAGATTACACAGACGAGAAGATGAGCGATGCGGACCCTGCGTCCGTCGAGGCGATGTACTCTGTTGCTAGCCAGTGTCTGCACGAGAAGAAAAACAGACGGCCAGACATTGCAAAGGTATTCCTTCCGCAGCCACGTACACAGTGAGGGGTGTGGCGCGCTATCCTTTACTAAGTATCCATTTCAAGGCATCTGAGTAACCTGGTTCTTTTGTTCTCTTTCTCTTTGAAAGGTTCAACAGCTGCTACAAGAGACGTCTGCATAAAACTAATGAAGTAAACATAGACGTTTTTACTTCCCGCCGTCCTGGGGACCGGAAAAGCACTTTGACACTGAGCTGCATCACCTGCCTGTTGTTTGCGTTTGTTTTTGTTTTTTCCTGAGCGCGCTTTGTCTTTAACGAGGCAGCATATTGCGCTGTACTGGTTAGTTGATGAATGTGTTGGCGTGGTAGCACTTGTCCCCGCCCACTTAGTACGGCGCTCATTTCAACCTTACCAGTGTACAATGAACTAAAGATTCAGGAAATCAGCCCAGTGCTTTACAGAGATGCTAGGGTTATTGGGGAGTGGAGGAGGTGAGGTAAGACAGGGTTTCTCTGTGTACCCCTGGATGTCCTGGAACTTGCTCTGTAGACCAGGCTGGCCTTGAACTCAGCAATCTGCCTGCCTCTGCCTACTTCATGTTGGGATTGAAGGTGTGTGCCTTCCAGCTGGGGATCGAGGTTTGAAGCTCAGCAAACCCCACTAGTAATTTCCTGCAAAGCTTTGGACCAGCTCTTAGCTACTATAAGCGTTAGTTTTGGCTTTTGTTTTTTGTTATGAACTTCGTGCTCCTGTAAATAGCTCCTCACCTATGTCCCTGTAAGGAACCTCTCCCCACAGTCCCTATAACCCCAACTAAACTCGTTGGTTCAACCATGTAGACGTGGGTGGAATCTACTCTTCAGTCTGTTACCGGGGTCCTATTTTGAATGAATAGATGTTTGCTTGTCTCCCCCAGAAACATTCACATACTTGGTACTCTATGTGGGGCATGACAGAACCAACGGTGAGTTGGGAAGGGGTATTCGCGTTGTCTCTGCAACGGACGATAAGACATGAAACTGAGGCCGAGCTGTCTGAGGGTAGAGCATTTAAGGGGGCATTTCAGACATCACTCTTCCCATGTGGCAGGAACAGTAGACCCCTCCCCCCCCCCGCTGTTATGTACCTCTCTAATGAAGGGAATCCGATGTTCTATACCCCAGTCCTGGAAGGCAGCACATATGGGATGGGGTCCTAAGCACCCTGTGGCATCAGTAAGACATGCCACTAAAGCTGAGCTGTCTGTCCAGCTTGCCTGTCTAAGAAGGGAATTACAATGAGAAAAAGGTGGAGATGGCTGTGTGTCCTCTGCACCCTCCCCTGAATTGGCAGGAAAGAGAGGAAAAATATAAGAATGAGTTTGGTGACACATGCCTTTCATCCCCAACACTTGGGAGGCAGATCCAGACAGATCTCTGTGAATTTGAGGCCAGCTAGGGCAACATAATCTCTCTCTCTCTCTCTCTCTCTCTCTCTCTCTCTCTCTCTCTCTCTCTCTCTCTCTCTCTCTCCCCCTCCTTCCCTCCCTCCCCTCCCTCCCCTCCCCTCTCCCCTCTCCCTCTCTCTAACTCTTGTTTTCTCACTCCTTCTCTCCCTCCCCCCTCTCTCTAACTTTCACTAACTCTTTCTCTCTCACTCTCTCTCCTCACTCTCTCAAAAAAGTGGTATAGTGATACAGTATGATAAAAACAAAAACAGAAAACCTCTTACATTCAAGAGAGATCGGAGCTTTTGCTAGACTTCATAGCCAATTAATAATGTACATTGAGGTCACTAAGACTGATATCCTACTGTGTGCTCAGCCTGTTTGTCTAACCAGCCTTTCAAAGAACAGTGTAGTAACCAACCTTACGTGCCTCGGATTCCCAGCCAAAGCTAAGGAGCAGCTCGAATCTCCTCTCTGTCCTACCACGCCCTGACCCTAGAGTGATTCGTGTGCTTTCTGTGTTAGGATAATCGTTTGCTGAAAACAGCGAATACAGGTTAAAAGCAACCTTACAAAATGAACACCCACAGCCACTGAAGACGACACATGGGTATTGCTCAACAAACAGTGGTGTATGTAAAACCGTTTGTATTGACTCTGCTGGGATCCGCTGGAGTCCGTGACTTAATCCCTTGTAAAACTCTGTTAACGATTTCTGCAAAGTCCTCATTCCTTCCCCCCATGTGATGTTTTCCATGCTTTCCAGCGTTGGTTAGGGACACACAGACACAGAGACCACACAAACAGATATACAGACATAGGACAGGACAACAGCATTTAGGCAGACACTGAGTCAGACTCATACAACAGGCAGACCGGGATGATGGAAGAGACAAGACAGCAAAGTAGAGAGCTCACATCTGGGCTCACCGTGGTTAAAGGACACCAAAGGGGAGTGCTGTGTTGATTTCTGTCCTTCATGCAATACCAACACGTTATTGGAAACTGAGTTTATCATTAGTCCATTCTACCCGACACAAGATGGACACGCTAGCTGGCTGTGACTGGAAGTAGAAGACTTAAAGAAAGTAAATTTTATGTGCATGCTAAGTAGTCCTCCTTGGGATCCCCAATCTTGGAATTGACAGGAAGAACTTGACATGGAGGAGGAGGAGGAGGAGGAGGAGGGAGGAATGGAAGAAATCCCTCAGGCACAATCTTTGATACAGAGGAAGGAAAAACATCCACAGTGCATGGGGACCTTGAGAATGACCCAGTAGTCTGCAATATTGTGCAACTAAACTCCATGAATCGGGAGATACTTTTAAATGAGGAATTAACCACATCCTTGCTCACAAAACTGTAGGACAAGGGTGCAAGTGGAACCGGCCTGGTGTTGTGGAAGGGCAGAAACTAACATAGCCCATCCAGCCCTGCTTATGACAAAAGTTACATACTCTGAGACAATGTGAGGGAGATCGCGCTCTGATTGGTGGCTCACAGGAGCTATCACAGATGCATAGTTTTCTCCAGCTGAGGGTCCCCTGACTATTAGAGGACAGTAGAGGAAAGATAGATGTTCTGGAAATAATCAGGCATGAGAGGGGCAGTGTCGTACACACAGTTCATTGTATCAGATAGGACCAGGACAGTTAAGAAAGGTTGATTCAACAGTTACCTTGGGATTGGTGTCAGCTCTCATGAGTCCACTGAGCTCGTTACGGAGGATGGGCTTTATTAGAAAAAAAAGAGCTCCTGAAGGAGTTTGCAACCCCATAGGAAGAATGACAATATCAACCAATCAGAGTTCCCAGGGACTAAACCACCAACCCAAGAGTACACAGGGATGGACCTATGGCTCCAGCTGCATAGGTAGCAGAAGATGGGTCTTGTCAGGCATCGATGGGAGGAGAGGCCCTTGGTCCTGTCAAGGCTCGATGCCCCAGTGTAGGGGAATGTCAGGGCAGGGAGTTGGGAGGGAGTGGGTAGGTGGATGGGGGAGCACCCTCACAGAAGCAGAGGGGAGATGAGTAGGGGTTTCTGGAGGGGAAACCAGGAAAGGGGATAACATTTGAAATGTAAATAAAAAAAAATCCAAAAATATAAAGTCAACTCGATTTACAAAAAAAAAAAAAAAAAAAAAAAAAAGGAAGAAAGAAAAGAGAGAAAAGAAAAAAAGAGCTCCTGGCAGGTCTGGACAGTGTAGACTGATATAAACAATTTCATAAAGAACTAAAGCAATCAAGATGAGTGGGGTTTTTTTAAGTGGGATGAAGGAACCTGCGTGGGGATATAGGAAGCAAATGAAGTAATGTTAGTGTCAAGCCAGAGTTCCTAAGGAAGAAATTATAGCAAAAGTCAATGCTGTCGAACCTCTGGAAGGCTTTAAGGCCTGAAGCCAAAGTTTAATCTATGTCAGCAGCCCCGACATAAAATACTATTTGTCGCAAGATGGTATTCTCACACCCATCTCCAACCAGAATAAGCCACATATACTCCTCTCCTGAGAGTGGGAAGCGTTTGCCCAACCTAGAGACCTCTCAGTAGCAAGCTGGAGCCAATGGAGAGATGGTAAGCAGTCACAGCTTGGCCCAGAGACAGTCGGCTCTGTGGAGAGCAGCGGCCTCAGCAGGTTCAATATGGTCTCGTTTCCTCTAGGCCCTAGGCCAGTCCCAGCAATGAGAACCAGCCTCCATGGAGCCTGGGACAAGTGGGAAAATGCAAGTCACCTCTGCTGCGGCACACTCCAGCATGAAGAAGTGATTGGGGATAGAGGCGGGCAAGAAAGGAAATAGCTTCTACTTGCACAGCTGTACTCACCATCGGACTTTTGAAAAAATAACTGGTAGAGGAAATGGAATTTTTTTCCCATGGTATATTGGACCACACTATCATTTTTCGTTAACATCCCCATAGTGCTGAGTGGATAATGAAAATGTGGCACTTTATTCAGACATAAAGAAAAACACAATCTGCAGAAGAAGGGATAGAGATAAAAAGTATATTGAGATAGCTCTAGCTCAAAAGGATAGATGGTCAATGTTTTCTCTCCTAGGTGGATTCTAATTTCTACTGTTCCTCTGTTTGCATTTCTTTGGGAGTGTGGAAAGAGCTGGGGGAAACTAGAAAGGGGGTCCACAAGAGGATATGGAATGTGGATTTCAGGTTGGGGGGGTTAGTAAATACATGTGATTCATAAGTTGAGGGGGCAGGTCTGGAGAGATGAGTCGGCGGTAAGGAGTGTGCACTACTCCTTCAGAGGACCCATGCTGGGCAGCTCACAACTCCAGCTCTCAGGGATCTGACACTCTCCTCTAGCCTGCACAGGCACTGCATTTACACACACACACACACACACACACACACACACACACACACACACACACCATTAAAATAAAAAGTAATATCTTTAAAAAGCAAGGAGAAAGGAAGTACTGGGAGAGGAAGGGTTAAGCAGAATGGGGGTGGGGAGATGGGGTAGGAGAAGAACAGAAGGGTTGATCAAAATGAGGTCCTAAGAGAACACCCTAAGGCAATCTGATACTTGGTAATCCGATTGAAAAATAAAAGTAAATGAACAGTGGTAGCCCGCATGGATGTATAAAAACTACTTTCCAGAATCATAAGGTCAAATGAAAATCCCAGTGCCAGAGTCCAGCTACCTTCCAATAAATTTTTGGTCTACAGTCTCTGAGGCCCCTAAACAATTCAGAAATTGCCACTCCTGTTAACTGTTCACCAGAACTAGAAGGTCTGATGACACCATACATGCTGGTCACAGGACACAAAGCAATGGAGCTGGAACTCACTGTGTGTCTCTTCCCTGCTGAGAGAGAATTGACATGAATCTTCTTATTCAGATGTGGCTCCTGAGTGTTATGTATGCTACAGAGCCACTTGACAGGCTCCTGAGTGTTATGTATGCTACAGAGCCACTTGACAGGAGGCGTATGTCCTTTACAAAGTAATGTTGTGTGACATACTCTTTTCCTGGGGAGATAGACACTGTACACACCCTAAATAGGGAGGCCCTGACAGACCAAAGCATGAATACCACCAAGGTCAAGTTGGTGAACAAATGAGTTTCATTGCAGTTACATGCAGGACTATGGGGGAGGGGTTACTCACAGGGGAAGAAATGATTCAAAGACAGCTGCATCACAAAAGCCCTCCCCAGCATGGAGGACAGCTCACAAAAGTTGGGAACCTGGAGCACACTGCATAACCCTGCAGGTAGCTCAACGGGTTGAAGGGTGTCTTTTCCAAGTGACTCAGTTGGTCTTGGCCTCTTCCCAGCAGCTGAGCTGGTTTTGGCTTCTTCCCACAGCCTGTCTGGTCTCAGAGTCTTCTTTGCTGCATTGCTTCTCTGAAGGTGACTCCTATCAGTCGTTCTTGTTTACTCTTGGGAGGGGGTGGGGCGAGTGAATCTGGTCAGTTTCAGGAACTTCCTGAAGTTATTTTGAGTCGTATACTGTGGAGCATATGTCGAAGTCAATGGATATTTCCGGAGTGGGTTCTTGCCTTCAACCTTATTGAGGCTACTGTTTCTGTCTCCCATCTTGCCATAGGAGAGACAAAACTACAAGTGGGTGCTACCACATCTGTCTTTTTAATGGGTTCTAGCAATCAAACTCAGGGTGTCTGACTTGTGTGACCAGCTCCTTTGCCTGCTGAGCCATCTCCCCGGCCCATGAGCTCTCTTGAACTCACAGCAGCTTTAACTACCTGCAGACCTTCATAAGATCAGGTCTGTCAACATTGTCATGGACTCTCAGGACCCTACTCTCCCTTAATCAGTTAATGGTAACTGGAGGGGGTGGGATTACAAGGGTCCACCCTTCCTATCTACAGGAAATTTAATGATTTCTAGAAGAAGGAGAAACATCTTTAGTGATGTTGCCAATGGTAAGGTGCCACTCACGAATGGGTTAATATTAGTTTGGCTTATATGAGACTTTGTTACAAAACCAAACTCCCTTTGTTGGGGTGGGAAAAAACAAAACAACCCAAGGAGGAACAAGTCCAGCAAAGCAGGGTCTTTATTTGAATTAGGCAGCAAAAATTGACCAGTCAGGGACAACAGCACAGACTTGGGAAGCTGACCGCATCCCTGAAGGGAAGTTGCACAGCATATTTAAAGAGTGAACCCATAAGCGAGGGGGAAGGGAGTCTGGGGTGAGCTTCAGAGTAATCCAAAAGTATTTTAACATTAAGGGTTAGGCAGGGGTTATCCGTTGGAGACCTGCTCGTATCCAGGACACCTGGCTTCAAAGCCTTTAACTCATTCTCCCAGTTATCTGGTTCCAGAGCTCAGAGTGACAAAGGAACAGAAGAGTTAATTCCTGGGCCTGGGACCATGAACTCAGATTGACCCTGAAGCGAGTTGTCCCTGAGATGGCTGAATTCTGACAACTCTCTCCTTACATCTTTACTTTGCTTCCCAGTCACAGTAAGGTCATAAAGGTTATGGTGTCTGACACAGTGAAGCCTAGTGACCACGGACCCAACACTCTGAAACCCTGAGCCGAAATAAATCGTTTATAAGGTAACAGGCTAGTGGGAATTACCCTGCCCCCATCCTACCCCAGCTCTGACACGGAAATCCCCACCCCTGTGACTCAGCTTTGGGGGCCAAACAATGTTTCAGAGCTAATTGACAAGGAATACTTCTGGCTGCATTGTACTTTCCCACTAGCTCACTCACTGCACATGCTCCAAAGATCCTACAAAAGCCCACCCCTCCCCTCAGCCCTCTGTTCTCTCCCCATTCAAAGGCAGCCACCATTTTGTTCTCAAGAAATCTGTGAAGTTTGTTGCACAGTGTGACTTTGTGGTATTTCTTGGCTCTTAACTGCCAGGGTGCCCTTGTGCCAGAAAAAAAAAAAACCTTCTTTCCCAACTAAGTTCATTTCTCTCAGACAGTTCGTTATACTGACACAACCCAGACACACTGCCTACGTGCTATGGAGAGAGAGAGAGAGAGAGAGAGAGAGAGAGAGAGACACAGACAGAGAGAGACACAGACAGAGAGAGACAGAGAGACAGAGAGAGAGGCAGCAAGTAGTAGCCAAAGTGCAGAAACTAGAAATCCGGGAAACTGAACATGAGACCTGCTTTGGACAGGATAAAGGACATGCATCTTACTGGTTAGAATGATCCAGGATGAAGATGTTTCTGAGGTCACAGTTTGGGGACAACTGGGAGTAGCCAATGAGCCAAGTGACAAAAGTACGAAGTCTTGAGCCCCATCATGCAGAGGCTAGTAAACAGCAGAGCCGTATTTTTCGAGATCACACCATTATCATAACCACCACTACACACCACCACACAGCTTTTTAGCCCCAATGCCATTTAAGGCAGTGTTCCCATCTGTCAATCACCCGTGGAGCTATTCCATTGCTACCCATTCACTACAGCAGAACCGCTGAGTAGGAACCCAGGACAGAAAATGAACCCCCCTCACCCTCACACTGTATATGCAAAGGAATTGCTACAGCCACAGTCATGCTGTGGGCCAAGTATTAGTTCTGCAAACAAAGACGCTTCGCGGGACTTTATTACCCTTAGTGTGTGGGCGTGCATACACAGTGCACAGGCCCGAGGACCACTTGCAGTGAATTCTCCGTGGTAGGTCCTGAGGATCAGTGGGATTGGTGAAAAGTGCCTTTATCTGCTGTACAATCCCACTGCCCTCAGCCAGCTCTTTAAAATGTTTTTCCCAAAACTGCTACCAAGAACATCTACTGTGTAACACGTCCCCCATGAGAAGGACATTACTGTGTAACACGCCCCCGAGGACTTCACACGGAAATGCTGAGTGAGTTGAGAAGGCTCGAGTCGTTCACAGGGAGAGCTCAGCTGCACCTTCATCTGGAGCTTCCTGGCCTCCACACTGGGAAACAAGCAGTTCCTCAGAGCCTGCGCCAAGCACACTGGACACCTATTGTCCTGGGGGTGGGGTGGGGACAGGTTCTGTGTACCCAAGGCTGTTCTGGAACGTGCTGGAAGGTACTCAGCAACTAAATGTATTTTCACTATTACTTCATTTCTACGGGGCAATTTTAATCTACATTAAGCACTCTGGGCTCGTAACTGTTCTTGCCTACGTTTCCAACCACCTAAAGTTTTTGAATTTAAGCAGTCTAATGAAATCAATTATCCAAACATTTAAAATGTACTAGAAAGCCAGCATACACAACTCAAAGAGAAAAATTTTATTGATATAAAATGCACTTATAAAATGTCCACAGAAGACATGTCATTTTTCACTGCTATATAAATTTATTGGGAATGTTATTCACATCTATTGTCACCTAAAACATACTGTAAACAATGGGTTATTCCCTAAAACAAATGCATACGTGATTCTCAGCAATCATTGGTCTGATTATTAGTAGGTTACAAGGTCACATCTCTGTGGAATGTCAGTGACCGCTGTAGTGTGACAGGCTTCAGCGCATCATTGCACGCACTGCTTCAGAACAGTCCCCACTGGGTCTGGACCCAGGACGCAAAGCACTCCCTCTGCTTGAAACGGCAGCTCTGGGAGGTCCGCATCACGGCTCCAGGTCTCTCGCTGCAGCACTCTATGGGCACGTGTGATGACGTGTACACACGCGCGACTAAAAAGTTTACCTCTCGTAAACAAGAGCAACATTACCGTCAACTCTCCTGCATATTTAAGTAGTAAAGTCTACGTATTTGTAAACAAACAAAACACACAAATCTATTTTTAAAAACTTCCGTCAGCTCGTAATTCCTCTGTGATCTAGGTGAGTCCACACTGAATTTCTGAAAGGCGCATGTATTACCTTAGGTAATAAGGCTCTGCAATGGGTGCTTCATAGTTCATTCCATGAAATGTACATTACTGACATAATCTCAGGCAGCATGAGGTTCAGGTCAAGGTCTTCCAAATTCCGGACACGTCAGTCCGCTTCCAAACTTCTGAGTTATGGCTCTGCAGCAGGTTTAGCAGATTAAATACCAAGTGTTCTAACTCCCTCTATTTCAAGTAACAATGAACTCTGGAGGCTCAAACTCTTTAGGTTTTAACTGAAAGTAACCAAGCTTCAGAAAGCCCGTGTTCCGAGACATTATTAATTGACAAAAGAGCCTTAGGCTACATATTCTCTGTGCTAGCCTACTAAGTACTAGAAATCAATAATTTTAGGTCTGAAAACTTGCTCCCAAGCAATATGACAATCTCCTTTAAGACACATGGTTTCAAAGAAAAAAAAAAAAAAAAAAAAAAAAAAAAAAAAAACCAAAAAACCTTGAAAGGTCAGACACTTCCTTTAGTTGTTTCTCTTTTTTTTTTTTTTTTTTTTTTTTTTTTTTTTTTCGGAGCTGAGACGAACCAGGCCTTGCGCTTACAGGCAAGCGCTCTACCACTGAGCTAAATCCCCAACCCCTAGTTGTTTCTCTTAAATGACACTTGAATCTCCATCTGAAGATGAACATCTGGCTTCACAGTCCTTTCACAATCCCTTTGGAAATCGTCAACTGAGAGCTCTGCAAAGGCCTTACAAGACTGCAGTCTTCCAGCGCCATGAGAAAGCCTGAGGCATCTGGTACCTTTGAAGCTGGGTTCGAGCTGCGTTTCTGAGATCTGGACACTACTACAATGGAGAGGTGGGGCAGGAAGCCCTGCTGCAGGGTGCCTCCCCATGGCAGCGGACATCCCACCTGAGTATGCTCAAAGCAAGCGGCTGCCTGCTCCTCCTAGGCTCCTTAACACTCGCGAGTGTCTCAGGGTTGTTCCACTTCCCTTATAGGCAAACAGAACTCACTACAGAGTTCTAAAAAGCAAGTCCTTATGCTTTCATTGAAGATTATGTGAAAGTGTGGAATCAACACGCTATGAAAACAGTGTGACAAAACCAAACATTACTATGTTGAAACCTTGTCTAGCTTTAACTAAAAAATAAAAACCATGAGTCTTCTATAGCATTAATTTAAAAAATACATAGAAGTGAAAAGTGCTATTTTTCAAAAAGTACAATTTTCCTCCCAACTATATCAACATGGAATGATTTCAGTTCTCCTTGTACTAAAAGCTGGAAATCTTACAAAACTATATTGCAACATTTAATAAGACAATTTTAATCAGTAGTGGCTTCTGCTTCCGCTGGACCCCTAATCAATCTTCTAATCCCTCTCTTTCCCGCAGGACCCTTTGGTTTAGCAAAACTCTGCTTATGTGCATGCTGCTTGGGATGGACTTCATCGTACAGGAAATCTGCAGTCAGTTCATCCCCATTGTCTATCTCAATCTGCAAAAGAGGAAGTTACCAGAGAGAACACTGTAAACCATGTAAACTGGAACCATTCAGAACTGACGCACTGTAAGCTGGCTCCCAGGTACAGATGCCTGCATAAGTAGTCCACTGCCTCTCACCGCTCCGTGTAGCTAATGGTTACCAGCAGCGGTGAGCTCTGCATCCCCCAGCTGCTCTGCCTTATAAATTCAAACACTGCACTACTCCTTCATCCCCTGTGCTACTTGGAATCACACTAAAATGGGTAGACGATGGCCCAACTTTAGAGCAATTCACACTTGAAGGGGCTTCAAAAACAGCAAAAACATGTGAAAGAAACCCATGTCGGCTGGCAAAGCCTAAGACATTTACTGTCTGGTCTTATGCAGTCTGACCCTTTGTGAAAGGTACTAGCATACACTGAGGGACAGACAAAATCCAGAACTGCTCCAGGCTCAGCACTCCAACACCAGCATTTTATAAGGAAGTATCTTTCCTTATACCCTACCTGCATTTAAGAATATGTATGGTAGCAACAGCCCACTTGGTAAACTGACAGAAATGTCCTATATATGTTGTAATCCTAATACCACAGATGGCCAATGGACACTTGGCGATTGTCAGTGCTATTGAGAAACTAAAGTTTACATTTCATTCAGTTTACACCATGGCTTGTAGTCACCATACTACTTAGCATATACTAAAGGATGGGGCTCATGGTAGGCCATCCCTAGGTTCTCAGCAGGTTCTAAGGACTTAGGACGACAACAGTAAAATTAGTAATTTCATTTATAAGCCACAGCACCTGGAAAGGCACCACGTTGGACCAGATGGAAAGGACAAACAGACGAGCAAACCCTTAGTATTGAAACGGCAAGGCCCACCTTTCTGATCACATCCATCTGCAGTTGTCTTTCTACAATATCTAACAGAGGGCTCTTGCAGCTGGAATACAGCATCCGCTCTCTTATGCTGCACGTGTATCCGGGCATTGAATAAATAAAAACTGTAAGTTAAAATAACAACAATTAGAAATACCAACTAAAGCAAGTCTATAAACCTCCTAAAAGTGCACCTGAGCTCCCGGCAAGAAACACACAGGGTGACAGTGCTGCGACTGAAGGTGCCTCAGGGAGATAAGGTGTCCCATACCTACGGACTCTAAGTAGTCTCCTTCGTGGGAATGCTTATACAGAAAGAAATGGTAGCGTGCTGAATCCTTGGGAATCCTCTTTGGCAAATCTTTTAGTTCTGTATTTTCTGTGTTGGCCAAAATTATTGTTTCATTTTTTATATCTATCTCCTATCAAAAAGAAACAACATTTATGAAACAGGTAAAACATAAATTAACTTAAACAAGAGTCAAAGATGATACACACAGTCGTGGACTGTCATGAGCCATCTAGGAAACGCTGAGGCCTCCCTGGAGGTGGCCCACCTTTTTGCATGGACTAAAATGGTTGAGCGCTGAGAAGCAAGATCCCAAAGAGACTTCATCTCAGGATTGCTTCTTGCAGCTGAATGTCTTTCCTGTCATCATTAAATTAATATAATAACCCCTGGGTATCGGACCACCCTATTCACCAACATAGAGATGAACTTTCATGAATTAACGCTGTCTAGATGAATTTAACGTTTTATAAACTTCTTGACTTGATTCAAATAATCTTAGGATTAAAGTTTTAAGAGATGGCTGTTTTGCTAGAAAGATGTAATAAAGTTAGAATTAAGAATAAAATGTGCCCATTCCTCATAATGTTAAGTAAAGGCTGCATAATAACAAATACAACGAGCTTTCATAATTACACTAAGAATAAGCTTGGGACATACTTGTGTTCAAGGAAAAACATTTAGGTCCAAGGATGAAGCCACAGATGTGCACTAAGACAAGGTCATGTAAAAACTGTTGCTGTGAACTTATAATGAGGTTACAGAATGAAGCACTGTTTGAACTTGTTATTGATATCCTGTTACTCCCTTTTATGTAACACTTTATCTACCAGCTAATTCTTTCTTACACAGAGAACTTCTTGTGTTAAGGAGAGGAAAGGCTGAAAGCAATAATGGAAGGCATGCTGCCATTTCTCGCGTTATCGAGTGTGTATGTCTGTGGCATCTTTCCTTTCCCGTTTCTCTCTGGTTTAAGAGGAGTTACCAGGCTCCCTGGTCAGCGAGAGGCTTCTGGCTGACTCACCAGAAGGACACTAGCAATAAATATTCTACTGAATTCCCAGCTACTACACAGTAGGGTAATTGCCAGAGAACCGTATATTAAGTTTATAAAGTAAATAAGAGTTAAGTTTCCTAATGCTTACTAAAGCACAGAATGGAGGATTAAAAGGCCAGAGATCATCAATCATTTGCCCTGGATGCTGTGCCCCCTTTAACCTTTCTTAACTGCTGGCAGGCCCGGGCAGAGGATTATTCGATTTTTTCATATGTATATAGTATTCTGCAATTTAAAAAAGTAATTAAACAGCAAGACCCTGCCTTGAAAGAAAAAAATTATTAAGAGAACAAGAAAAGCAAAAGTAAAAAGTTAGTTAAAAACAAGAATTATACAAGCCGTAATAACCGAAGAGAAGGGCCACTGTATAGAATTATACAGCCATAAGTAACCGAAAAGAAGGGCCACTGTATAGGGCATCATATTTCCCTTACCAACTGCACATAGTTGAGCTGTCTCTTACTCAGTTTTTCCAAAGCCTGGAAGGCATCTCGAGAAATAGGAAATGCTACTCCTTGTAGTGTCTGATGCTTTGTGTCCACACTCACGTCAGTTTGTACCTAAGTATGACAGATATAATTGACTGGTGACATTTCAGCATTCAGCAATGTCCAGTGGCAAAAAGAAGAAAACTCGACTTTAAGAAATACATTAAGTCTCATTTACCCTTTCCCAATATATGGTTTAAATTCTTAAAGCATTTTTAACTTAGAAGGCAAATCATTCCTCGCGCTGGTTCACTGTCCTGCTAGCATACCGCGGACATGCAGAGCGCATGACACGGTTATGAACTGTTGGGAGGGAGGCCTGAATGGCAGTATTGGGCTCTGGAGGTGTGTCCTTCCTTAGCTCAGGCTGGCAGAGGTTCAGGTAGCTGCAGATACTCTCCCACAGTGTCATCCCATTACCTCTTAAAGCATGAACTCTTCCTGCTAGAGGTTTTGAACAGTAAAATGGGTACAGTATGCACAGACCTTTCCTCTGTTCTACTGCACACAAAATGCAGCACAAACATCATGCACTGAACTGAGGAGAACACAGGACAGACAAACACACAGCTCAACAAGCGACATCTGTGCACAGTCCAGATGTGGGGCTTTCTTTACTAAACAACGCTCTGGATGAGGAGGGCACCTCAAGAAAGCTTTTCAGTGAGCATGATCATTTTTCTACTTGATAAATGACGGCTAGTACAGGGCCTCATTTGCAATATTGCAACAGAATGTTGGATACAAACTTTACTTAAGAAATGAATGGAGATTCTACAGCATGATATTGAATGAGAACATCACAGAACATACGCGAGTGCATACCCCAATGTGATCCTCTGGGTTCTGATTGCAAGGAATAAAACAAACTATCAAACTTGTAAAAACAAAAAAAGTCACATAGAAGCCCTATTCAAATTTAGTTTAAAATATACGCTAGATTCTTACTTCTAATGTAGTATTAAAGGCACTGAGCCATTTCCAGCCTAGCCCAGCCTAGTAAGAAGAATGAACAGTGGTTTGGGGCACTTTGTTCTTCTCTGTAAAGTGTCAGTAAAAAGAGAGCAATTATAAAAGTCAACTAAGGTGGCTGAGGCAAGACGTTAGAGTTGGTTCCAAGTCCCCTGGCTGCAACACACATTACAAGTCCTCCCCCTCAGACACGGCTCCATCCACGTCCACAGAAATGAAACCATTTAGAAAGCTAAGCAATCTCTGGCAGTTT
Source organism: Rattus rattus (assembly GCF_011064425.1). Classification (NCBI taxonomy): domain Eukaryota; kingdom Metazoa; phylum Chordata; class Mammalia; order Rodentia; family Muridae; genus Rattus; species Rattus rattus. The sequence continues at coordinate 267,469,671 of NC_046154.1, forward strand.
AGTGAACCCCAGCCCCTGAAGAATTTTCTTTGTGCAGTTGTGTTACACATAAAGCGCTTTGCAATCCTTGGTAACACACTTTTCTCTTTAAAAGTTCTCACAGCACAGAGCTTCTAGCAGGAAGCACACTGTTTTAATGTGTATCGAAGGGACAGCCCTTTATGAACTGCTACTGCTCTAATATGAATGTTGTACTTTCTTTCTGAAAACATATAAAGCACGAAGCTCTGTCTTTAACCCAAACAGACTAAACCTAACAGACCTGTCTTCTGATTTCCCGTCCTCTAGCCCTATCCCGTAAACACAGGATTGTGACACGATGGAAACCCTGAAGCATGTTCAGGTTGTGGCCTACCTCACTGATTTTAATCTGCCTTAATTCTTCCTCCGCTGCAGTCAGAGGGGCAGGAGAAGACTGGGAGAGAAGATACTTTCTATATCCATGTAGTGATACGTCCTCCTGTAAGCAAACAAAGACATTAGTATTTTCCAAATACGACCATGGTGAGGTTATATTAAAAACAATAAATTTCATAGAAAAGAAGAGTGAGTGAGAGCACACAGCGGTGAGAGCACACGGCGGTGAGAGCACACGGCGGGAGGCTTCATAACAAGTGTATCCTCCACAGTCACTGAGTCTTTCATCTGAGGTGGGTCGGCCAGGTAACAAACTATCAAGCTTCAAGCCTACAGGACACCTGAAATTCACCATGCGCAGAAAACTGTCCTCTGGCTGTTGAGAGTAATTTACTCAGTCTAAATCCTATCAAAGTCCCTTCTACAGTATCTGCAGAAGTAGCCATCGCACGTCAAAGCAGCCCACTCACGAGCACGCCGCTCTGGGCAAGCTCTAAGTGAGAAAGCCGAGAGGCCAGCCCTCCTCCAGGTTCACGGAGAGAAAACCCAGCCCCTCCACTGGCTGGAGTGTCACCTTCTGACACTGAAGGTGAACCAGCTGCCCAACAGTACACTCTAACCCTCCTGACTCACAAATGTCATCATGAAGGCATAATGTGCCACACAAGCCAACGGGTACGTGCATTTCAACAGTGCTTATTCTCAACCTCAAATAGATACAAGCAAGCTCGTTAGGACAAACTTGCAAATCTCGAGCGAGAACCAACTCATCCCAATCATCTTCCTTTACCCTGCTGTTTGTTCTTCTGAGACAGGTGCTCGCTATGCAGCCCAGACTGTCCTGGAACTCAGGGCGCAGACTAGGCTGCTGTCACCCCCAGAGATCATGCTGCCTCCCTCCCACGTGCTGTGATTACAGGATCAGCCCACTACGCCTGGCTTCTCCAGCTTTGGTTTATTTATTTTTTGTTTTTGAAACATAAAAGATCTAAATGTAAGATTTGTATAAATGTAAGTCTTGCACCTTTACTGTTCCAAACACTTCATCTTTAATGTGGCCACCTCCAAATTCTTTTTTCAGAGTTGCTCTTGTTGCCGCATACAGCATTTTTTGACGAACCTATAAAATTGTGAAGGTTTTCAGGTTAATAGTATTAACTTTATAAAATATACCAGTATAAAAGAAAGCTCTGATATACTAAAATCTTCAGTCTATAAACAGATCAGGCTGACACTGACAACTATAAAATGGGTATCTAAACCATTAATGACCATTGAGGTAGGCTTTAAATTATGTAGTATGCCTTTTTTTTTTAAAGATTTATTTATTCTATATGAGTACACTGTTGCTGTCTTCAGACACACCAGAAGTGGGCATCGGATTCCATTACAGATGGTTATGAGCCACCATGTGGTTGCTGGGATTTGAACTCATGACCTCTGGAAGAGCAGTCAGTGCTCTTAACCACTGAGCCATCTCTCCAGCCCAGTATGCTTTATTAAAATACAAAATAAACTCTTAACTTTACAAAGTGCAAAATTAGTTGCAAGAATGAAAAAATAACCTAAGGTAGTATTTTAAACTATGAGGGAGGAGATCATACAGAGTAACCTTTGTGGTGACACTTTACTCAGCTCTAGATCAGACATTCCTCACCACGAGTCAGGTATACCTGAAAGGTCTCCTGACGGCAGATGCCATTAGATGGGCAACACTGGGACAGGGCCATGCACTCTATTAAGAAAGAGCTTTAGTAGCTCTCCTGGGTCACTATGAATTAACGGAGACAAGTTCACATTTCCAAATAGTGAAATCTGCTATTTCTTCCAGACAGAGGAATTAAAAATGGGTAATCTTTTGAGAATATCTAAATAGCTTCAAAAATTAGCTTTTTATAAGAAACCCAAGACTCTTTAAAATACTGGGCAATATTCACCTCCAATTCCACCCTGTTCTCTATTTTAGTCTACCATCAGCTCTTTTGTTTCTTTGTTTGTGGGGAGGATTATCTCTCTGGGAAAAGATCGTTGCTTCTTACCCTTCCTTTAGCCTGAAAATACTTCAAAAAAAAAAAAAATTCTTCCTAGCATTTAATGCTAAACAAACAAACAAAACAAAAACTACAAAAAATTACTCACATGAGAATGATCTGGAGACCATGCAATGAATATCCACTCATATCCCTGGGCATTCTGAGAATCTAACCTGAATAACACATAGCACGGTTGCTTGTCCTCCAGCAGGGGCAAGACAAAGGGATCGTAATCCTGTTCCCAGGAATCTGAAGGCGGACTACAGGACCCGACCACCAGTTGCTCTATGAAAGGAGAATTTGAACCGGTTAAGTGCTGTGTAGTATCAAGTGCTAATGTGATGAAGACAAGAAGAATGACTTACATCTCAATTACTACAGTTAATAGCTGAGCTAAATATTCACGTAAAGGTCAATTAGAGTCCTATTTGTTAATTGATATATATTATAGCATATATATAACTTCATTTATGACTCAAAACTATTAATTCTTGAAATTAATATTTAATCATAAAGAATTATGAAACAAGCTTCAGCTCCTACTTGACAACAACACTGTTGGTTTAAAACGTTGCCCAAACACATAAACCAGAGCTGGAGCCATCCCACGTTTTAAATGCTACCTTGTAGAGCTAAGGAAGAGTATGGAGGGAGCACAGGGTCACCTGCACCCACAGACAGGTGCTGGCAGCACTGTATGGCAACAGGGCAAACCGACAGCTTCCATTCCCCGGAAGAGAACAAGCCGTGGACGGTCAGATAAAAACACGGCCCATGTTTTAAAACAACCACAAGCTAGCAAACAAATTCCCGGCCATCCCAGAAATAAAGATCAAGAATAGAATAATATGCAGTTCATATGAACTTAGAAACAGCATTATGTGCTTAAAGAGGATGGATCATATACATATATACACACACACACACACACACACACACACACACACACACACACACACACACACACACACCTTTCCAACTGCAGCTGCTCCAGAGCAAAGAAGAAAAGTACAGCTGTCAACCGCTATCCTTCATTAGAAAACCAGTAAGAGTTTAGAAGGTCTGGAGCAAACTATACAGTACTAGGTCATTAATTTAAGAGGTGGGCATTTATTTTTTTCATTTTCTGAAACTTCCTAGTTTAACATTTTTCTCCAGATTAAAAAAAACTGGAAAATATTTAAGAAGTAGAAATTTTCTTCCTAAAGTATGAATTAGATACATTTTATCTTCCCATTTTGTTTACACAATTTTAGCTGCTTTGAACGACGTACATTTGTTCCAACAAAATTTAAGATTTTCTAAACTAGTTTCACATTTAAATATATGAACAGAAAATGGAAAACAAACTTGGTTTATTTCAGTTTATGAAAAAAAAAACCAAGTTATTTTTCCAAAACAAAATGGCTTAGGGTGTTTGAGGCCAACAGAATACTTTTGGCAGATTCATTTCAACATGAAATTACTAACAGCTTCTTAAAGTCCATCTGTTTCTGATGCAGCCACTCAGCCAGTTCCCCTGCTCACAGTCATCGTTACACAGTCAGTTTATAAACTGCCATGTCCTTAGAATGTTTCCAAACCAGAAAGGATCTCTCAGGTAAAAAAAAAAAAAAAAAAACAAAAACAAAAAAAACCAAATGTTTCTACTTCAAAACACAGTTCATTGAATAACTCACAAAATAATTAGTTTTGTTCTCATTGACTGCCTGGTTAATAATTTGCATTCTAGAAAAGGAAGCACTGACATCAGACATGGACTGTTCTGGCAGAAAGACAACAGGTGAACTGCCACACCAGAAAACATCTGCGGTTTCCCCAATAGCCACCCCCAATTTAAAAGGAAAACTGGCTGAAAGGCAAACTCTGAACTTGCTTCAAGCTGATTAACAGTTCAAATTACTAATAACTCTTGGAAACCTGAAACTCTAACAGCTTACACACCACGGGCGCAGGGCATCTTAACAATGTTAACTAACCATTTTCAATCGATATTTTTAGAAGTCGGTATTTCCCATTTCTGGCTCTGGCAAAGATCTCTTTGACGTCTTCACTTGCTGTGGAAAATGATAAAGGGGAGAAAAATGTTTACACTTCGAAGTAGTTGTGTTGGTGTTTATATAAGAAAAACGTAAAATTAAAGAGACATATACAGCCCCTTATTCTTATTATAAACAGAAGCATAAAATACGGGCCTTGGCTAGGAGTAAGAACTGAATACTAACATGATGAATACAGAAACTTTAATGTTTTAGGCACAGAACTCTGTGGCAGAAATAACACCAGGGTGAATGCTTTAGATCAAACCCAGTAATGGACAGATTGCTTCATGTTTGAAAATGTTGAAACGATGTGTCTATAGTCCAATTTTAAGTTTGTGATAGCTCCTTCATAAATCATTTCCTGTATCTGTCCACCAAAAAACAACAGGGTCACATCTCATATGCTGATTAAAGAAAAAGCTTGTAAAATCCACTAGATCTTACAATGTTTATATTTTTCTTGTATCTCCTTGTCAAAAAGCTATAGTAGCCATCGAGCAAATAAACATTTAATAACCTACCCCTTGTGTTGTCATTACTGCTTCAAATTCGGTCTTGTGTTGTTGATTCCCAAGCAAGATCACTATTTATGTCTTGCTATATAAAAGGTTCAAACATTAAACAATAATTTTGACATACTTAAATGTCAAAAGTAACACGGGGGAAAAATTCAATGTTTTTAGATCTGAGACTATCTTTGCCCCAGTGCGTAAGGAATTAAGTGGTGGTATCAAAAACCCTTAAACACAAAACAAGTTATTAATTAGATGGTCACCTGAAGGAAAGGCTCAGGTAACTATTACAGGAAGTGCTCTATATTAGAACTCGTTAAACAACCCCGGAATATATTATTTGATACCGAGGAGGTGAATACGTCCAAGTTGCCTATTTTCAAACCAGGAAATAATAATGGCGAGTAAAATACACAAGTAAACTGCACATTCAACTGTTTCCACCGGGTGATGAGGTGCAGCCACACAGATCAGACTTTTCGGCTGCCTGGGGAGCAAGCATCCAAAGATGGAAAAACACTTCCTACTCAGGATTTCTCCGAAAGGAAGGCACACCCGCGTTCTGAGAGATAATCCGGGGAGTTCGGGAGGCACCCTACAGCGGTGGGATCTGTTTGGTTTTCAAACGATCTGAGTGCTGGAACCATCTCCTTTGGCAGGTCCCGAGGAAAAGTCGCTCGGCTGGCCGGAGGAAGGAGCCCGGCCAGCTTCGGGTCTTCCTGCTCTCGGCACGGGCGCCGGGATGCGGCGGAATCGCCCCGTACATCCTCACGTCTCGGCTCTCTGGCAGCCACCGGCCTGTTACGTGGCGGCCGCCGGGTAGGGCCGCGAGGGACACAGTGGGAACCGTGGCACTCAGAGCCGCTCCAATGATGTCCGCGCCTCCAGCGCTCGGGCCCGCAGCCTCCCGGGAGCCCCTGCCCCGTGGCGCCGTTACCTTGGATGCCGGTCTGGTGGGACATGGCGACGGCCGCAGGTTCCCGGCTCCGGCGCAGGGTGCGGCAGCGGCCCCGGCCGGCGGATCCAGGAAGTAGCGGCTCCGCCTGCGCGTCATCGGCCCGCGACCCTCAGCCCAGCCCTCAGCACCAGCCCCGCTTTCCTGTGCGGCTTAGGTCCCGCCCAGGATCCCGCCCCCTGTCCTTTTACTGGCTAGCCTCACTAGCATCACAGTCTCCGCCCCTTCCAGGTCTTGGCCCCGCCCTTTCCCGGCAATAACCCTACCCCTTGGGCCCCAACTCTCTGCTGCTGACCCTGTGCAGGTTGCACTTTGTGGCGGTGGGCTGCTTGTCACACACCACAGCGACCCCGCCACAAAATGCTTTAGAGGGGAAATGGCCATTTCCCCAAACAAACGCTTTCTGCGTAAAAGACATACCCTTCGCTGTAAAGAAAAGGCCACTTTAAGGCGAAAGATAAAACATTTGCAGAGCAAGATGGGGTTCAAGACCACTCCTGACCCACTTTAAAATAAGAGAATGTAGAGTTCTCCATCATTTTCCTTGTGATTTGAATCTTTTCACTTGGTCACTACCACACAAAACCATTGTTTTCACCTCAAAAGAAAAAAGTCTTTTCTGAAACCAAATATGTGCCCTATCAGGGGAGGGGCACTAATTCAGGTGACGCCCCACCCCAGATATTAGGTTCCAACTTGGTAACAGACTTTGAAATTCTTTTGTAGTAGCAGAACAAAAAGAAAATCACAAATCATCTTTAAAATATATCTGGTGGGGGCATGGGGCTATAATACCCTAAGTGGGGAAATTTCTGCTACTGGTTCTGATACTACCTGAAGAGGACATCTTTAACCCTTCAATGGGAGAAGCTAAGTGGTCTGCACCTTTCCAAGGATGGATGTTAGGTCCGACTCAGAGGTGGCCAGTGAGGGGGGGTGGCCCACGATAATTTGGCTTGGGACCTACAACGCCACAGTTCTACACAATCAGGCAGTTCTAATCAGTCAGGCAACTTTTTTGAGTCTTTAACAGGTATGGGGTGGCTTTTTTTTTTCCCCGAAAATTTCAGCTCACAGCACTTTAAGAGACCTCATTGTCTTTTCTTTGGTTACCCAAAGAACTGAGTATAAAACCACTGAACCACTGAACTGACCTGAATATCTCTCTGTGGTCAATTCTACCCCTGAAAATCATTAACAGAGCTTTATTTTAGGTTAGCCTTTTATTGCTTCAAATCAAATGTGTGTTTGTAGTTACCTGGAATGCATTTGTATGGGAATAACAGATAGGAGTTAACGTTCTTATCATTTCCGGCTTTTATCAGCATGCATTCCCCTGTGAAAGTTAATTCTGTTGTTTATTTTTATGTGTGTTTTCTAATGTTCATTAAGTACAAAGCTAGGTCTTGATTTTAAAGCCTTGGAGTAATAAGTATATTTAGTTTTTATATTCAAATGAGAGCCAGGCAAACGATAGAATAACAAGGTACGGAGTCCCTCTTTGAGTGTAATGCATTTGAAATAAGTCACTAAACAGACCAGCAACTGCCTTTCTCTGTGGAGACCACAGCAAATAAAATAAAATTAAAAAATAAATTTGTTATATGCTGGGGCTTGTGATCTAGACCCTGTTTCTTTAACAGATCCTCACACCCATGGATTAGTCCTATAAAATCTGAGTTTGAGGACTTCCTTGGGAGGTGTTTCATTCCAGTCAGTTCTTCCCGGCATAATGGTCCATCCTGATTTACCAGTTTTTACTGTTGTTGCACAAAGGGAAAATTGCAGGGTTCGCTTGCAGGGCTTTTAGCTGATTCATGTCCTGTGGATTACAGAAGCTGACACTGTTTAAAAAGAAATACTGATGAGATTAAAAAATAATAACTTCCCTATATCCGTGCTTAGAAAGGACCATTGTGGGTTCAGCCTGGGAAGAAAAAAGTCCAGTTAGGTTTGAAGCCTGCCTGTCACCCCTCAGGAAGTCCTTGCTTTTCCTTTCTGCAGACACAGTAGTTGATGTGAAAACTACAAGGATCTGAGGCCTCAGCAGAGTCCTGGAATCTCCTCCTCTTTGTATGCTGCTGTTTTGTTAGTGAGGCAGGGTTTCTCAATAGTCCTGGCTGTCCTGTAACTTGCTGTGTAGACCAGTCTGGCCCTGGAACTCACCGAGTTCCTTCTGCCTCTCTGTCTCCAGTGCTGGGGTTAAAGTCAGGCACCGCCTCCTGAAGCCTCTTGTATTTTTAATGCCAAGGAGGGACACTTGTGATCCTTCTCTTTCTCCAACCTCTGAGGCTTTTTAGCTTTCTATTTAACTTTCCCATTGTCAAAAAAAAATTCCCATTTTTTTCTTATTATCATGAAACATTAACAAGCACATTTACCAAATTATTTGGAGGCTCACGGTTGAGTCCAGTGACATCAGGTTAGACCAAGAACCTTACAAAATGTGTCCAGAGGAGTCTGATCACCTGCAGACTGACTATACAGGGAGAATGGGGACCAAGAAGTGTCCACAAAAGGACACCCTCCTCTTCCTCAGAGTGCTGTTAGAGGGGAAACACTCAGTTTTGAAGGGCTACCCTCTGCTACCTTTAAATTCTATAAGACCGAGGGAATGTGGCAGGCAGCAGGATCATGTTAGCAGGACTCTCTGGCTTTAACTTGGTCTAACTTGAGGTCTGCTAGGCTTCTGAAGGAGAAACAAAGGCTTGAAAGCCTGCAAGGCAACCTTTGTGTGCAAGTGCAATCAGGAAACCATAAACTGATAATGAGTGCCTCTCTCTTACTAGAAGAGAACTCTGTGACAGTCATTTCCCACTAACACCACTCTCCCAGCCTCCTTTTCACATTTAGGCAAGGCTCAAAGGCAGAAAACTTCCAGGTTCTTTTTCCCTTTTCCTTTCAGTGTCTGTGGGACAGATGAATGACGGAGAGTTACCCATCTACAGATCCCCCACACATTCTTCACCCTCTGGAGGCTGCTTGTGAACACAACTGTGGCTCACAACCATAGTTCTCTTTTTCTTGTCTGTCTCAGCAGTGACTGGAATTTACAACTTGCCTGCCCTGCTATTTTCCTCACAAACTCTAATAAGACTGCCTTGAAATACCTTCTAAGTCTATTTCCGAAGGCTTTTATCTTTCTGACTGAGACCCTTGGAAGTAATTTAGTAGCAAGCAAGGCCACATTGCTTCTTTGTGATGACAGAGTTTCAAATTCCTAGGAGAAAGTGTATGGAAAGCACACCGGCCAGACTACTGCTTTCCCCGGGCCAAAAGCAGGCAAGCAAAGAGGGAGCTCAGGCTTGGGAAAACAAACTTAGGACCTGGTATAGTTGGAAGTTAGAACTAAGCATTTAAAATCACAAACCCAAATGCACGCGGGTCTGCTCTATTTAAAAGAAGTATCAATTCTGCCTCACTAATGCCCCAGGAGAACTTCAGGCTCTGGGTGATAAGCCTGGTTTCCAAATGTCAGAACTTAGACTTTCTTCAAAACACAAACAAACAAACAAACAAACAAGCCTCCACCTCAATTTTAAAAGTATAAAAAGAGCAAAAGAACCATATGCATAATATATACATAAAACATATTTGGCTACTGACCAATTGGGGTGTGTGTGTGTGTGTGTGTGTGTGTGTGTGTGTGTGTATGTGTGTGTGTGTATGTGTGTGACACCAATGGGTGGATTAGGACTTTTGAACTTTAGAGGACTTTGACCTCTGCTGACTGGTTTATTGTCAAATAAAGACACTTTAACAAAATCAGAGCACCTGTAAACTTCGTATACAATAGACTAGAACGTGATGGTGAACACAGTGTCAGTGTGAGACACACACATTCATCCTTTCTCTGATGGGAGACTCATTAAAAGATAATCTTCTTTTGCTGAATGTGTGAAATAATCATACAATACGTTGTCTCATTACTTGCTTTAGGCTTTGTTAGGGAAATCGCACCGGTGTGGGTTAAAAACACGATAGGCACTGTGTGGCCTTGAACGGAATTATTTAATCTCTCTGTGCTTGAGTCCTTCTTGTTCCTGCCACACGGCAATCTTGATGTCTCGAGGTGCTCATGGAAACCGGGTGGAGAGAGGACGTGTCCACATGGGTTGGGTTTCATGTATGCTAATTAGCAGCAGGTCCAGTACAATATAGTATTATATAGTATGTATAGGCTTGGGGTTTTCAAAGAAACCAGACATTCCCATTTCAAGGACAAGAACACAGAGCCAAAGGGATGTGGGTGTAGCTGAGTTTGCGGAGTGCCTGCTTCGAATGCAGAGGCCTTGGGTTAAACCCCCCAGGGCTCACTAGGGTTGGTGGCATTTATCTGTAATCTCAGCACTCTGGAGGTGGAAGCAGAAGGATCCAAAGTTCAAGGTCCACCCAGCTACTTAGTGAGCTCCAGGCCGGCTTCGGCTTCATAAGACCTTCTTGAATGAATAAGTAAACAGAGAAATAAAGCAAACAAAACAGGATTTCTAAACAAGAGCAATTATCCAGGGCTGACTCCTTAGTGTGTTCATACACCACACTATTACCGTGTCTTATAGAACACAGTTAGTCTCATAAAGCACAGAATAATAAAAAGTAACTAATTGAGCCGTAAAATGAAGATCAAACGTTAGGTAACTTTTATCATCTGTGCGTAATTATAACTACAAATGGTCCGCAATAGACATCAAGCAACCATAAGCACTTTAGAGAAGTAGGACGACGCGTTTATTCCTGTCGGGCTCTGCAGTCTTTGAAACAAGCATTGAAAAAAAAGAACAGAGCAAAGATGGTGGGTTGAAGATTACCACTTCAAGGCAATGATATCTCTTTGTTACTCTCCCCAGTGGACCCCTAATAAGTGATAGGTACCTTCCTAATGAAAGAAGCAGGAGGCACTCACTTCAAAAGAGCTGTTGACCATGGTAACCGTGCACACGAGAATCAAAGCATGAGGAAGCACACAGTAACAAGGGGTTTAATGTATTATATATAGGATTACACATGGGATTAGACATAGGATTACATATGGGATTATATATAGGTTATATATGGGATTCTCGCCGTGTTGCTTATCTCAGCAACAGCACTTGGGATCTCTTTTCACGGTCTCTAACATTCCTGAGCAGTGGGCAGGGTTGGTTTAAATGGCTTTTGTGAATATTTGAGAACCATTCTGAACACAAAATGCTCTTCTGTCTTTTTGAATGTTGCTAACTAACACCATCCCGCTGATGCTTAAATGGTGTGTGGAGGAGTTGAGGAGACGTTCCCTAATGATCAGTCCACTGTGGGAACAGCCTCCTCCTCCTCCTCCTCCTCCTCCTCCTCCTCCTCCTCCTCCTCCTCCTTGTCTTCGTCCTCCTCCTCCTCCTCCTCCTTTCTTCTTTTTGGTCTTCAAAAAAGAAGTAAGTTTGAAGACTATAACAGACTCCTGCACTTTCACATATGAAGAGTTTGGTTGGGGCTCAGAATTTGCAATCTGTCCAGGAGATTGTGCAGGGGAGAAATACAAGACCGAGTTCGTAGAGCAGGGTTTTGTTTGCTCATTTTTTACTGAGTTGTGCCCTTTTTGTTAGGTTGGTTTTTCTCTTTTGTTTTGTGAGACAGGGTTTCTCTGTGTGGTCCTTGCAGTCCCTCACTCACTTTGTAGACTGTAGACCAGGCTGACCTAGAACTCACAGAGATCCTCCTGCCTCTGCCTCCCAAGTGCTGGGATTAAAGGCCTGAGCCACCATGCCTGGCGGGAGTTGTGTCTTAAAAAAGCAATTTAGACAAAGAAGAAGAGAAGGAGGAAGAGGAAGAGGAAGAGGAGGAAGAGGCGGAGGAGGAAGAAGAGGAGGAGGAGGAAGAGGACAAGGAGGAAGAGGAGGAGGAAGAGGAGGAAGAGGAGAAAGATATAGGTATCAATGGGAGGGGCAGAAGCAACATTCAGCAAGATTGAGAAGTTAGAACTGCTTCATGTCCATTCTAAGTTGCCTGAGAAGTGAGGCATTCATATCAGGATATAAAATAGACTGACTTTTCCGACTGCATTCGTATAAACAGGGCTTTATCAGAACATTGTGCTATGTCATTTGTATTTGGAATTAAGGCTAGATCAGTGGCTTTTGTTTGGGGATATGCCAGGGAAGGACCTAACAGTTAACAGTTTATGTTATTAATAACAACAGTGCTCCAACATGGTGGTACCTGGGTGATAGACATAGAATCAAGAGTTCAAGGTTATCCTTGGTTACACAGTGAGTAGAAGGCCAGCCTTGGCTACAAGAAATTCAGACAAACAAACAGACCAACAACAAAACAGGAGCAGGGAGTGTAGCTCAGTGGCCAGAGTGCTTGCCGGTCATGCAAGAAGCTGGTGGGTTTGATCCCTTGAAGTCTTGGAGGTGGTGACTCATACCTGTAATCCCACCTTTGGGACAATAGGAGGACCAGAAGCCCAGATCATGTTCAACTACACAGAGAGTTTAAAGATATCCCAAGGCTACAGAAGGTCCTGTCTCAACAAAAGAGCAAACCAACAGAAAATAACACAAGGCTACACACCAAATGGAAAGATACTCGGGGCACAGGTGGCTGCGACTTCTGGGACAGACCTGGCCTGGGGCGTGGCTACTTCTATGCTTGTTTCTTTAAGAAAGTAACTTCTATTTCTGGCCTGAGTTTTCAGAGACAAGAATACCGTAGGGCATTTTGCTTTAGCAGTTCACATAGGAGCATTCCCCATTCACCTCTCTTTAGTGAATCAGAGAACATGAAAGGCAGACTACTCATTGGGGGGCCCCTGCATTACACAATCCATTTGACTCTGGAGCTCAGACCACAGTTCGTGAAAATTTGGGCTGCAAAGAGAGGCACAGATAGTTTTAAAGGTAAAAATTAAAGTTCATTGGTATTTATGTTCTCTGTAGGGAACAAGATTGGGTGAATGTTCCGTATAACGCTGCCCGAGAAGGAATTCAGCCAGATCCAGGGAACGTTCCTGGGCAGAAATGCAGCTAAGAGCTGTTAATCGGTTTTAAAGACACTGTAGATCCTTCAAAACATAAACACCCCTTCATCCGTTAGAGGCTTATTTTAAGTGCATTTATTATTAGTTTCAATGTTTCATTACCGTGTATTAATTATTACACATTACACATCGCGGGTTTCATTATGGTATGCATCTCCGTTAAACCCACTCCTATTACTTCCGGCTTTGACTCCTTCGTCTTCCTAATGCTGCCTCCCCACTACCATGTCTTTTAAAAATGAATTTTAAAAATGAATTTTTAGTCCGTAATGTGATTCCCATCTAAGATAACTGGAAGTATTACGATATATATTGTTTTTCTGAATGACGACATTTTCTCAAGCATTGATGCACTGTGAGGTTATGTAAGATTCATAAAGTCTTCATTATCTTAAAAGGCTTTGAATTCTCCTTGATGACTACTTTGTAGGAAAAACTGACTAACATGGGCAGAAATCAATCCCGTCCTCCGAATTTACAGTGCTGGTTTGTCTTTTGTTACCCGCTGCCTCAGAAATGACACTGGTGTGTCTGTTCTGAGTTCTCAGAGACAGATCCTAAATGGTTGTCTCCTGTAAGAGAACAACAAGAGAACAACGGCTGTCTGCTGTTTCATGTCCATTGTGGGTGACCTAGTATCTGTGGAGAATCGAGGTCATTGAAGGGTAGACTGGGACAAGCCCAAAACCTCCACAGAGGCATGCTTGTCCCGCCCTTTGTTCGTCTGTGTTCTCCGCAGTGCTACACAGTTTCCCACAAGCGCTGTATCTTGTATTTGCTACATTTAAGTGACAGGGGAGTATAAAGGTTTAAGGCCGGACTCCCCACCCCACCCCCACTCTGTACTTAGATGCAAAAGGAATCCCACAAATTTAAGGCCAGCCTGCTCTACAGAGTGAAATTCTGTCTCAAAACAAAATAAAATGGAACAGAAAACAGAGACAACAAAAGTCCTCTCCCTAGAAGAGTCACGTGGAAAGTAATTACTAGTGCAAAGAAACAGGGAGCTCCTTGGTACACTCAGCTACTCTCTGGCCAGGATTTCCCAAGTCCAGATTTGTCTAGGTGTGTCTTAACTCCTGGTATAGGACTAGCCCCTCACCTTTGAGAGTTCTGACCGTTTTAGTAAACCAATTGAATTAGATACCAGGACTCAAAATAGAGCTCTGTGTGACATCTCCCCAGGCTGCGGGAGGTTGTGTTCTTAGGAGCCAAACCCCTGATCCTCCATACTTTCTCTTCAGGCTTTTTTTTTTTGAACTGATTTCATGCTCACCCCTCCCATCAGAACCCCTTCCCTTTCTCTGAGACAACCTTACTTTGGTCTTACAGGTTCATTTTGCTTGCTGGGGTTCATTACACTCCTCAGAGCAGCTCACTTCAAGGTGTTAGATCATTGGCCGATGCCTTTCCCTGCACTGCTTTTTCACAGAGGAGCAGATATCCGAGTAACCATAGCCGCTTTCCCTGGCTCAAGTCTGCTGGTTTAACCTGGGTCTTGTTTTTCCTCTCCCTCCCGCTGCTTCCCCCCTCCCCTAACCCTTTCTTTCTTAGGTGGCCATTGTCTGTGGTCTGGTATTTTCCACTGTGCTATTGTGAAAGAGAATAGGAAGGTGAGAGTCCCAGTGGATTCTGCAGTGAATTCACCCTGTTACATGAATTTTGGATGCTGATAAAGGAGATGAAATAAAGAACTCCTTCAAGTGCAACATAGTCTCTTCTAAGGTTCAGGTCTGGAACAAAAAAAAACAAAAAACACTTGAAATAGTAAGTGATGTCTGTGGGAAAGACGCAGGTCTTGTTGTGTTTTCTAAAAAGATAAGGAGAGGAGGAATATGTTTGGGTGGATAAGTAATCAGGAATGGGGGAAGAGGGTGCCTCCCTGAACCCATGCTGAGGCATCCCGTCCCCGAGGGACCAGCCACAAGACGATATAGTATAGAATAGAGTTTATTCAGGGAATGGGGAGGGGAGTTGACAGGGTAGTAGGGACAGAGAAAGGCAGAGAGAGCATAGAGGCCAGTCATGAGCACGTTGGGGGTTGTGGGGGAAGAGTGGAGACAGAGCGGGTAAGGGCCAAGAGGACAGAGCAGGAGAAAGAAAGCAAGAGAGGAGGGGTCAAGCAGCCCCCTTTATAGTGAGTCAGGCTGGTAACCGTGGGGCGGAGCCTAGACAAAATGGCAACAGTAGGTTAAGTCGCACATTTAAGATTTCAGTGTGTTGGCCTTCAGAAGACAGTCGATCCCAGGGAGAAAAGCTCTGAGCTCCTAGGGCCATTTCTGAGGCTGCCTAGTTGTGTAATACTGCGTGAGAGACGGTAAACAGAAGAGAGAAGGCCCGGGGTCGCAGGCGACAATACTGCGCGCCTTATTTTTGGTGCTGTATCGTTGCCGGGTCATATTTTTTTTTCCTGTTCACATCAACTCCATGCTTTGACCATGCTGGCACTTTTGTGGCTTTTGTTGCTCTCTTGGCTTCTCTGCGTTGCGTCTCAGCAAGGCCTACTAGTGCTGCATCCCGTTTCCGTACCACGCCCAGTCCCCACCCCTCACTCACACTAATCGAACTAACCAGGTCAGGGCCTCAAGCGTCCACCTTACACTGGCATTCCACAAACTGGAGGAAGAAGCTTTTCATCCCAGAAGAAGCACCTCAGCTAAGGAATTAGACTGGCCTGTAGGCTCACCTCTGGGGAACTCTCTTGGTTAATGATTATGTGGGAGTGCCCAGCCAAATGTGGGCGGTGCCACCTTGGGGCAGGTGGTCCCGGGTGTCTAAGAAAGCCAGGCGAGAGTGCTGTAGATAACAATGCCGTTTACAACCCTTTTCTGCTTCGGGTCCCACCTCCAGATTCCAGCCTTGGGTTCCTGCCTGACTTCTCTTAGTGATGACCTGTTACCTGGAAGTATAAGACGAAACACCCAGAACAGCCAAATGCTTTTGGTCAGTGTTTTATCACAGCCACAGAAAGCAAACTAGGACACCAGGTAATCGGAAACCAGTCCAGGAGACTAATTCACAGCAAGGTACTTGCTCACGCATTCATCAAACTTTTATAATACTGCTCCCCCTCCCCCAGGCCCTGTGCTGGAAGTGAAGGCCTGATCAAGGTTGTCTTTGATATATTATTAATGTTCAGGGTAGTGACCTTGGCTCTGGGTTCGCATACTCCTGGGTTCAAATCTCACCCTGTCACTTGCAGAGATGTAGGGTTCAGGGAAAAAAAATTACCTACCTCTTTTTAGAAGCCTCAGCTTCTTCCTTTGCAAAGTGGGAATAAAAATGAATCTTATACATGTTTGGGGGAGGGGGTTCTTACAGATAATCATATTGCAAGCACATATTACTTGTCTATTAGTATTTTAGGCTTATTGTATACACTATACGATACGTATGCTGTAGACTATATTAAGTGCCTGTTACTATATTATCTTTATTGTTCCATGTATGATTCATGTGGACTTTTAATCTCTTAAGTTTGGATCTAAATTGTCAGTGGTTTAGGTGCTAAGGACTTTAAGACCCTTGACAGGTTTGTTCAAAGATATTTAGGGATCCGGAGACGTCTGAGTTTCACCAGTGCCTGTGGCCTTGGTTCTGACAACAGAATCCCCTGGTGTCAGTGTCTCAGGAACTGAATCAGAGCGGAGTGCTGCAGGCAGAGGAGGTGTTATGAGGATACACACAGGTAAGCTTTCAGACAGGGCAGCCTGGCTACAAAATGCCAGGAACCAGCAGCTCAGGATCATGAAGTGAAAAGTAGGTCACTTGGTAAGAGTGAAGGTGTCAGGTAGCGTGCAAGGTGAAGAGCCCGGAGCCATAAACAGTAACAGGCTGCAAGGTTGCGACAGCGGCTATAAACCAAAAGGAGTGTCTTCCCCACAAGTGCTGAATGGAAAAAAACTGCCGCCTGAGAAGTCAACGGTTAGAGCTTGCACACATGCAGTCTTCACAGCAGCGTCATCGGGAACACAGTAGACCATGATAGAGAGGCCAGGTAGCCAGGCCGTGCACCAGAGCAGGGCAGAATAGGAGCGAAGTTCCCGTATGTTTTGTCTGCCTCCGGAATCTGCCTTGTACCTTTCAAATGGCTACGGCTTTAAACTTTGGTGTGTCAAATTCCAGGACGCTTGAGTGGAAGAACTGCTTCTTTGCACAACCTGTGCTGATCAGGACCCCACCTACCCCTACCCCCAACCCACCCCACCCCTAACCCGGACCCAGGTCGTCCCGATGGGTTCTCAACGTTCAGTATGTTGAATAGGACTTTTACCCTTGCAGGTTGCTTTGCTTGGAAGAAAGTTTAAAATGACTAATTTTGTGAATGTTATGAGGATTGTAAGATCAAAGCCTGCGGTGCGCACTTTCGCAACGAGCTGGGGCTTCCCAGCTGACTGGGAAGGCGGCGAAGTGAAGGAGCTCGGCACAGTACCGTTTGGCGTGTGAGCGGTCATGGCGGGCGGAGGTGTCCTGCTCACTTACTCCGTGTCGCTTCGTTCTGTTCAACACCATGATGGTTTGACCGGAGCAGAACCATCCGGACGTCCTGGGTTTCTAAACTTGACTGTGTTAGGGTTGTTTATCCTCTCAGAATTAAGAGTGAGAGGTCCGGGGTTGGGGATTTAGCTCAGTGGTAGGGCGCTTGCCTAGCAAGCGCAAGGCCTTGGGTTCGGTCCCCAGCTCCGAAAAAAAAAAAGAAAAGAAAAGAAAAAAAAGAGCGAGAGATCCTCAAAGACAAGTGTCCATCCATACTCTGGTTTTTCATCACTGAGATGGGAAAACAGCAGGGAATATTTCAGGTAGCTCTATTGATCAGGCCTCTGTTGAGGTAGAACATCATGGCAGAAAGGTGTGACTTAGTGTCACCTCGGAAACGCTCTGAGTTGTCCTCCAGTTCTGTATCAATTGGTTAACACCTTGCTGGAGTCAGAATCCTCTCTCAACACTGCCACCAGCTGGTGACAAAGCCTTTAACTGATAACATTTTTTTTTTAAGTTATTAAGGAAAAAATAAACAAAAGCAAAAAAAAAACAAAACAAAACAAAACAAACACCTGGCCGCAAACTATGACATAATGTCTGCATTGATTTCTCTGGCATCTGATACGTTGCTTCTCTGTGGAATGGTTTGATTAAAAATTTATCTGACCCCAAGTCCACTAAGTGTTATAAAGAAATTGAAGAAATTTGAAAACTGGGTTCTGTATAGAAAAGCGGGGGCCCTCTTGCCTGCCAGGGCCACTCAGGAGTCCTCAGCCTTCTGAGCAAGTTAAGATGTTATGAGAAGGCTCGCATCTAGATGAATATGAACATTGCTCCTGACAATTTTTCTTAAGATGTCAGGCAGAGATGGAATTAAACAAAAGACGCATAGTGGTAAACACCTGGAGAAAGCAATTTGACTGCAAGCTGTGCCAAGGAATCTACCCAGGGAAAGAAGTCTTTCCCGGTCTCTGTTGAAGTACCTGAATAGACAAGATGTCATTTAAGAGGACAGATTTCTGCTGGGAAGTCATGCTTGTACAACACAATGCCAGATTGTCATTAAATGGGGAATAAAGGTGAGGTTAGTGCTACAAATACACGTATCCATTTATTTCCACTCGGGAATGTTCCTGACTTGACAAGCCCATAATTCAAATTTATGGTCCTAAGTAACTAGAATGGGCTTAGGGTTTTTATTCAATTGACAGCACTAAGAGCGTCTCCCACCACTGAAAGCCACAAGTGCGATTTAAATAATTTGGACTCAACTGACAAGAGACCACACCGTTTCTTTGAGTTAAAAAAAATCATCTTTTTCAAACCATAAATTATGTTAACAGATGAACGCGGTTGCCCCAGAGTACCTTGGGAGAGGCATGTTGAGTCGTGGATTCCACTCATTAGTCCTGACAAGATTCAGTCTCTTCTAAGACCGGCATTAGACTGAGGTATTTTCTTGTTCCTTATTTGCATAAAATTTGCTTTTGTCAGCTCAATGCGTGCGAGTGTGAGAGTCTTTTCTTCAGAGACATTAATTTTACGAACTAAATTTAGAACCACTTCTCCGTCTGTATGGAGCGAGGTTGCTGATTTCTAAAGAGGGACATGGGCAGAGAGAAGCTTCGTGCACACTTTCGTTCCTATTTGACTTGTCTTACTTGATTTGTTTTCCATTGTTGTTTTTTGTTTTGTTTTGTTTACAGTAGAGATCTATATATGCACCAGGGTAGAAGGTTTCACGGTGGCGATAAGGCGACTCTTAACTGCACCTCCATTGTGTGGCTGAAAAAAAAAGAACCCCTATTTTTTTTTCCTATCTGCACTTGAAAACATAGATTGTGTTTCTATCCAATTCTGTATGGCTGGTCCTAAGTTTTCTTGTGAATATCAAATTCCCCATTGGAATAGAAAACCCATAAAGTAAGTGCTAAGGATACTTTTCATCCCATTTCCTGAAAATAAAATAAAAAATTTAACTATTTTTCCCCTATTTTATGTGACCCCTAATCATATCTCTATTGGCACCCTTCCTAGCTTACTTAAAAGCAAGAAATTCTGTGTTTTCTTAATCTTATTGCTTAAACATGCATTTATGGTCTTGGTTCACATTTTAATATAACTTTAATAGAGTCGGGGACAGAGTTGTCTGGGTGGGGTCTTAAAGGATCACAAGCCCCTCTCCCTCTTTCTCCTTTCTTTCTGTCACTTTCCTTATTTCCTGCCATCTGTTCTTTCAATTTGAAAATACACCTAACCCTCAAGAGACTGGAGGCCCTAGGAAGTTTAGAGGTCTGGTGGGGTGGGTGGAGTGGGGACATACTCATGGAGACATGGAGGGGCGGGGAGAAGGGATGGGATGGGGAACAGTCGGAGGGTGGACCAGGAGGGGAATAAAATCTGGAGCGTTAAAATAATAATAATAATAATAATAATAATGATGATGATGATGATGATGATGATGATGATGATGATGATGATGAAGATTATGCCGATGATGATGATGATGACGATGACGACGACGATGATGATGATAATATACTTCTGAGCAGGGCACCACTCCACCAAGAGGAACGTGGGGTTTCCATCTTTCTCTGTATCACACCCTTTAAGCCAAGAACTCGGTGAGTCAGGAGTTCAAGGCGCAGACTGTAGGAGAAGCATCATCAAATCGCGGCAGCTGATGGGCAGGGCATTAGCGGAACCAGTCTGTGATAATCTATGTCCTGGGGAGTTTCCACGCAGTCTTCCGCGAACTTCAACTTGCTTCTTTGCTCCTTGGTTTTGCCCAGAAGAGAACGGAAAGGGGCCTCGTACGCGTCCACCTGTCTCCGGGAGTCGTTATTTCCGTCCATCTCCGAGTCTTTGTTTCCACCTGTCTCTGACTTGTTTCCCGTAGGCTTTCCTGATTTTTCAGTTCTAAAGTTAGGTCGGTGACAGACTCTTCTGTAAGATGAACTTGCCCATCTCGTTTCTCAGAACAGTATCGCGTTTCCCCTTACAATATTACAGAAGGGACGTCTAAACGGCATTGATTTCCCTGTTATCACAGCCTGGATTACAGGAGGTTAAATAGCGTGTAACTCCGGAGGCCGATTTTGAATTCTAGAAAATGAGTTGTATTTAACATTATTAGATTTTGGGTTTTTTTTCATCATTTCGAAACAGGGACAGTTGAATTTGTGTGTTAAAATTATGAAAATTAAAAAGGCCCCCCTTATTCATTCACTGCACATGCTTTCAGAGAGCCTAGCCTTCTAGATCTTACGGCATGTTTCCACAGGCGTGTGTTGCAGGCACAACGATCATCATTGCGCACAGGCATGCAGCAAGCACTCCTGCATTCCACAGCTATGTAATTTCATGCATGGCATCCACTTTATTGTTCTCATAGGGGACAGAAGAAGAAAGAGATGGCTCACTCCTTAGATAAAAAAAAGTCTTAAACACAGACCTATCTTTCTACAATCAGTACAAATGCACAAAACGAATAAGATGTCCAATAATTATATGATGTAA
This sequence comes from Rattus rattus, assembly GCF_011064425.1. NCBI lineage: Eukaryota > Metazoa > Chordata > Mammalia > Rodentia > Muridae > Rattus > Rattus rattus. Next base: position 267,490,586 of record NC_046154.1, read on the forward strand.
ATTATATAGAACTACAGAATTTTAGAGGCTTAATTTGTCTTCTGTCCGATATATATTATTATTCACAGCAAAAGTCTTGTTCCTTAGTTAACGTATCTATGTGCATGGAATACCCAGGGGACATTAATTTCCTATGTTTAAATAGGTGAGGGGCCTGACCAAAACAGACCATGCATGATACTGGTTTAAATCACTTTTTTTAATTAATAGGAGATTTATTGATGCAAGAACAGAGGCATCCTTGCTGAACTTAGTAGGAGATGCTAAATTTTCTGACCAGTTTTCCTTCCTGGATAAGTCTTTCCTTTCTGTCCCTGTCTGTTTTGATAACATAATACCAGAAGATGAGAGGCCATTAACCTGCCACTGCTCCTAAAAGTGAGTTCTTGGGAGTGGGTCTGAAATTAGGATAAACATTTGCTGATCTTGCATAAGTCCAACAAATCAAGACAGGATCCTTGATGTGCGTTTGGCGTTTGGGGTCATTGTACTGAAGTAGATACTCCCGTTTAAGCCGGGCCCTTATGCTCATGCGCTCAACCTGCGCCTTTCAGGTCTCTGGAGACAGGTCATACTCGGCAGGGTGGAGGGTACTGGGGAGAGTGGCCAGGGGCGCAGGCTTATACTTGAAAAATGACATCTTGGCTCCCCTAAATCACTTTTTATTGGTCTTATATTCCAAATATGATTATTTGCCAGGATATACACTGGGCCACCAATTTTCTTCAGTGGGCACAACTAGCTATTTGTATTCCATTAAGAAAGACATTTTTAATAGTTGTAGTTTGCATTTCTAAGATATTGGCATGGAGGCATAGAACATACATTAGGGGATCCAGCCGTGAGTATGATCATGTGAGTGAGGATGTCGAACACTTTGTCTTCTCATGGGAAGAACTACAGAAGCAAACACAAAGAAACGAAGGGTTCTAGGCTACAGTGGATCTTAAAAACAGCGTTTAGGAGCTGGTCATGGTGGCATTTGCCTTTAGCATAGCACTTGGGAGGCAGGCAGAGGCAGAGGCAGAGGCAGAGGCAGAGGCAGAGGCAGAGGCAGAGGCAGAGGCAGAGGGCAGAGGCAGAGGCAGAGAGGCAGAGACAGAGAGATAGAGAGATAGAGACAGAGAGACAGAGGCAGAGAGGCAGAGGCAGACAGATAGAGTGACAGAGAGATAGAGCAGAGGCAGAGAGGCCTAGGCAGAGAGGCAGAGGCAGAGGCAGAGGCAGAGGCAGAGGCAGAGGCAGAGGCAGAGGCAGAGGCAGAGGCAGAGGCAGAGGACGTTCAGCAGAGAAGAATTTGAATCCAGGCTCAGCTTAAAGTCTACATTCTTTAACCTATATTTACGTGTTTACATCTTCTGCACATGTATTTATGCAAGCTCAAAAGACGGATTCATTAAGAAATGTATATGGTAACTTAACTCTAAAGCTCATCTCAAAGTGCAGAGAACAGAATTATAGGGGGTGAGGGGGCTTGGAGGTGGTTCAACTGGTTAAAACCTGCTGTGTAAATTATAGGATCATATAGGAGCTGACATCTCCAGAGACACCTCCAGCACCTATGTACTTGTTGGGTGTGGGTGACAGCTGAGAGAGAAAAGAGAGAGAGAGAGAGAGAGAGAGAGAGAGAGAGAGAGAGAGAGAGAGAGAGAGAGAGAGAGGGGAGAGAGAGACAGACAGACCCTGGGACAAGCTGGCTGTTCAGACTAGCTGAATCAGCCAGCTCTGTATCCAAATGAGAGGCCCTGCCTCTCTGTATATCAGGTAGAGAACAACAGGGGTGGGGGAGGGGGGAGGTAGCCCACATCAACCTTGGGTCTTCACATTCATGTATGTATTCATGCATGCATATATACCTGCATGCACACACGACTGAACATGCATGCCTACCACACACATGCAAAAACACAGATGATGCAAACAGTCTTTAAAAGTACCAATGGGATTTTACAAAAGAGATTATGTGGGGCTAAAGAGATGGCTCAGTGGTTAAGAGCACCGACTGCTCTTCCAGAGGTCCTGAGTTCAAGTCCCAGCAACCACATGGTGGCTCACAACCATCTGTAATGAGATCTGATGCCCTCTTCTGGTGTATCTGAAGACAGCTACAGTGTACTTATATATAATAAATGAATAAATCTTTTAAAAAAAGAGAGAGATTATGTGCGGATCATTAATTAATTGAACTACTCTCCACTCCTATTCAAATTCTGATCTTCCAATGTCCTTGTTACTGCACATAAGAAGCACTGTGCACCAAATTAAGTGACAAGTCGCATACATATTCACACACACACACACACACACACACACACACACACACACACACACACACTGTAATGTGCCAGGGTAAGGGATACCTATCTCCACTCAGAGAAGAAGGGGATAGGGGATGGGGGAAGAATTGTGGGAAGGAGTGACCAAGATGGGGCAGTGAGCAGGATGTAAAGTGAATAAGTTAAATTGTGTACGTGTGTGTACGTGTGTGTGTGTGTGTGTGTGCGCGCGCGTGCGCGTGTAAACTCTCACAGTACTAAAATACCAAAAACTGTACATATTTAATCTTGATATTTTCAAAATTAATGTGATGGCGTGAGGGACGGAGGGAGATGGGACCAGCGCCCGAAATTCAGGACATGGGGCAGCAGGTGTCTCCACATCCTCACCACAGAGGCTTCACCCTCTGGTCAAGTACAGAATGCAGTTCTCTCTGCATCCAGCCAGGCGAGGAAGCCCTGCTGCCTTCAGAGAGACTGATTTTTACTGAGTCTTCCAAGGCTTGCCAAGGCTCCCTTTAGGAAACTGGGTGTCCCCTCTGATGGGTGCTGAACAGAGAATCCTGTCCTGGCTGAAATGCACTGATGCTAGGCTTGACCTTGGTCTGAGGGGACAACCACTTTCAGGACACTGTGTCTGTGCACTTCTAGGACCCAAAATGAGAAAACCTACAACAAGGAATAGCTCCGTATGCTGGGTAAATGCAAGTGCCAAGGTCCAGGGACATTGGGATCTGCGATGGTGAGGGTGGTTGGAAGGCTGGTGTGTGGGATCCAGGGAATCAAGGAAGAAAGCCCCTTGAGCAAACCTCAAATGCCTCAGAGGCCGTCCATCAGGGCAGGTAAGTAAATGACTAAACGAGGCCTGGTCAGCCAGTTGCTTGCCGTCATGGCTCTAGGCCCCAGAAAGCCAGTTCTTGTATGATTTGTGAGAAGCTAGAAATTCCGTTCTTTTCTTTCACTGCATGAACGCTTCTGTTTTTAAATATTTGTTACAGAGATAAACTTTTGAGGCAAGTGTGAGTGTTGAAAATAATAATTCGTAGGGCCACATCGATACAAGCTGGCAAGCCTTGCCGTAGGCCAATTGCTGGGGAGTCCGGTGGGGCAGACAGTCTTAGTATGTGGTCAAGAGACTGAATACGTGTCAGAGAATTATGTCGGCAGTGGTTCCCTGATTGCGTCTCTGCCCCCCTTTTATAATCTTCTTAGGCAACTTCATCTACAGCAGGAAACACTGACAATTCCCTCTACGAGGTGTGGGGAAGAGAGACGGGGGGGGGGACAACAGAGAGAAATAGGGGCAAGAAAGGCTGTTAAGTGTTTTCTCTTGTGCAGAATGTGGACTTAAAGATATGCATTATATGCATATATATCCTATATTATTTTAGTGTACATTATATTACATATGTATGCATACATATGTGGCAAGAGAAAGGAGACCATTTAAATGAAGAAAAGAGAGGAGGAGGAGGAGGGGATGAAGGAAGGCAGCGAGGTTGGCAGATAGAGGCAAGGTGCAAGATGTGCTCTATGAAGATAATTATAACAAAACCTCTTATTTCGTATTTCGTAACTAAACACAAGGTTAAAAGCAGTAATCCCTTCTACTTATGGTTCTCCAACTTTAATGAGCAAATGAATCACCAGGGGAAGGTTACTAAGCTCGCCCGAAGAGAAGAGCGAGCGAGCGTCTGATTCACTGGTGGAACCCTGGGGTGTTGACACCCCACTTTAGTTTACTGTAACACAGATGGTGTGGAGACGGCTCTGTGAGAAACAGTGACTCACTCCATTACTAATGCTGGTTTGCCTGGGTTTCAGCCCCAGTTTCTCTCCAGAGCCAGAGAGCTGCGTGTGCAACTGCTTCTTGGAAATTACCATTGCCGCTGTATCTTTAACTCGATACTGACTTCATCCAAATCCATTGTGTTCTTTCAAAGCTGGCGTCTAAGTTTTATATATGTGCACCGGTTATTTTTTTTTCCTTCAAGTCCACAAGCTGGAGACACCTGGGAAGAGAGAGCCTCAGTTGAGAAACTGCCTCCATCGGATGGGCCTGTGACCCAAGTCTGTGAGATATTTTCTTGAGTGATGTCAAGTGCACCCCCACCCCCATCTCTGGCGAGGTGATTCTGAGGCGTAGAAGAAAGCTGAAGATATCGAGGAGGACACACCAGCAATCCTGCCATGCTCCTCATGGCCTCTGCTCCAGCCGCTGCCTCCAGGCTCCTGCTTGACTACTGTCCTCGGCTTCCGTCAGAGGTGGCCTGCGATCTCAGAGATGAACTGTGATGCAGATGTGCAAACGGACAAAACCCTTTCCTCCCCAAGTTGCTTTTAGTCAGGGTTTTTATCTCAGCAATAGAAAGGAAATAGGGGGAAGTATATATTTAGCAAAGGGTATCATGGTGTGATGGCCTCAACCTCCATGAATGCAAGGGTAAACTTGAACTCCTGATTTCTTTGCCTCTGCCTCTCACGTAAGTACTGGGATTATAGACACGGACCTCCACACTGAGTTGACTCAGGTCTGGAGAGCAAACCCAAGGACTCACGTATTCTAGGAAAGCATTTTAACCAGCAGAATTGCATCCCTGCCCCCATTGGGATTAAGCCATTGGGATGTACCATTGTTTTATGCTTAATTTCCCAAGCATAAATCTACCCTGGAACTTTTGGTGGGCGTGGCCTGGGCTTCAGACTCCATGGAGCGTGTGGCAGGCATCAGCCTACTGAGTCCTTCTTTAGCTCCCCAAGGCTTGCATGACTGTTCAACTACCACACCTTGGCACGCTAAGGGAACCCTGCTCTTCTGGGACAAGGGATAGCAACAACTGTTTTCCTTATTAAGGCTCTCTGTTGTGCATGTATTAGTTCAATCTTTTCTTGAATCCGTTGGTCTTTCTATTCAGTTTTTGGCAGCTCAGTATCCCCGGAGTTTTGGAGTGGCAGAGCCTAACAGTCAATATCTTGTCATTCATAGCCCCAACCCATCTCCACAATATAGGAAAAAAAATCTATCACGGTGCAGTGCTGAAGTAAATGAGATTTGGGCAATATTAAGTAAGTAATAAAACACAGATTGTATTTGTCGTTTATCAAATGGCTTCTCATGTGAATTTTTACCCTATTGTCATAAATGATCTGGCACTGTGCACGGGAGCATGACATTGGGATGAGGGACGATATGCCCATTTATGAATATTAATATAGCCTATTAAACAGGGTGCCCCCCGAGCCACGCATACCCAGAAACTCAGAATGTGATGCCTGTAGTCTCAAGATTTTCCAATCCTACTTTTAGTATGGGTTCTTAAATGCTTTAACCTCCCTTGTAGCCCACCACCCACCAGAGGTAGTGAGAAAGAAAGATTATAGGATATGAGGGGAAGTGGACTTGTTGAGAAATGGTTCTTTGGAGCAAATCCCACCTGCGTTGTCTGGAAATCTGCATTTCAGCTCACAGGTCAGCAGGGGCAGCTCGATCCACTCACAAACACTTGACGGCTATTCCAGCAGCCCAGTTCAGTGGTACCGGGATAGCAAACACCAATCAGCAGTGGTAGCATGATCTAGTAGAAACAGCCAGGCTTCAGGCAAACCAGTCAGCAGGAGGGATTAAGACCAGCCTGGACACCAGGAGAAGTTCTCCGCCATAGCTCTCTCAATGAAGCAAGGATCAGCGAAGATCATTGAAGACGGGAGACCAAGAAGCATAGCAAAGCCAGCCATGCAAGTCTGCTTCCATCACTGAGTCCTATTTATACTCCCTCCAAACGTCACGCACATCCTCCACAGGTCTTGCCTCAGCACCCTAGTCTGTCTTAGCATGACAATTGGCTTGAGTTTGCAGAAGTGGCAAGAAGCCACCAGAATACCACCAGAAGCTTTTTGTCGTGTTTCTCTCTATGGAGTCACAATAAGCAGAGCTCATCTACACAAGGTAAGGCGAACCAATACATGCATGTCCTTGGCAAAGAATCTTTCATCACGGGTCCTTTCACGCGCTTGCTTTAGCAAAACATCCTGTCACCTGTGTCTGCTTCAGGAAAACACCCCTTCGCATGCTAGTCCCAGCGAAACACCATTGGACACAACTGACTTTGCATTTGGAAATAAGGCTCTGCCAATGTGGAGACAGCCATGTGCCACAGAATAACCTCTCAGTCAGCACAGGCGATGGCAACCCCACGAAATGATCTCCTCTGTTGACATCCCAGTCATTTGTGTTTGTGTAAACGGCACACTCCAGGGTAGTCACACTATGAAGCTATTGTCTAAGTTCAACTGAACACGATGGTTTGAGGTCTTGGTGAGAGGCGAAGCCAAAATGAGCAGGGTCAGATCATGAACAGGGTAGGGAAGGAATTATTACAGGCAGCTGGCAAGGGGAGCCGGGGTTGGGGGTGCATGTTTTTAAGGTAATTCCATTCTAGGGAATGTGCAGACATTTTTGCCAAATGCATTTCAGACACAGGTTGTCCCGTTCCTAAGCATGTACAGTTAAGGAGTGCACGTTTCTACATATCCATTTTAAAGCTATAAGAACAGGATTCCAGACACATTGAGGGGGGAGTGGGGGACAAAGCACAGATTTAGGAGATTGAAGTTATGAACAAGAAAGTTTCTGGGCATGCTCAGCTTACAAGACAGTTTTTTTTCTATTTTATTGGGTTCTTACATCTCTACATCTCTTCCAACCCTTATCTGTCCTAATCCTTTCCACACCCCCAACACTAGGTAGGAAAGGAAGAAGTTGAGAGGGGAAACGGGGTGTAGACCTCTTTAGCCTAGTTCCTACTGATTAGGGGCATTGGGGCAAATCTAATCGCCATCAAAACATCCAGCAAACCAGCAAACCAGCAAACCAGCAAATGCAGCATCAGGGGAACAGCCACCTCCGTAGGGCTTCTAGGGACTCTCATTTATTCCCCTTATTAAAGTTATGTGCAGTTGGCAAAGATCACATCCCTGCTAGTGCATGAGGCAAATCATAGTCACCTGCTGTGAAGCAGCCCCATATCCCACGTTTGGGGATTAAAACAAGAACATATTCACAAAACACGACTGGGTTTCTAAAGACACCAAAACTCTCATTGCACATGCTAGTGTTAGCTGTAAGTAAAGAAAAGGACCCTCTGAAAGTGCGTTAAATAGAAATTTGCCTCTGAAGATTCTTGCCACGCTTAGTGGGTAAAATGAGGATGTCTTTCTCCCGAATTGTCCAAGATGTACAGTTATATCAAGCATATAAGTAAGGTCTTAAGGTGAAATCACGGTGCGCTAAATTCAATGGCTGCTATCTTTCTAGAAGGAAAACGATAGCGATTTGGACACAGAGACACAGGAGAGAGCCCAACATGAAGGAAGATCTATATGAAGCCTCTACAAGCCAAGGAGAACCATCTACCATGAGAAATTGGAAAAAAGCAAGAGAGGATTCTCTTCTAGATCCTCCCCGGCAGAAGAATGCTCCCCATTAACTCCTGTTTGGTCAGTAAGTGGCTGGGGCTTATGACTGGGCAGAGAAGATAGGAAGATGGGACTTAGAATCAAATGAGGGGTCTTGAGAGAGACCAAGAGAAGAGAAAGAAAAACAAGAGATAAGACTAACATCAGATGGGATGGACCAGAAGCACATGGCCAAGGGAAGTTGACCCTGAGGACAGGCTGATGGAGCAGAAGCAGCCAGGGAGACATCAGATTGGCAAGTGGTGGGCATATATGTGGGTTTTTAACAGCTAAAGGTATTAGCATCGCTCAGAACCTGCCTTGCATAATACCTACAGCTTGTTAATAAATTGCAGTGTCTCTGTGTTGTTTACTCAAGAACCGTACATGCAAAAATGGGATATATATATATATATATGCATAGCAACCCCCAGAAAACAATTATTTCAATGGAAATTTTGTGGTTATTTGTCACAGTATCCTAGAAGAATAACTAAGTAAGAATAGATGATATTAGTTAACGGGTTAAGGAACTAAGAATATGACATATTAGTTAGCAGGTTAAAGACGTTATGTGGGTTGTAATACAAACTTACCTAAGATACTTTGAAATTAAGTACCATAACTAACTATGCATGCATGCTCACCATGAACTTGTGGTTAGTACCACTTGAAAACCATCTTTTTGAGAGGCGGCATCTTGCTATGCCATTCAGACGGACCTGGAGCTCATGGCAACGCTTCTGCCTCCATAATGCTGAGATGATCGGAACAAAGAGTGGTTGGGATAGCCCTTCAACGACTTTCTAAGACACTGAAGAATGGGCCAGCCGGGTCTTTGGGCTTGTAGCTTTAATGGAGAAGGGGTCCCAGTGAATTCTAAGAACTGTGAAACGACATCAGAAGAGCCTCTTTGTTGGAGGTATTGGTGCCCCAAGAAAGGGGGCAGAGAGATGAACTCTTCTGGCCATGGGAAGAGGGTAAGGGTTTTGTACTTCATGGCTACAGGAAAGAGGACCATGATTTTCAAATACACACACAAGTAATTTTCACTTCTTTTAAATTCATGGTGCTAATTATTTGTCCCTTGAAACATGACAAACCTCCACCCTGCCTCCTCCCTCCCTAGACAAAAGAAATCCACCAGCATTCTGGCTTTTCCTACCCCTCCAGATATTCTATTTCATTACCTCCCATGAATCTTGGAGCCTTAGAACAGCCTAGAGCATTCCTGCTGCTGAAGCTCAGTGAGTGCAGACAATAGCAGTCTTAAAGCAGGCGAGTTGTACGTCTGGCAGGATGATGGCTCACTGTTTGACTGTCTGCTTTGTTTTAAAGACTGTTCAGGAAAGTCTGTGTCCTGCCCTCTATGTGCTCAGGGATGAGTGAGTCAGCTCTTTAGATGAAGGAAGTCTGTGCGACCTGCAGGCTTCAAGCAGGACAAGGGGACATCATAAGTATGGCAACACTGTGATCAGTTTAATGAGTATCAGATCAAATGCTAAGTATAAAACTCTCTCTCTCTCTATTTATTTCTCTCTCTTTCTCTCTTGTTCTTTCCTTCCTTCCTTCCTTCCTTTCTTTCCTCCCTTGTTTCTTTCTTTCTTTCTTTCTTTCTTTCTTTCCTTCTTTCTTTCTTTTCTTTCTTTCCTTCCTTGTTTCTTTCCTTCTTTGTTTGTTTCCTTCCTTCTTTGTTTCTTTCCTTCTTTGTTTGTTTCCTTCCTTCTTTGTTTCTTTCTTGGTTTCTTGGTTTCTTTCTCTCTTTCTTTCTCTCTTTCTTTCTTTCTTTCTTTCTTTCTTTCTTTCTTTCTTTCTTTCTTTCTTTCTTTCTTTCTTTCTTTCTTCCAGGTCTCATGTATCCCAGACTGGCCTCAAATTCACTACATAGCCAAGGATAACTTTGAACTTTCTGAACCTCCTGTGTCCACCTCCTGGGATCACAGGTGTGCCCTATGACACTTGGTTTCTGTGGCGCTGGAGATGGAAGTCAGACTTGATGCCTGTTAGGCAAGGGCTCTGCCACATGAACTGCACACACAGTTAGCGGACACCATCAGTCCCTCAAACATTTCTTGAAGCCGGTGCTTTGAGTGAATTCAGAGTTTTAGTGCCTTAGTACCGTATCTAGACTTTGTGACAGAATCAAGACTGTAGAGCGTTGGCTGTCATGCTCCACAGATGTGGAACGGCCACCTTCCAAATGAAATTCAGAACATCCGGGTTCAATATGAATGGACATTTAATGGGGCTGGAGAGAAAGCTCAGAGTTAAAGGACTGACTGCTCTTCTAGAAGTCCTTAGTTCAATACCCAGAAACCACATGTTGGGTTATAACCATCTATAATGAGATCCGGTGCCCTCTTCTAGTGTACAGGCATACACGTAGTTAGAACACTGTATACATAGTAAATAAGTAAATCTTTTAAAGAAAAAATGGACGTTTGAAATTAGGATGGGTGAGAGAAATCCTGGGATTCCAGACACTGCCTTTGAAATACCAGAGGAAATTTATAGAGTGTCCTAGTTTGCTTTTCATTGCTATGGTAAACACCATGACCAGATGGAACTTTCAGAGGAAAGCCTTTGTCTCAGCGTATGTCTTGCAGTCTATCTTGAAGGAAGTCAGGACAGGGACTCAAGGCAGAAACCTGGAGGCAGGAGCTCAAGCGGAGGCCATGGAGGGATGCTGCTAACTGGCTTGCTCAGCTTGCTTTCTTACACGACCAAGGAGCCCCTGCCCAGGGATGACATCACTGAGTCCTATATTCTGCCAATCAAGAAAAGACCACACAGACTAGCCTGCAGGCCAATCTGACAGAGTCATTTTCTCAGTTGAGGGTCTCCTTCCCCGACACCTCTAGCTTGTGTCAAGTTGCTAACAACAACAACAAAACAAAACACAAATTATGATCAAATTTCCATTCTTGCCTATGTAGCAATAAAGAACGCAAGTGTTTTATATTCAGAGTATAGAATTACCACCGCTCAGACTGACCTATTAGGAGTTAAAGGCAGTTTTAATTGGAATCCATAATCACAGGTTCAAGTGTCCCTGATTGATTGTGTTGATAGTATAGATGTTTACAGTTATGGTTTCCTCTTGATTTAAAGGGGGCAGTGTCTTAATTAGGGTTTTGTTTCTGTGAAGAGACATCGTGACCACAACAAACAACTCTTGTAAAGAAAAACATTTAATTGGGGGTGACTTACAGTTTAGAGGTTCAGTCTATTATCGTCAGGGTGGGAAGAATGGAAGCCCACAGGCAGACATGGTGCTAGAGAGGTAGCTAAGAGTTCTACATCGGATTTGCAGGCATCAAGGAAGAGAATGTGAAACACTAGGCCTGGCTGAGCATCTGAAACCTCAGTGCCCACCCCCAGTTGAGGCACCCCTTCCTCCAACAAGGCCACACCCACTCCAACAAGACCACACCCACTCCAGCAAGGACACACCTACTCCAACGAGGCCACACCCACTCCAACAAGGCCACACCCACATTAACAAGGCCACACCCACTCCAACGAGGCCACACCCACTCCAACAAGGCCACACCTACATCAACAAGACCTAGAGTGTCCTAACAGTGGCCCTCCCTATGAGCCTATGGGGGCCATTTTCATTCAAACACCACAGGATACTTAACACAATCAAAATTTTACCAATCACTGAAAGACACATGGACCCTGCCTTTTTCTTAAAAGCAAGCAAAGCACCAGTAAATTGTATTCTTTAGGTAGAAGGACATGAAAGGTAGATGGGAAAATACGACTCATAAGCTCATGTCTGAGTTTTAGACTCACAAATATGGCCTTTCATAGAGATTTTCCCTTAAGACATATTTTTTGTTAATTTTATCATTTGACAATTCCTTAATGTGTCTATACATCCTGGTCACTCTTCTCTCCTCTCTCTCATTTTCTCTTGTCTCTGTCAGCCTCTCCTGCTGGTCACAAGTCCTTTCCCATTCCTAGGACTTCTGTGTTTTGTGATTCATTTAGTTTGTCCGGAGAAATTTGTGTGACTCATGGGTTGGAACTCTCCACTGGAGACTGGTGGGCTCATCAATAGATATACAAGGAAGGCAATGACCTCCCTTCTCCCAGAATCTATCAGCAAATAATTCAGCAAGGAGGGGTAGGACCTCGGAGCCCTCTCCCATCTACACTAGTGCCATTTTATGAAGACCTAGTGTGGGCATTTACAGCTGCTTTGAGTTCATAATTACAGTGGTTCTGTCTTGCCTAAGAGATGATATTTCCCAGCTCTTCTTCTGGTTCATACTTTTTTTCTGGGATATATTTTCTCTCTCTTTCTCTTTCTCTGTCTCTGTCTCTCTGTCTTTGTCTGTCTTTGTCTCTCTCTCTCTCTCTCTCTCTCTCTCTCTCTCTCTCTCTGTCTCTCACATTCTTACACATACTCCCACACTCTCACAACACACTCCCTCCCACATCCACATTCACACACACACACACACACACACACACACACACACACACAATTTTAAAGTGGTGTGTTATCGGATTGGCGGACACAATTGAAGCCAGGGTCGTTGAACAATGGCCATCTGAATACTGGACAAGCTGAGAACCTGGTTGTTTGAAGCCCCAGGACAAATGATGTAGCCCTCGTACAGGGCTGATGACACGGGAAGTCCATGGAGAGTGTGGGTGTGGGAGGCGGAGCTTCCTCTCATGGTTTACTCAGGTTGCTTTCTGGGGCTGGAGGCTGATGCCCATGGGTACCTGCAGCAGCAACAACAGACGTTCTAGCTCAGGAAGAGTGAAGCTGTTATACACCGGCTGTCTTCCTCCTTTGACTTGTCTGCCAAGCCTATTGGATAATGGCACCCACATTTGAGTTCTCCCTTTGCTACTGCCCCATACGCAGTATCCTCACAAACTTACTAATCTGGTATCTGGTATCCTCACAAACTTACTAATCTGGTATCTGGTATCCTCACAAACTTACTAATCTGGTATCTGGTATCCTCACAAACTTACTAATCTGGTATCTGGTATCCTCACAAACTTACTAATATGTGTTCTCTCCTGGGCCGCTCTCAATCCTGTAGGTTTTCAACCAGACTTTACCATCATGCTAATGAAACGATGTCCATACTTACCCCTAACTCTGCCTTCAACTATGGCCAACTCACTAAACTCATCTAAAATGCATGGTGCTGTTCAGCCTGGAATTTGGTTGGCAGGATGGGTCATCTGAAGCACCACCATCTTGGATTCTCTTGTAAACTCTGAACCATATTGCCTTTGCAACCCAGTGATGACCAACGCTGCTTTGAGGGGCTACTGTGTCGTCTCCTTAGCTGTGACGCTTAGTCTTTACTGGCTGGGTGCTCTCTCTAGCCCTTTTCTCTTTAACAGTCACCACTTATATTGAATTAATAGCTTTGACACCGAGGAAAGTCTTGACAAGTAGGAAGCCTGGCATTCATTGAGCACCTACTATATACCCAAGGCTAAAAGTATTTTATGCACGTGAGGTCGTGTAAAGCTCCTGACACGTCTATGAGGTAGATACTGGGATGGAATCAGAGTAAATAGGGAGGACAGTGGCCTCTGTTCTCAGTAGGATTTGTCCTTCAATAGGCCTTCTAATCCCTGTCAAGTTGGAACATATCAGCATTTCAGTGTCGAAGAAAGACAAAACCAGGGGATTCCTACTGAAGCAATTTGCCTCAGGCTATTGCTAGCAAGTGGCAGCAGTAGAATTCACGTAGACATTCTGCCTTCCAGGTCTTACTGTGAAACCCACACGTTCCCTGATAGGTGGAGAGGGGGTATGGAGGGCTGCAATGTGGGCTGTTGTGAGATCTTGAGTGAACTGCTGGGCTCTGCAAGAACGGGAAACCTGGGGGGCAACTGTGCCTCATGCATTCAGTGAACCTGGTACATGATATGTATTGAGCTTTTATCTCTGTAAGTCACCTACTAGGACCCAAGTGGAAGCTTTGCCAGGTCTCGGAATAAGGCTGACCAGGAGCATCTAGGTGGCCGCTCAGGTCAAGCCCATTAGCTTCTGGGAGGAGGTAAAGACAGGACACTCGTACTAAAGAAGTTTCAGGCCTTCTCCTTGATGCAGCTGACTGGAGAATGGAAGCCCAGACACCCAAGCTTATTCCTTAAGTTACTACTAAACAGGGAATGGTCTAAAAGTAAAAAAGCTCCACACATCTGGGGCCAGACAAAGCCATATTTTCAAGTTCGGTCTTACCCAATAGTCTTTGTTTGAAGTGGGAAACACTTCATACAGAATGCACGTGAAAATAACCGTCTAGTAACTGTGTGGGGGAGCGAATCCTAATTATAATAATAAAAGTACAGTATAATTTGAGAATTCATCTTCGAAATTAATCTCTAACTCACTGAATGGTTCCTGGAATTCACTGGGTACTGAGGGGGCAATGGTAGGATTTCGTCTCTGCTCTCAAGGAGCTAAAAGCCTGGTGGTGATGGAGTTAAAATAAACTAGGGGGAAAAAAAGTAAAAACCAAATATTATAGTGAAATGCACAAAAGCTGACATAGGACACACTCAAGGAAATGTGTAGAAGTACTGTGAAAGAGCCTTGCTAAGCCACAGTTTCCAGAAAATAAACTATGACCACGGTCAATTGCAAAAAATGTGAAGCCAGCAGTTGGGATTGCAGAGTCCCTAGGAGTTGCTCTCCATGGCCCTTCAAATCTGCAGATTATCTCAGCTGCCTCTCCTTCCTAAAACTCCTGAATCCTCAGTCCAGCCAGGAAAAGGTCTGCCCTTGCCTTCCTAAATTTGCTACTGTTGGCACCCAAGAATGATCTCCATTTCCATTTCGCTGTGCAGAATGTGATCATTCCCATTAGCACGAGCTGTCAGTCTGCAGAAGCTAGCTATCAGCATGCTGGATATAGCAACGTTTAACACATTAAAGCAGCCAGCAAGCTGAGGTAGCGGTTGCTATTAGTAGAGTAAGCAGCAGACATACATGACGGAAAGAGAGGGGTTCCTCAGAGCAGGTCAAAGGTACCTCCTGACTCATGCTGAAGAGAACTGTGTAACCGCACCAATGACGAGAGTCAGAGATGTGCTTATGTGTACATGCACGCTGTATGGGTACTTACATATTTGTATAATTTGTATATTTGTATAATTGTATATTTGTACGTGTGTTTGTATTTTTGTGTGTATGTATGCATGTATGTACACACACTATTTCTGTACAGATAACCATCTATATATGCATATATAGACACAAATTCACGTACCAATCTATATGTGCACACATATTTACTTATATATACATATGTGTGCATCTATATATACATACACACATATATATACATGCATATGTGAATATATATACATGCATACAGATAACTATATATGTATATATATACACACATTCATGTACCAATCTAGCTCTATGTGCACACATATTTACATATATATGTGTGCAACTCTATATACATGCACACATGTGTATATATGCATATGTGAATATATACACATACACACAAATATATGCATATATACATATAAATTTACATATACATAGACACACAAAGACACACACACATATATATACATATATACATATACATACAGACACAGACACATTATCTATCTATCTATCTATCTATCTATCTATCTATCTATCTATCTATCTATCTATCTATCTATAGAGAGAGAGCGAGCACGTCCCTTTGCCCACCCCCACCCCCACCCTTCACACAGCACACAGCAGCAGGCAGGGATGCTGTGTGACCAAGGTCCCCTTAGAAAGTTAGCGGTCCCAGCTACTGGCGACGCGCAGGTTCCCCGCAGGATGCAGCTGATGCGGCTCCAGCAGGCCATGGCCGAGCGGTGCTCTCCCTAGGCCGCCGCAGCGCTCCTGCCCTGCCGTGCCCTGCGGTGCCCTGCCCTGCCCCGCCCGGTTCGGTCCGGTCCCGTCTGGCTCCGCAGAGGCGCGGCGGGCGGGCGGGGCGGCATGTGCCCGGCGCGGTCCGGGGCCGACTCTGCGGCGCGGCGGGAGCGGCGAGGGCGGCCGGCGTAGGCGGCGGCGTGGGCCGCGGTATTTATAGCCGGGTGACAGCAGCGCGCCGCGGCCCGTGTCGCCGCTCGTCCTGCGTCCGCCGCGGTGGCTGAGCCGCGCGCCCTCCGGTGAGTACGCGGCCCGCAGCCCTCGGCCCGCAGCCCCGGGCGCACAGGCAGGCCGGAACCCCGCATGCCCGCAGCCCCGCGGGCCGGGGACGCGGGAGCCGGGCGGGGACAGAGCCAGCCGGGGTTCCGGGGGACGGGGCCGCGGGCAGCCGAACTTTTCCTGCTCCACTGATTCCGGGGGCGCAGGGACCCAAGCCCCCTGGCTGCCTGGGATAGGAACAGGTTGCACTTCCTCCGCGTCCTTCCAGGAAGGAAAGGGGAAGGCCTGTGTGTTTGCGAACTCCATCGTGACTGAATTAAAAACTAGTTTTCCATTTCTATTTTGAAAAATGCCACAGGCCCGCGGGTGTGTTTGACCCGTGGGAGAACATCTAGGCTTCTATGATTCATTCTACTCTCCGTGGAACATTGGTGTGTGTATAATTATGTGTGTGTGTGTGTGTGTGTGTGTGTGTGTGTGTGTGTGTGTGTGTGTGTGTGTACTTACCTTGATATTAGTGTATGGACATTAAGAAAAAAGTGTGTTGAAGTATGTAAAATATGAGGTGCCCCCACCCGAATCTGAGACGCTTTTATGGTTTGATTTGTATTCTATAGCAAGTTCTAATTTACTGAATGTAGTGGTAAAAAATCTATGTAAAACTATTTCTGTGGTATCTCTCTCTCTCTCTCTCTCT